>NW_024070203.1:87528874-87838302 GCF_014754425.2 Oryx dammah | reverse complement strand
GCGGGGCGCGCCTCGGTAGCGGGGGACCCCAGGGGAGCTGTCAGATCGTGGGGTGGACAGAAATGACTACGTCTGGGGGTAACGCAGGAGGCTGTGGGAAGGCGTATCCTAGCGGCTCCAGTTCCGGCTCCAGCTTCGAATTTTTAAGGTTTAGTGTTTTGGGCTCACTACCACCGAGGGCGTGGAGGAAGTGCGGTAAGGTTTGTTTTGCATGACCACAACCTCTAGGAGACCGAGCAAAGCTATCACTGACGTTGCCTGTGATGGTGATCCACACTTTCTGTTTATCCTCGGTATTATCTTTTCGTGGCTGCCTCTGTAACTGCTAATCAGGTAGGAGGAAGAGTGGCATTGAGTGCACTGAATACTGGTTACAGGATGGCACAAACCCTGCTAGACAACTTTCCTATATGTTAGCTCATTCAGTGCTCACAACCATCAGCTTAAGTGGTATTGCTGTTTCATTTCATACTCGAGGAAACTCAGACTGCATAAATTTCCAAATTGCACAAGGGTTAAGTCGTAATAGCATTAGAGCTGAAATTCAGATCTGTATGATTTCTGCACCCAGGCTTTATGGCCTTTTTAAAAAACATTATTGGGGCTTTCCTGATGACTCAATGGTTAGAGAATCCAGCTGCTAATGCAGGAGAGGAGGGTTTGATCCCTGGGCTGGGAAGATCCCCTGGAAAAGGAAATGGCAACCCACTCCAGTATTCTTGCCAGGAAAAATCCTATGGACAGAGGAGTCTGGCTGGCTACAGTCCATGGGGTCGCAAAGAGTCAGACATGACTTTGCGACTAAACAACAACGAAGAATATTATTACTCTTTGGGATAAGATAGATACCGAGGTTTGAGATCTAGTCTTTGAGATTTGTTAGCTGTATGACCTTGGGCGGGTTGCTTAGCCTTTTAGGGCCTGTTTCTGCACTTGTAAAATAGAGATAAAATACCTCCTATGTCATAGGGCTGTTATGAAGATTGAATAAGATCATTTTTGGACCACACTTAGCCGTGTCTGGCACATAGTGGTGAACTATATATAGCAACATATATCCTGCTGTCGTCCTTAATTGTGGACGGCAAACTGCACCTCTGAGCGCTGCCAGCCGGAGCCAGACGCAGCTTGTGCGGACCTAGAGCACAGGTAGAAGGAGATAGAAGAGAGTCAGAACAGAAAACTGAGGAGAGATGACATGGATGGTGGCAATTATAGGCACGCCAATAGAGTAATCTGTGGTGCTGAGGGCCACTCTTTTTGCTTTCATGAGACTTTTTTAAAAGGCAGTTCGTTATAGCTGATGAACTGGAAAAACACATCCCACTCTGGGCTGAAAACATTCTGAGAGGTGTCTGGGACAGGACTGTGCTGAGGCTCCCCGCCTGTGAGGGGGAACGCATTTCCACAGGGCCTGGCACAACCTTTCAGGATTTCTTCTCCCATATCAGATCCTGAAGAAAGGAAAAAGATAGGAGATATCAGGTTGGGGAAAACAAAGCACCTCTTTGCCTTTTCAGTTCAGTTCAGCTCAGTTCAGTCGCTCAGTCGTGTCCGACTCTGCGACCCCCTGAATGCAGCACGCCAGGCCTCCCTGTCCATCACCAATTCCCAGAGTTCACTCAGACTCACGTCCATCGAGTCAGTGATGCCATCCAGCCATCTCATCCTCTGTCATCCCCTTCTCCTCCTGCCCCCAATCCCTCCCAGCATCAAAGTCTTTTCCAGTGAGTCAGCTCTTCATATCAGGTGGCCAAAGTCTTGGAGTTTCAGCTTTAGCATCATTCCTTCCAAAGAACACCCAGGACTGATCTCCTTTAGGATGGACTGGCTCGATCTCCTTGTAGTCCAAGGGACTCTCAAGAGTCTTCTCCAACACCACCGTTCAAAAGCGTCAGTTCTTTGGCGCTCAGCTTTGCCTTTTAAGGGTTGATAAATGGCTGGACACCTCTTCTAATTTTACCTATAGCTGTGGACACTTCACAGACAATGATCTTCATTTTCACTCATAGTGAAGGCAGCCTAAGTGTTGCGAATTTGTGTAGCCTCTTTGTAGGGCTCTCACTATTGCCCTGAGCATTCCCTGTGCAGCGTGGGTTTGGACCCCATTCATACCGCACCCTAGCTCGTGTCAGTTCTCATGTGGCTTCAGACACAGTCTACTTGCCCTCTTTTGTTTCCGGTGATTCCTGTGATTTCTTTTTTCTCCTACTAGTATTATAATTTACTTTTCTGTTTCTTTTTTCAAAACTTTATTTAGCCAGTGATTTACTATACTGGAAAATATGCCTGTCAGCAAAACTTAGAGAGTTAATGTAGGATGTGAAATTTGATTCAATAACACTTGACCTTCAAGGATTTGTGATTGGCTACTCTTGTGCATCAAAAGCATGGTCTTTCAGGTAGCTCTCTCAGCAAGGATTAATACTACTTCCATTGGTGGCGTTCAACAAGTTGAAGAGTCCTACTCTGGCCATTCCTTTAATTTACCCATTATTACCTTCACCCTATAGGCCAGCTTCCTTCCCACCAATATTTTCCCTTCCTGTTCTTTCTTACGTTATAAGGATTGCTAATTGGTTAAAGTCCAGACAATTAAATAGAATATTTGGTAGAAGATTTAGTAAAAGATTGGCTGAGAAGAAGGTTTAAATTAACTCCCAAAAGTAAAGTATCATAGATTTAATTTGACTACATTATTTGAGTTTCTAATATGATGATCAAAGGCAGACATTATATATACATTTTATTTAGTTAGTTGAAGTATAACTGATCTACAGTACTATGTTAATTTCAGGTGCACCAGTGATTCAATGTTTTTATACATTACATTACAAAATGATCACCACTATATATATTTAGGTAAGATTATACCTACAATTCAGCCAGTTATTCTGGTTTAAATCTATTTAGAAGTTGAAACTGGGAGAAAATGGGATTCTTTTGGAGAGACTGTTTACTCTTTTAATATATAACAGCTCATGAGTATGCAGTCATAATTTTTAAAAAGACCTTAAAATTAGTCTATGTGATAGTCAGATTTACCAATATAAATTAGATGGCTAGCATACTAATACAGTTTCCCCATGAAAATAGCAGGAAATTACTACATATTCATTTTAGCAAACAATTTTGAAACAGATGTATTTCCGTTTCGAAATGGAGGGTACACTTGGATGTACCAAGTGGATGTATTATGTCTGGTTCCTGTGAAAATTACCAAAGCAAGAGTGTGGTTGCAACATGCGTTGTCACCAGGCTACTGCAATATTCTAAGCATTTAGTTTACCGTGTCTCTAGATCCTAAGGTGATAGATGGGACATGTTAAAATAGGTATCTGAGACTGTAAAGAGAAACTTGGCTTCCCTCCCTCCCCCTCTTTCTTGATATTTGACTTTTTATATTAAAAGAAAAAGCGGGCTTCCCTGGTGGCTCAGTGGTAAAAAAAAATCCACCTAGCAATGCAGAAGATGCAGCTTTGATCCCTGAATTGGGAAGATCCCCTGGTAAAGGAATGGCAACCCGCTCCAGTATTCTCGCCTGAGAAGTCCCCTGGACAGAGGAGCCTGGTGGCCTACAGTCCATGAGGTCACCAAGGAGTCGGACAGGGCTTAGCAACTAAACAACAACAGCAGTAAAAATACACAACCTAAATATACGTGACACTCTCTCTATAAGACAAAAACAACTGTCAGATTTAACATTTTCAGTTATTTCAACAGAAAGCAAATATGTAAATGACCTTATAAGAACAAAGTGTTTCTTTAGAGACTCTGCATTCCAGGTCTAAGGGAAGAACACCCTTGAGTGAGCCATGTTGGAAGTAATCCACGTCTCCAACTCTCCAGCATGTTATTTCAACAGCAGGACCTTTATCACACACTTTCATAACACACTGCTTGTTAGATATAACCTAACATCCACACTCCAAGTTTAAGGTTTTATCTTCCCTAAAAACCTTTAACAAAAAATACAGTGTACAATCTGCTTAGTGGTCAGGATTTTTTTAAAAAGAAGGGAAAATTTAAAAAGTTTTTTTCAATGATGTTATCAAAATAAGTTGATAAAAATATATAAATATTACACCCATCTGCAATACTTCCTGCTCCCCTTCTGTGCTTTATTTCTCTCTTTAGCACTTACCGTCACCTAGCGTACTATATATCTCCCTACAGTGTAATCACATGAAAGTAGGGATATTTGCCTGCTTTGTTCATTGTTGTCGCCTAATCCCTTAGAATAGTGTCTGACACACAGGCATTCTGTATTTGTTGAATGAGTATGGAGTGAATGAACTATTAAACTGTTCATCATTGGGAAATATAAAGTGGTTGGCCAGAAAGTTAAAACCGATGAAGTGTGTGCACTCAGCATGCAGAAAACGAATATTCTTGAAATCAGGAAATGTATAACATTCCAGGTCCTTTCTCAGCATTACAGACTTTTAAACCTTGAGGACCAAGGAAGGTTTTACACTCTGTAGTTGTTGCAGCTCTAAAAGGAAAGAATTTTCATTATCACTGTTCACCATGAACGAGAGAGGAGCATGAAGTGTTAAAATGTGAAAACACCTGTCTTGCCCAGTTAAATAGCACGTGCCCAGCTAAGAAGAGAAATAAGGGAGGGAAGGGAAGGGAAGGGAAGGGAAAGTTACTCAGTCGCGTGGCGACCCCATTGACTGTAGCCTACCAGGCTTCTCAGTCCATGGGATTTTCCAGGCAAGAGTACTGGAGTGGGTTGCCATTTCCTTCTCCAGGGGATCTTCCTGACCCAGGGATCAAACCCAGGTCTCCTGCATTGTAGGCAGATGCTTTACCCACTGAGCCACTGGGGAAGCCCGAGAAGAGATATAAGGGAGCCAGGTTTTAGAAAGCACGCTTTCAGAATTGGGCATCGTTGGGTAATACAGAGGGTGAGACCTTCTGATGGCTGGTCCAGCCTCTGGTAGATTGGAGAAAGTAGTCAGTTCTTAAAACGCTCGGAGGGAAGTGAGAACCCCAGAGAATACCAATAGGTTGCTGTGCCTTAATATAACATCCAACTAGTGTTGAATATCTGGCCAGCAGCTTTACTGTGTCTTTGTTGCTTTTTAGTCGCTAAGTCGTTTCTGACTCTTCTGCAACCCCTTGGACTGTAGCCTACCAGGTTCCTCTGTCCATGGATTCTCCAGGTAAGAATATTGGAATGGGTTGTCATTTCCTTCTCCAGGGGATCTTCCTGACCCAGGGATCAAACTCACATCTCCTGCACTGGCAGGCGGACTCTTTACAATGGAGTCACCACGGTACCTTAAATTTTCGGTTGAGCACCCTGGAATTTTCTGCTAGGTGATGCAACCCTGGTGGCTCAAAGGTTAAAGAGTCTGCCTGCAATGTGGGAGACTCAGGTTTGATCCCTGGGTGGGGAAGGAAATGGCAATCCACTCCAGTATTCTTGCCTGGAGAATCCCATGGACGGAGAAGCCTAGTAGGTTACAGTCCACAGGGTCGCAAAGAGTCGGACATGACTGAGCGACTCCACCTAGGGATGCAGCTCTGATTTTTATCAAAGCAGGTTTGGTAAAAAATGATTCACTTAGTAGATGAGGTATGTATAAGTGAAAGTGAAAGTCGCTCAGTCGTGTCCGACTCTTTGCAACCCCATGGACTACACAGTCCGTGGAATTCTTCAGGCCAGAATACTGGAGTGGGTAGCCTTTCCCTTCTCCAGGGGATCTTCCCAACCTAGGAATCAAACCCAGGTCTCCTGCATTGCAGGCGGATTCTTCACCAGCTGAGCCACAAGGGAAGCCCAAGAATACTGGAGTGGGAAGCCTATCCCTTCTCCAAGGGATCTTCCCAACCCAGGAATCAAACCGGGGTCTCCTGCATTGCAGGCGGGTTCTTTACCAACTGAGCTATCAGGAAGATCCACTGGAGATAGGGAAAGATATGTATACTCTGTAGCTAACTTTGCCAAGATGCGTGTTTCCT
Source organism: Oryx dammah (assembly GCF_014754425.2). Lineage (NCBI taxonomy): Eukaryota > Metazoa > Chordata > Mammalia > Artiodactyla > Bovidae > Oryx > Oryx dammah. The sequence continues at coordinate 87,832,329 of NW_024070203.1, read as the reverse complement.
AAGGTGAGGCAATATGATGTTATCATTACTTCTTTTATTAACACTTCACTCACTACTTATGGTGAACTGTTCACTTGATATGCTTGAAAGGATAATAATCAGTGACATTTCTAAAATGTATGTACAGCAACCAGGGGATTAGTAAAGCAGGACAACCTGAAGCACATGGTAAGTAAACTGAATGAGAGATCAGGCCAGTGTATCTCAGAAATTTTCTAGAGAAATCAAGGAAGGGGCCTTGATTGATTCCTCACTTTGGGGTGGGTAGGATAGGGTAAAACTGCACTAACTCCTTGAGTTTAAAGAAAGAGGGGTCAAGTGACAACTCTTTCATATTAACCTCTGCTGACCTCAGTTCTGCATGGCCAAGTATCAGCAATAGTGTTGGATTAGATTTTATTCAGGATAATTGAAGAATCTGGAAGTTCAGTAAAAAAACAAACAGTGGCCAAAAGCTGATTCCTTCATTCCTGCCATGATATGAACTGAGAGTTAATAATGTGAGATTCTGTGGACGGTTGTAAAATTCACTTCCTTGCTATGCTGCCTGTGCCTAATAGACTGAGCCCTCTGTTTTGTTTGTTGATGTGGATTATTTTTCAAGTCATCTTGGAATGGAGAATTGAATAACAATTTTAAGTGAAGGTGCCTCCTTCAGTGGGAAAGTATCTGAATATATATGTTTTTTCAGATATAGCTTTTTCAATAGAGGGAAACGCAGTTTGGAAACCTGTATCTTTTTTCTTTTCTCTTCTTGGTTCTTAAAATTTTCTGTTTCCCTTAAAAAAAATTAAGAACAAATATTTTTAAAGGAGTAGGAACTCCTTTAGTTCAGTTCAGTCTTTCAGTCGTGTCCAACTCTTTGCGACTCCATGTTCTGCAGCGCGCCAGGCCTCCCTGTCCATCACCAACTCCCGGAGTTTACCCAAACTCATGTCCATTGAGTCGGTGATGCCATCCAACCATCTCATCCTCTGTCATCGCCTTCTCTTCCCGCCTTCGATCTTTCCAAGCATCAGGATCTTTTCCAGTGACTCAGTTCTTTGAATCAGGTGGCGAAAGAATTGGAGTTTCAGCTTCAGCATCAGTCCTTCTAATAAATATTCAGGACTGATTTCCTTTAGGATGGACTGGTTGGATCTCCTTGCTATCCAAGGGACTCTCAAGAGTCTTCTCCAACACCACAGTTCAAAAGCATCAATTCATTGGCGCTCAGCTTTCTTTATAGTCCAACTCTCACATCCATACATGACCACTGGAGAAACCATAGCCTTGACTAGATGGACCTTTGTTGGCAAAGTAATGTCTCTGCTTTTTAATATGCTGTCTAGGTTGGTCATAACTTACCTTCCTACCAGCAAGCTGGTACTCCTTTAGTACTAGTTCCTAAACAAGTGCTTTATTCACTGTCAGTAAACTGGGATCACAGAACATTAACGGGTAAAAGCCTTAGGAGTTAAAGTGATTGACTCGACTCTTGGCTTTCCCGACTGAAAGAACCCCGAGGCCTAGAGAAACTGCAGTGCTTGCCCTCCTGTGGTGTGACTGACACCAAAGTGTTTCCTGTCTGTCCCGGGTGAGCTCCTGATGCTTCCTTTTGCACACTGAAAAAACCCGTGCCCTTCTCTCTGTTGTTATGCTTCTGTACCTTATTCCCTATCCCCCTGTGTAGTAGCCCACGGCAAGGATAAAAAAAAAAAATGTGGGCATCCCTATCTTCTGAATACTGGGCAAACTCAGTGGACTTTTGTTTACTGTGAGGTTTTTGATCTCAGAGTCTCGGCTGTTAAATGCAGTGTGTTCTGAGGGTAGTTTTGCCGCCTTAAGCTGGTCCAGCAGTGCCCTCTGAGAACACTGAGATCCCGTGACCCTGTGTAGATCTGCGTGTGTGGAGACTTTACAGAGAAAGTGCTTTCTTAGCCTGAAGTAGTTTACAATCTCATGGGCTGTCTTGAAGAGAAACTGCTGCGATGTAAATATAAACCTTTCAGCTCTTCCCAGTCTTTGGCAAGTTACTGTTATTCTGTTTACATTTGTTTCAGAATATAGTAATAGTTCCAGTATAAATATTAATCTTGTAATTTTGTACGATCCTATTCATTAAGTTGTGCTGGGCTGAATATTAATTTGACACACTAACTAAAAGGTCATAAGGAAATTAATTAGAAAATATTGCTGCTGTATTAAATAATGATTAAGTAGAGGCTTCAGTGCCCTCAGGGCATTCTGGCAAGAGGGGGGAATAATCTAAGTGCTTTCTTTGGCCTTGCTACTTATTAGCTTGTTTATCTAGGGTAATTAACCTTTTTGGATAAATTCATTTTTTAAAAGGGATACTATGCATTGTTTTGAAAACGTAACAATGTGCTAAAAATTATCAACATGTTCAGCGGCAATCTAGTTATTTGCAGGCTTACTATTATAGTTATAGCTATGATGTATTGACCTCTTACCATATAGTAGTGCTCCTTGTCCTGGCCAATTCACTAGGATTTTTTTTGGAGAGCACAGAATAAAATATATTATTTGGAAGCACTTTGAAAACTGCAAAAGGCAAGCCCGCAGATTATCCAGATGAATGGAATTGTTAACTCTTTCCTTTCCCTCTGTCCTTCCCTTCTCCGCTTCCCCAGTCTCTGCTTAAAGGGGTAAAAGAATCCAGTAGCAAGTGACAGTAGGAATGCAAATGCTTTTATAGTGCAGTATAGTTTTAATCCTCCGTTTTGAGGATTAAAAACCTCCGAGGTGTCCTGTTGCTCTGTCTGAGCCACGGTTTGGATATCTCTGTACACAGAGAGAGCCGGGGTTTATGCTGTCTTCTGTTTGCGTCCCTCCTCCCTCGGCATTCACAGCACAGGGAAGATCCTGTGTTGAGTGACTGGGTGGCCCAGTGTGCTTGTCACGAGCTCCAAAATCTTCTACTGTTGCAGCACCCCTCCCCCGAGCCCCTGTCCTTAGCACAGTGATTGGTATATAGTTGGAGGAGGCGACAGCACCCCACTCCAGCGTTCTTGCCTGGAGAATCCCAGGGACGGGGGAGCCTGGTGGGCTGCCGTCTATGGGGTCGCACAGAGTCGGACACGACTGAAGCGACTTAGCAGCAGCAGCAGCAGGTATATAGTATCCTCTTAGAATATACATCTGTTGGTTTGACCTGGGGCTTCCAGGTAGGGTGGCAGCTCCTGGATTTACTGCCATCTGACCCGTTTCCCACTTTGTTTGGAGGGGGATCCTCGTTGCTGTTGGGAGTCACGCAGTGTGAGAGCCCTTGTCTAGGCATGCACTGCTGATGCTGATGGGCCGCCTTCCAGCCGCCCCAGGGCGCCCCGGTTCCCTTTCAGAGGAGGTCGTGCAGGACACGCTGTGGCTATCAGTTAGTGAGTCATGATGCTGGAACCAGGAGAAACCTTTGTGGGCATTTTAATATTGCCAAACTCTTCATTTTGTTGGAGAAGGAATGGAAACCTACTCCAGGATTCTTGCCTGGAGAACGCCATGGACAGAGGAGCCTGGTGGGCTACAGTCCATGGGGTCGCAAAGAGTCGGACCGACTGAGCTACTTTCACTCACTCGTTATTTTGTAGGCAGACTGCAGTGTACTAAAGGCACTGGAGGCTGGGCACCGACTTTTCCCTCCCGATTGCTTTAGGGCAAATAATGTTAGTGTCGCTGGTCCCCATGCAACTATTGCATTCGCTCAGATAAATAAACTACTGAGAGGATTTAGGAAAATAAGCCCTTACCTGTAGTCAAGGCTGACTTCTTTGGCAAATTCATTTTGTGTAAATTCCAAAGGTTTTTGTGTCATCATTCCAAGATGTTCTTTATAAGCAAGGATGAAAAAGGTGCTTTATGTCTTACTATTTAATAATAAGCCACCAATGCTGAGACAATCAACTGAAATACTTGAGTACTTAATAAAATAATAATCGCTACACTTTGTAGTGTGTCTAATATATGCTGAGCATGCTGCAAACCCACTACCATCAGAAACAGCTGTTTGGATAGGAAGCAACAGCTGTAAACAGAGCCGTGAATTCCAGGCAGAGCTGAGTGGACTAGGGTACGCCCTGGGCAGCCAGGAACGGTTATTATTATTATTTTTCATCAGAATTGATAAAATCGTGATGTGAGTTGAGGGAAGATGGCAGTGGGAAGACTTTTAGGAGACTATGACAGTAGGCAGAGGAGGGCTGCGGAATACCTGAAGTTGTGACTGTGGGTGAAGGAATATGCTTGCCTTCACCTTGGAGAGATTTTGGGTTATCGCAGGCGGCCTCTGCTGCCGAGGGAAAATGGAAACGCTGGAGCAGACGAGACTGAAGGATTTTCAGTGAGGGCGTGGGAAACACCATGTGCCTTAAATTTCACACCTCGGGTCCTACTTAAGATATTAGGCCTTAATTTTCAATTCCTTTGACGGATCTGTGTTATATAGTGTTGATTCAGGAAAGTTCAGGTGACTCGGAGAATGACCGAGATGCTTTCTAGGAGTTTTTTGCATTTAGAAACCAGATGACTCCCCAGTAAGCGGTCTGTACCATCAGAGAAGCCGTTGTCTAATCCTGGGGACCCTTCCTGTCTTCTCTGTCACCCTGCTGTTTTGAGGAGTGAAAGACGTAGGCCTGCTCTTTAGTTGTACATGGCTTCCTCTGCCCAACCACTTGTCCCAGCCACGTCTCCTATTTTCCATACTAAAGGATACAAAACAGTTGCTTCATTTTCTTCCATCATGAACGAATGCCTATTGCTCTTTAAAAAGATGAACACTTTAATATAATTGAATAAAAATTATTCTGTGCTCGATAATTACTTAGAAAGGAAATGAAAATAACATCTTCATGTTAAATATTCAGAATGTTTCAGACCAATGTGTTTATGTAATTTCTTCCATTTGCCATTCAGTCTTGATGGGTTTCTAGATAAAAATGGCGCTGCATTTAGTCATTTTCAGGCGGGGCGAGGAGCACTGCTAATGGAGGAAACTTGGGTCCTGGCTACAATGCAGTAGTGTAGCTGTCAGCAGTTGAATACTACTAAATAATCAGGTGTGCCTGCCACGTTGTTTTTGTATCTCTTGTGTGAGCACTGTTAGGGAAAAATAACACTCTTCTGATATGTGATGTCTCTTTCCTATGAGACTGACTTTACATGGAAGGATTATCTTCACTGGGCTCCCCCAGCAGCTCAGGGGTAAAAGGATCCACCCACATGCAGGAGATGTGGGTTTGATCCCCGGGTCAGGAAAATCCCCTGGAGGAGGGCAAGGCAACCGACTCCAGGATTCTTGCCTGGAGAATCTCATGGACAAAAGAGGCCTGTGGGCTACGATCCATAGGGTCACAAAGAGCTGGATACGACTGAGGCAGCTTAGCACCCACGCGTGCCACTTCCTATTCCAGGGGACCTTCCTGACCCAGGGGTCCAACCCACATCTCTTGTGTCTCCTGCTCTGGCAGGAGGATTCTTGACCATTAGGGCCACCTAGGAAGCCCCTTCTAATAGTAATCCTTATTATTTCAGACCTGATCACACATTTTGTAGAGCCCAGAAATTGTTTGACTGTAACAAGATGATGAGTAGATTTATTCTACTGTATTTTCAGAATTTCAGCTCAAAGTGGAGATCAGAGGGCACTAACCACTCCACATTCTAAGGACGTTGCCAGCAGCTCTAAGGGAAGGGGTGCCTTTCTACCGCCAGGACCCGAAAGCTTCATTTTGCTTTAGACTGCCAGCTAGGTGCACTTCCAGCTGGGGAGTGCAATGCCCGCTTCTTCCTCTAATACCTGCAGGCCCTTTCTTTCCCCTGGTTCAGGGAAGAAAGGGCTCACCCTCAACCCCGCCTGCGTCTCAGGGCCAGCGCCCACTGCTCCGCCCGCTCCCGGGTCCTCTCCGTATCCTGACAGGGAGTTGGGGCGAGCAGGGTGAGTGCACGTGAGGCCAGCTCCAGTGTTTATCAGCAAGTCTTGAGGAAAGGGAAGCCATGCTCGTTTGCTGGATACACTGTAGGTCGAGCTTCCCCAGTGGCTCAGCAGTGAAGACACCACCTGTCAGGCAGGCTGTAATGACCCAGGCTTCCCCGGTGGCTCAAACTGTAAAGAATCTGCCTGCAATGTGGGAGAGCCGGGTTCGATGGCTGGGTGGGGAAGATCTCCCAGAGAAGGATATGGCAAGCCACCCCTAGTATCCTTGCCTGGAGAATCCTATGGGTGGAGAAGCTTGGCGGGCTACAGTCCACGGGTTGCAAAGAGTCAGACACATGACTGAGCAACGGACACACACTGTCATGCAGGAGACACTGGAGACTCTGGTTCGATCCCTGGGTCGGGAAGATCCCCTGGAGGAGGAGGGACAACCCTCTCCAGTATCCTTGCCTGAAAAATCCCATGGACAGGGAAGCCTGGTGGGCTACAGTCCATAGTGCCGTGAAGAGCTAGACGCGACTGAAGCGCTGAGCATGCTCTGTAGATGGGAGTTTGTCAGCCTTGTCTGCACATGGAAATTCTCCAAGGAGCAACGCCCAGGCTGCACCCTAAACCAGTTAGATCACATCTCATTGTGTGGGCCACCAGCCTCAGGGGCTTTGAAAGCGCCCCGGGTGATTCCAAGAGCAGCCAGGCTTGAGGACCACTGCTGGAAAACGTGCAGGGAGGGGCAGAGGGGTGTATGTGAGGGTCTTTTATTCCCCAGGTCTGGGTCTTAGCCAAAATTCCTTGAAAACAGCAAGTATCTCACTCAGTATTTTGTCAAATAAATAAAGATAAAGTTAAGGTTGAGGTTTAATCTGTCTCGTTTTGTAGCAGAAGGCTATGTTTGCCTTTAAGTGAAAGGTCACGATTATACTTGGACTTTTTCTGAAGGGTAAAACGTACAGGGAAATGATAAGATTAATGTATCTTATTTGCCATCTTGAAAGCTGCATTTTATTGTCACACTGTAAAATGAGTTTTATCCCAGCAAGATAATCTGGCGGAAGCAGTATGATTGGATTGGGGTAATGAGACATCTGAGTCCCCTGGAGACACATACAACAGTCTTTTCCAGCAAGCTCACTCTGTTATCCTGTTCTGACTGTGTGTCCTAAGAATTTAGGTGTTTCATTAAGAACACGTGTGCCTTTTTCTTTGTTCGTTTTTTGGCTGCTTCACATAGCTTTCAGGGTCTGAGTTCCCTGACCAGGATCAAACCTGGGCTTGAAGTGAACACAGAGTCGTAGCTGCTGAACCTTGAGGGAAGTCCCAAGGAAGGCGTGTGCTTGTTAAAGGCACCGCTTCACTGGCTTACTCATTTCTTTCTTTTTTTCACAGCTCAAGAGATGGCTGCCCAGTGCGTCACAAAGGTGGAGCTGAATATTTCCTGTGACAATCTTTTGGATAAAGACATAGGGTCAAAGTCAGACCCTCTATGTGTGTTATTTTTGAATACGAGCGGTCAACAGTGGTATGAGGTAATATTAAATACTTGCATCTGAAAAGCCGCCTGAATTGCTTTTTTGACAATATGAAGAGTTTCTTTAAAAAGTTAAAAATAAAACCATCTCATCTGTTAGTGCAGTTTTTCAGGCAAATTAGTCCTTGATTGTGAAATATTTCATATACATATCGACGCTTCCTTTAGCTATCATGCCAATATTTAGACACATGTAGTGTATAAAGATAATAAACGAATGCACCTTTGATCTGAAGAAACTTTTTTTGTTTTGGTGGGGTGAATATAGGTTGAGCGCACAGAAAGGATTAAGAATTGCTTGAACCCCAAATTCTCCAAGACATTTATTATTGACTACTACTTTGAAGTGGTTCAGAAATTGAAATTTGGGATTTATGACATCGACAACAAAACTATTGAGCTGAGCGATGACGACTTCTTAGGAGAATGTGAATGTACCCTTGGCCAAGTGAGTACGAATGGTACAGGTGTTTTCTACAGTTGAGCCAAAGCATCAGGTGTTTTTGATAAATTCTCTTTAGTTTAATTGTTGGGCTTTCCAGGTGGCACGAGTGGTAAAGAATCTGCCTGCCAGTGCAGAGGCTTGGGTTTGATCCCTGGCTTGGGAAGATCCCCTGGAGTAGAAAGTGGCAAGCCACTCCGGTATTGTTGCCTGGAAAATCCCATGGACAGAGGAACTTGGAGGGATACAGTCCCTGGGGCCACAAAGAGTCGGACATGACTGAGCAACTGAGCTTGCGTTTGCCTTAAACATTATGGAATTTATCTTTTTTATGAGGGTAGGGACCATGGGTTTTTTGCAAAGTGTATATTAGTTCTTATGAGTTAAAGATGTTCCATTTGCCATTTCAATAAATAGTACCATTACTCTAGCTGCTTGTCTGCTGTTTACAGATTTCAATGCAGTGTTGTTCTTACGTTTAGGTCACAAATGCTGTCAAGGTGACGGCAACTTCTCTGACGTTCTAACTTGCATGACCGATGCCTCTTGACCCCTTGATAGCCCAGCACAGTCCCTTTTCCTGGCTTGCTCCTCCTTTTGCCTTGGGTATGAACCCAAGTCCCCCTCGCAAGCCTCCTCTGACACCCTAGAGTCGTTTGGGTCACCCTGCGGTGCTCACTTGGTGGTCTTCTCTACTCCTTCTACCTTAATGTTTACCATATTTTATTGTAGTTGCTTAATTTTCTGTCTTTCTAGGATATCACAGGTTGGGTCGGAGCACGGGTGTGTCTGTGGGCTCATCATTGTGCTCCCAGCTCGGTTTGACTTCTAAGGAGAGACAGTGACTGTGTTTATGGGACTTTCGGAGGGAGGAGTTATTTTCTTTCAGTGGGTGACATCTAAGATTTGTCTTTTATGAGTTTATCTTTTAGTCTTGAATTTTTTGGAGATCATTGTATTTCCTATGTCTCAAGGACAACATGGAGCTGGTCAGATTTCTAAAACTTTGATACTTGTATCAAAAAGAAAATTAAAGAAGTACTTATTTTTTTGGAAAAAAATCACAGTTCAGCTAAAATTATAGCAAATTTGAGAAACATACCTGTGTGAGAGTATGTGTGCTTACTGTATTATTTTAATCAAAATGATATCTTATGAGGATTATACATTGAAGTTATGTGTCAGTTGAAAAATTGACAGGTAACCCTTGTTACCTATAGGGGTTTTGTTTCAGCTTAATGATTTGTATATGTGATGAGAATCTTGCCCTCTTTTTTCTTTACAAGGAAGAATTTGAAGTGGTTGATAAAGAAACTAGTGGTTTGGGGAGATTTTATCTGTCAGGATTGGCTCCTTGGAAGTTTTTTCCATTTGGGTGCAGATGCATTTTGTAATCTCCAAATCTTTAAGGAATGAACTTAATGTTTCCATTTCTAATAACTTTGTATACTTTATTCTCAACCATCTTTTGAAAACTGTTTAGTGTAAACATTCACATGTTGAAGTGAAATAGCTCTTTCTTTGTATCGCTTTCCGGTTTTAACAGATTGTTTCCAGTAAGAAGCTAACACGACCACTGGTGCTTAAAAATGGCAGACCTGCAGGAAAAGGGAGCATTACGGTAAAATAAGATCCTTTAAAATACAAGTCTTTTGCCTCCTGAGATTTAGCACAAGTGGACAAGCTGAGACTGTGTATATCAGACAGAGATTCTACAGTAGGCGTTATCGTTTGATCCTGAATGTCGCCCTCCACCCTCCCTTGACTTGCCTTAGAGTGATCGCAAATGGAAACTGTGCTGTGCCTAAACGAAAGTCACACACACCGTGGTAATGCTTGCCTCTTCCTGATGGAAGCATCAATTCCCAGAGTAGGAAGAAATTACTTAATAATGTGAATGGATCAATTTGGCTCTCAGCAAATCAAACGTAGGCCCCTCGGCATGACAGAAACTTTCCATAGTGGTTTTGATTCCTGAATGATCTTGTAGTATGACATGGCCATTGAACCGCTCAGTTCTTAACCATGTTTTGTGTGTGTGCGTGTGCACTTTGCTATCCATCCTCTTACCTAAATTTTTCCTTGCTGATTGCTGGACCTGGGCAAGTGAATATATGCATTATCTTATTTTAGATTTCAAATTATATAGTGCCATGCTTTTAAATGTTCTAAATGTTCTAGAGTTGCTGTCTGGGTAGTCACAGCTGTCTGAAGAGACAGCTGTCTTACTTTAGCTCTGCCTGGGAATGGGAGGCTGAGAGAGTCGTGTTTCAGGATTATTGCAACTATCAAACACATTTCTCCGAGTAGTTGTTTGCTCTAGTTTAGGTGCCATAAGAATGTCCAGTCTGTTGGGGGTGTTGACTTCTATGTGGGGAACAGAGATCATTACAAGTAGGTAGCTTTATGGCTTTTGGGACCATCACGGCCCAGAATTTGTTTTTGAGTAGAGTAAGTCTTTCAGTTACCTTGGATGAAAAATATGGAGCTGATATTTGAATGTGTAATGTTCTCTAGGTATAACTTACCCATGCTTCTCCATCTCTGGAGAGCTCTCACTAGTGCTGTGCAGGGCTTTGATTTTTTCCGTCAGAAGAAGGAAGATCCAGTTTCAGCAACAACATTAAAAAGAAAGTTGCATAATGTAAATTAGGCATATTTTGGAAATATATTTATTTCACACGTGTAAAGGAAATAATGACAAATCTTTCTTAATAGTACCATTTTGTTATTTATTTTAGACTATACAGTGTTAGTGTAGACTTTGTATACTATTAGATAACAGACTGAATCAGTACTTCGTGACTGTATCAGAATCCCCAGAACATTTTCTTTTACTTACCTTGTCTACTCATAGATTTCAGCTGAAGAAATAAAGGACAACAGAATTGTCTTGTTTGAAATGGAAGCAAGAAAACTGGATAATAAGGTAGGTGGGTGATGCAGATTTCAACAAGGATATCATCTTTTTTTCCCCCTCACATTGGTTACTTTTTGAGAAAATAATAATGCAATTAATATTATGAACTCTATCATCTAAGCATCAGTTGGAGTATTAGTTCCAAATTCTATTTTCTATGTGGATGCATGTTTAAGCAGAAGATATTTCTCTTTACCTCTTTCCCCCGGATGTAACTGAAGAGTTTGTATAGCTTAAAAGAAGAGTTAATACAAAGATTAACGTTATTGTAAGAGATATTTTAGAGTGTATTTGAATTACTTAAGGAAAAAAGCGAAAATTCCATGCTTTATTGATTAGATTTTCCTCTTTGGGGCTTCTCAGGTGGCGCTAGTAGTAAAGAACCTGCCTGCCGATGCAGGAGACATAAGAGTCGTGGGTTCGATCCCTGGGTTGGGAAGATTCCCTTGGAAGAGTGCTTGGCAATCCACTCCAGTATTCTTGCCTGGAGAATCCCATGGACAGAAGAGCCTGGCAGGCTTCAGTCCATAGAGTCTCAAAGAGTTGGACTGACTGAAGCACAGATATTGAATCAAAATTCAGCAAAGCCTTTTCTTTTGGAGAAGAGAAAGGCTACTCAATCCGGTATCCTGACCTGGAGAATTCCATGGACTGTATAGTCCACGGGGTCGCAAAAAGTTGGACACGACTGAGCAACTTTCACTTTCACTTTCCTCTCTGCATTCAAAATTCAGGATGAATACTAATAAGAACACTTAAGTGTAGTGTATACCTTGGATTGGAATAATTCTTTGAGTGACTTTTGTATGTAATTCTATAATGCAATCAATATTCTTCATCATTTTCATCTACCTTACAATGCAGTTTGCAAATATCTTAGACCAGTAGCCAGTTATCTTTTAAAAAATATTTTGGAAAAATGTAAACATACACAAAAACAAAATAGTATTTCTAAAAATTTCTGTGTTCCTACCACCTATCTTTAAAAATGTTACAACTCATGACCAATTTTATCTCATCCCTACCCTATCTACTTTCTCTCCTCCCAGACAGCAATGCATCCATAAATGTAGATGTATCTCTAAAGACTTTTAAAATAATACAGTTGCTTGATGTGTCTCTTACATTTTTTTAATCTTTACGTTCTCCCCTTCCCTTTACTTCCCTTTCTGTCTCTATTGCTCTCTTGTTTCCTCTCTCTCCCTCTGTCCTATCCATCCATCCATGAATTTATTCAATAAACTGACTCCTTTGTCCTATAGAAGTTTTCACACACAGTATACGCTAGTTAAATCCCTGTGATGTCATGTAATATGTTTGTCTCTCCATATTTTATTTCCTGATTTCTATCAGCTGAAATTGAATCTAGAGGTATGATCTCGTGGCATTTTGAATTGGTATGAGTTTCATAGGTGGTGACACTAATTCCATCAAGAGGCTCACATTGTCAAGTTGTTTTTTAGGGTATTAGTGGCCACTGATGATAACTACCTAGATATACTATTTTATTAAGAGCCTTCCTGCTGCTGCTGCTGCTAAGTCACTTCAGTCATGTCTGACTCTGTGCGACCCCATAGACGGCAGCCCACCAGGCTCCCCTGTCCCTGGGATTCTCTAGGCAAGAACAATGGAGTGGGTTGCCATTTCTTTCTCCAATGCATGAAAGTGAAAAGTGAAAGTCAAGTCGCTCAGTCGTGTCCGACTCTTTGCGACCCCATGGACTGCAGCCCACCAGGCTCCTCCGTCCATGGGATTTTCCAGGCAAGAGTACTGGAGTGGGGTACCATTGCCTTCTCTGATTAAGGGCCTTAAAACATTGTTATTCTCATGCTGTCATTGCTTCTTCTTTTATTACCGAGAATACTTCTCTAGAGAGAAGTATCTTTCTTTACATTAGGTATTTATTTATTCCAAGATAGTTTGTCCAGAAAAGGCAAGCTGAAGTGTTAGATTTTTTTTTTATATTTACTATTTTTTAGAAGAATACATTTCTGTAAACTTGACTTTTACAGAAGAACTTAAAATTTTTTTTTTTTTTTTTTTTTAGTATTTCTAGGAACTCTATTAATTCTTATTGATGCTTAAAGTATCCCAAGTTTGACCTATGGGAGGGAACCTATTTAAGTTTGTTCCTGAGCCATTTGGCACGGTCTCAGAAGTCTTTGGCTAGCTTCTTGCTCTGTGGCATGACAGATGTTCCATGCTTATTTTATCTAATTTCTGCTCCAGATTGGCAGGTTAAAGGGAGCCTTTCTATGGTGAGTCCACGATGTGGTACTAGGGGTGCTTAATGTTTATTGATTGCTGTTGCTCATTCTTTCTAGGACTTTTCAGTAGATAGCTATAGGAAAGTCTTTTCTTTTTTAAGGAAAACTAAATCGTAAACTTGTATAACAAATTCCAATTCAAATGTAAAATTACAAGGCTGTTATTTCTTTAATTCTGTAGTTGCACCTCTTTTTACTTATGTCAAATGTTGATTCATAAGGAAACTAACATAACTGCTTATGTTTTGCCCTATATAATATCTAACAGTTTAAAAATACAAATATACATGTTATAGCAAAAATATTTTTACGGAAAATAGCTTGAGCTTTCTTTGAAGTTCTTTTTGCCTTTAGGGTTATATATTCCACTTGAATTATACGAATTTAATTCCTGGGTTTTAAAGGAATAATTGTTCTCTGAGTGGTTATGCTGTAATATTAACACATAATCAAATTTTGCTTTTGATATTTAGAGATTGCTTTAAATTTTTTTTGGTTTAATTTTGCTTTATAATCATGTATAAGATGGTTCCAAAGCCAACAGAAAACAAGGTATATTCAAGAAATTTAGCTTCTTTCCCTGTCCACGCTGCAGTTTTTTCTCTTGCTGTATTTTATTCATTTGTAAAATTTACATTTAATGGCTTAATCCTTTATTTTCCCAAAAACTAAGGGTTTTTTTGTGTATGTACATGTGTGTCTCTGTGTGTCTCTCTGTGTGTATATAAACGTACAAATAGATAGATATGGATGTATATGTCATATAGGTAGATATGAATGTGCACACCTGTGTGTATGTATATATTTACATTTCTATACCCCAGCCCAGCTCCAGTCTTTAAGTTTAGCATGATATGTTAATGTCACACATGCATTTCTCTGCCTTGCTCTTAACTCATCCTGGAGGTCAGAGTCAGGGACTTCTACTTTTTATTTTAGTTCTTCTGTTGACAGCTTCATGAACTGTCAAGCAGGGTCTGTTTTTTGACCTTCAATATGGTAGTAATGATATTCTCCCTTTCTCAAAAGATTATCTCTAAGATAAAAGAGACAGAGGATGTTCATGTGCTTTTGGGAAAGTTAGCTTCTCTGGGTATAATATTGTTCCTAGTTTTATAAAATGGAGCATAGGGAGGCTTATTACATTGCTTAAATTCTTCTTAGAGAGAAGGTTAAATTTTAAAAGTTCTGTGTAGTCTTTGTGTTTCTATTTTTGACTATGAGGAATGTGTTCCTTTCCTAACATTAAAGTATGCCAAGGAGGGAAATAATATCTTAGTTCTTAATTTAATATTGAAGTAAATTCAGTACTGAAACAAATCTTCAGTTTAGGAACATATCTGCACACATTCCTGTGGGCTTAACAGAAGTCCTTTCACTTTCACAAATGATAAGTACTATATGCTAAGGAAGATAGAAGTTTCAAAATGAAGATAAATAAAAATGAGAAGGTAAAGTCATCCACAATCTTACTATCTGAGTTTTACCTTTGTACATCTTTCCAAAATTTTATGTCCCTGTGGAAGAGTATCTGTGTGTGTATGTGGGTGAGATGGCCCTAAGGGGACGTTTGGACACTCCCTGTGCTCGCGCGTTGCACAGGAGAGCTGTGCCTGGTGAATCACAGAGGAAACAGAGTACACCTTGTGCCCTCCCAGCACTTCTGTTGTGCACTTCACGTGGCTCCTTGTCTGTTCTCCCTTGCGTTTGGGCAAAGAAACGTGTGGGATTGCCAAACGGGTATTGGACATAAAAGGGTAAGATGTGAAATCAAGGCTCAGATCCATCAATTCATTAGCTGTGTGATTTTGGCAAAGTCTTTAACTCCTCTGAATCCAGTTTGTCCTGCCTCTCATGGAGCTAGTATGACTACTGTATGGGATCATTTATATAAAATTACTTAGTGCTGTGTGAATGAGTGAATGATAATAATGAAAACAAGCTAAAAGCGTCCTGTGTTGATAATGGGTTCTGTTGATCACTGTATTTTAAAGCCGTCATGTGTTTTGAGATGTAAGGGTGTAAGGATAATGAGCATTTATCAGGAATGCCTTAAAAGTTCTCCTCGTAGACTTCAGCAGGTTAATATCTGTGAGGAATGTATTGGGACTTGTATTTATTGCTGTATTGTACTATATATATATGTTTATCTGTTTATATGACTATCTGTTTATATGTTTATCTGTTTATATGACTATCTGTTTATATGTTTATAGAATTAAACTTCAGGTACTACAGACATGTAACATGTATAAAGTGTGGTTTCACATGTTTTAGGAGGAGAATAATTGCTTTGCTTTTTATTTTAATGTAGGATCTATTTGGAAAGTCAGATCCTTACCTAGAATTCCACAAGCAGACATCTGATGGAAACTGGCTAATGGTTCATCGAACGGAGGTGAATATCTGAATTTGAAAAGTAGGCTTGAAGTTTCCTTTGGAATTGTGGTAATCTGAATTTTAAAAATTTATGTATTTATAAAAATATTCATCTGAATTCAGACGTATATAACTGCCAGAGACACAAGGCCAGCGTGCTTGTTTCTTTTTTTTTAATGAGAAGGTGCTGCTATGCTTAGTTGTTTTTTTCAATTACTTACTTTTGGCTCAGCTGGCTCTTTGCTGCTGCCCCCGGCTTTCCGCAGTTGCAGTGAGTGGGCTCTGCTCTCTAGTGTGGTGCCCGGGCGTCTCATACTGCTGGCTTCTCTTGTGGGCTGAGGGCTCCAGGCGTGCGGTTCAGCGGTCACGGCACTCACGGGCTTAGTTGCCCCAAGGCCTGTGGGGTGCTCCAGGAACTGAACCTATGTCTCCCACTCTGGCAAGTGGGTTCTTGACCTTTGGTCCCCAGGGAAGTCCCTCTGCCTTATTTTTAAAATCCTGTAAAGGACACTGAAATGTATGCCAGTGTGTCCTTCACCTAGATTTACCAAATGGTCACACCAGCACACGGGTGTGTGCTCTCTCTTGTTCACGCCCACGTCCATGCCCTTTTGCCAAACTATCCTAATGCAGGCAACAGGCATCGTGGCTCTTCACCTTTAACTGCTTACAGGTGTTTCTCAAGAACAAAGGCGTTTCTCTACACCTCCGTAACTGAGAGAGTTAACATTGATTTAGTAACATGATTTACTACACCGTTCATCCTCAGATCCTTCCAATTTCCCCAAACACGTTTCTTATGTGCTTTGTCTTGTTTAATACAGGGCCCATTCCAGGCTCACATTTTGCATTTGGCTATTATGTTCCCAGGCCTCCCTAGGTGACTCAGTGGTAAAGAACCCTCCTGCCATGGGTGCCATCTCTGGGTTGGGAAGATCCCCTGGGGAAGGAAATGGCAACCCACTCCGGTATTGCCTGGGAAACCCCATAGAAAGAGATGGACTGGCTATGGTCCATGGGGTCACAAAAGAGTTGGACACAACTTAGTGACTAAACAACAACAAATTAGTCTTTAAGCACTATCTTATTTTATGTGAAATTGTGTTGTCAGTTGACCTTGTACTTATCCTGTCCCATCTGGAATGAGCTATTTGTCTTAGGAAGCCCGATTTTTCCTTTAAGAGGGTAGGATTTGCACAGCAGGGTATGAGTGCTCATTACTGCTGAGCACTTTTAGGCCTTTTCAGTGGACATACATGAGAAATACATTTGTGTATATATGTTTATATATTAAACATTAAAAAAAACTAAAATCATAAATTTACACCATTTTTCTCATTCAAATCGAATATAGCAAGATCCTTTCTCAGCATTTCTTATTCCATATTTGAATCTTGTGTCCTGCAGTGAAAACTCTGGTTTCCAACAAAACCAATAATCTTCTGAAATTTTTAAGTGCATCTTGTAATGGCTGGATATATTTCCCAGTTTTTTTTCTTTCTCAGAATGTATCTTGACTAGACAGTCCCTCACATTTTTCATATAACAGGTGTATAATATGGTCCTAGCTAGATTTTCACTGACGAAGGTGGGTGGGTGAACAGGTGAAGAATGAATGGTGCACTTGGTAGGAACCTGGGAAAGGCAAGAGCAGAACATTAATGATGAATGGAATGTTTTTCTAACTGGTCTTTATTATTATTATTATTTAATAGGTTGTTAAAAACAACTTGAATCCTGTTTGGAAGCCTTTTAAGATCTCTCTTAACTCTCTGTGCTATGGAGATATGGATAAAACTATTAAGGTAATTTGAAATTATATATATATTATGTACACGCAGAGGTTAAAGCGTCTGCCTGCAATGTGGGAGACCTCGGTTCAATCCCTGGCTGAGGAAGATCCCCTGGAGAAGGAAATGGCAACCCACTGCAGTATTCTTGCCTGGAGAATCCCATGGACAGAGGAGCTTGGTGGGCTACAGTCTGCAGGTCGCAAAGAGTTGGACACGACTGAGTGACTTCACCTTCACCTTTACACACTCACTGCTTTTATGAATTAATTCATTGGCTAGTACTTAAAGAAAGTAAATGATGTAAGTTTGAATTTTATGTATATTTAGGAGTGCTAAAATAGAAATGTTTCTGACAAGCACTCAGTCTAAAGGAGCAGAGACATTTTGAGTGATCTGTTGACCTGTTGAATGCTTAATCAAACATTGTGGTTTTTATTTTATTCTTCATTTTTTAAAATAAAATATTTAAGTCTTCCCTACATTTTACTAAGATTCTTCTGCTCTGTGAATAGAAGTGGTTAACTGCACTCTTTGGCTTTGGTGTGTCCCTTGCAATAAAAATAGGTATTACTTTAACTGAGAACCCAGAGCTTCCTTCTACCTTCAGCGCAGAGCATAATAGTGGTGACATTTCCCGTCACTGATTTTCAGTTCAGTTCAGTCGCTCAGTTGTGTCTGACTCTTTGCGACCCCATGGACTGCAGCATGCCAGGCCTCCCTGTCCATCACCTGCTCCCGGAGCTCAGAGGAAGGTATAATTTATTACAATATTTGGATGGCTTTAGTTTTAGAGTTTTTAAAGGAAGGCAAAGTAGAAGCAGGGAGCTGCAGCAGATAGCTAAGAATTGTTTTAATGTTTTCACTTATAGCCAATATAGACATATTATTTTAAAGACACTTTTATATTAGTCACCTCTTTACGTACGATTCCCTATAGGAGCCTTTTCATGTATTGCAGAGGTCAGCAAACTGGGGTGAGTTTTTTGTTTATTTATTATTTTTTTTCTTTTGATAATTAGTACAGTGAAAGCAGGCAAGGTGATGAAGGGATCTGAGTCAAACCACAGTCCAAGACTTGACTTAGACCTTTAACCAGCTAAGGGATCTTGAGCAGGTTATCTAACTTCCTCACTTATATAATGGAGAACATAAGGTCTACATAGCAAAATAAAATCACGATTAAATTAATGTATGTGAAAAGTTTCATAAACTGTTAAACACAGTAGAGATGCTATTATTATTGAAAACCATTTCATTTCATTTCTTAGATCCATAAATTTTTTCCTCATTTTTCAGAGAACTTTAAAGATCAATATGATTTGTGTAATATTTCAAACAGCAGTGAAAATTTTGGTACAAAATAAATAGAAAAGCAGCCTTGCACATTATTTTGGTCAGCTAGAAAAAATGCACAACGTGAAAGTTTTGAGTCAAGTTTTATTGGGGACAATCTGAGGGCTGCAGAGACAGCACCTCGGAGAGCTCTGAGAAACTTCCAGAGAGGCAGGGGAAAGGTCAGTGTTGATGTGATTTTGGTAAAGGGGGGAATACATGCAATCAGCACAGGTTTTCCCTAAAGGTTTCTACGAGTCTTGTGAGGCTTCTGCTAGTCATGAGAAACCATCTTGACTGTGAAGGATTTTAGTGCTTCTCTAGATATGCGGAAATGCAAGAATCGGCTTCATAAAATCAGCTCCTGCGGATATCTAACTGTCTGAAGACCTGTCCTGCCAGTTTTGCCCTGGGCGCAGAGTGCCTCACTCCTGCTCTCCACCCTGAACCCCTTCAGGGGCCACTGAAGGTCTGCAGCTGCAGCGTTACTTGATTTAATCCCTGTAAAGGTGATGGCAAGACCTCACGGAGAGGGCCAGTCTGTAGTTGACACTTTTTAATGTTATATGAAATCTAGACCTTTTGCTTTTCACATTAAAAGTAGTAAGTTAAGGCTTCATTAGATCTAAGAAGTAAGAAAGGCTAGGAAAAAAATGCCTAAACTCTGTTTGATTGTTTGTAATAATATATTAACAGTGAAACAATATTTCCTAAACTTCTTTTTTTTGTGCACAGTGTCATGCTCACAGGGCTATTTTATTATAGTAAGTAAACCGATTTTTTGAGCTTTCTCTGATGAATGTCTTCATTCTTAAAAGATTCTCCACTTGTTTTCACTATACGCCGATTGGTTCGCCACCCCATCTCTGTCTGTCTTTCTTTAGTTCTGTATTTCTTTGCAGTCATCAGAGAGTCATCCATCACTGATTCTCTTGGTGTTTGGAAATTGCTTAGAGGTGTAGTAAAGAGTTATAGAGCAGAGAATAGAGTCGGAATCATTGGTAATTTCTTTGCTGCAGTGTGAATGTCCCAGTGTTGCCATTCTAGCATGGATTATTATTTTCATAAGATTGTGTGAATAAGAAAAATAACCATGCATGTCTAAACTGAGAATGCATTAGTGAATGTAGTATTGTGTGATGTGTGCATTCTTTTGCATATATACATACGCACATATGTATATATGTGTACATTTCAGGTTCACAGACTACTGAAGCTGTTGTTTAAAACAGCTAATAGTATTGGTTTTCGAATTTTTGAGAAGGGAAATTAAATGACATAAATCGTTACACCCTTTGCCTCAAACTGTATCTGAACACATGTCAGCATAATAAACGTCACATTTTCCTTTAACATCTAACATTTGTCTTTAATGGGACAACAGTGAACTTTTCTTACAAGTTTATTATAGTGAGTTATCAGGAATTACATTTTTAAAATGTTTTTGCATTCCCAGAAGTTTTGGACAGTCTAAACATGAACTGTTTTAGCTCTTCTGTAAGTTTTGTTTAAATAAAATCTTGGTCTTATCAAAACCTGATCTTGTTATCTTTAGGTATAAATTGGAGTTTCCTGAATGCAAATCTAAAATGCAATGTTCTGTTTTCTGTAATTAAAAAAAAACCTCTTAAAAATGAAATTATTAAAATATTATTTTAACTTTAATTTTAATTCCTCTAGAAAATTATTGATGTCATTAATTTTCTGTCAGATAAAGGGCTTTTGGTTTAAAAACTGAGTATGAAAAAATAAAAATGAGTATCAGATATATAGATCAAGAGTTACTGACTGAAGTACTGGAAACAAAAGCACTTACTGTTACTCAGAGTTGCAATTCTAGACCTAGTTTGTTTTCATTTATTGATTGTTTGATTTTTAGTCTTGAAAAATAATGAAAATATATGGAGTGAAAGACTTCCTGTTTTGATAAGCACTCAATTCACTTTTCATAGAACTGAGGGAAAAAAATCACTTTGCTTGGTAAATATATATAAATCCTGAGTGTTTTAGCTTGATGATTAATATAACTTTGTAAAGGATTATAGCATAGGGTAAATGCAAACTGCTTTTCAATTATAGGCTTTTATCTTAAATCATAGGCTCTAGAAGTATCAAAAGTTCCCTTGGCACAGATATACTTTGTCAGTTTCCATGCAAGATAGGCCCTCTTCTAAGGCTATTAAATTCTTCGCTCTGCCTGGCACCCTCAGTAGATGCTGTGTGCAGTGCACGTAATGGATGTTTGCAAGAAGAAATGTTTGTAATTATAAAGCAGTGTAAAAACTGAAGTTATTTGTGATCACAGTGAACACTTCTGCTTGCTAAGAGTTCACACCATGTTAATTTTCTCACCGCAATGATTATTCCGATATTCTTGTGAATATTTACTCTTTGACAGCATCTGCCAACATGGAAATCAGATACTCTCAGCTCTACTCCATGTGTTTTAAGAAATAGTGAACATTTAACGGAAGCCATAGCTCAGACTGGACTTGGCCTTGTCTTAAATGGAAACAGCATTGTGATGACCCAGTGTAGACACTTCCTCAGTGGGCTAAATACTGTTTTCCTGGAATTTTCCATTTCATTGTGGGAGCTGTGATCCTCAGACTGATGCAAATCCAACTTCATTGAATCTAACTCCTAAAAGAAGCCGAGCCTTACCAGATTTCAGCTAATGAAATACATTTTCCATAGTTATAAATCATCTAGAATTTAATTATATGATTTTTAGCTGCCTAGAATACTGACTTCCTTTCTTCCTTCAGATAGATAATGGCTTTTAGCCACTGTAAAATAGCAAAGTGAAAAATGGATGAGAGAGAAGGTCTAATTCCATTTCGATTTTATTAGAACTTGTAAAGGGCATATACAAGAACTGGAAACTGCTCAACATGGAATTTCAACAGTATTTGTGTTTTTCATGTGCCTGCAGTCTGTCTTAGAATCTTATCCCAACAATAGCCAGGGCTTGAAAGGGTTTTAGTATTATTCCTCTAGGAACTTAGTTCCTACTTCTCCAAGTAGGACTGTGTATTAAACGTTTTCACTTATTAATTAAAAGTGCACTTCTTGGTAAGTCCCATTTATTGCAACCAATTCTTTTAAACAAAGTTATATTGGTTTTTATATATTTTTATTATGCTTCCTTATAGGTAGAGTGTTATGATTATGACAATGATGGGTCACATGATCTCATTGGAACATTTCAAACCACAATGACAAAACTGAAAGAAGCCTCCAGAAACTCACCTGTAAGTTGCACCTTTGTTATTTGTGTATACCTTATATTTGGCCCTGTATTTATTGCTTCATTTTTTCCTCTTGAAATAGCAAATAGCTTTCCTTGCTTTTACTCTATAATATGTAATATTCTGAAATCTGTGGATTTTGTTTAAGTAGTCAGATGATTCAAAATTCTTACTTAGGGTGAGTTTACATTTATGTTTAGAAGTTTGGTTTCCTTTCACTATGGACAAATATATGTGGTTTGATTGAAAAGCCTTCGTTTTAAAGATCTTGGCATCTCATTGGCCGCAGTAATTAATATCTACATGAGACAAATACCAAGGCTTAAATTGTGGACATTTATTCTCCTTTTGGATACTTCAGACATTGGCTTTTACCTTCTGTCCCTCTCTGATGTGTCCTTGCCCAAAGGAAGGATAAAAGCATAGTTATACTGCTTCAAATTATGTAGTATTAAGTTGCCATCTAATGGACTGATTTTGTTAGGATCATTTGTTTGCCTTAATTGCATTCAGTTTGTTAGTTAGTATCCCCACATATTTCTAAGATTGCTTCTGAAACTTTCCTGTCTCTATGGCAAAGTGTCTAAAAACTATTCCAGAGTGTTTTTATATAAAACTTATAAACTACTTCCCTCTTACTTAACTTTCTAGTTTAAATGAAATAAGTTAATTCTCTTTTTAGCTTACCTAGAATATGCTCTTGTATATATCATTTGCTTTTGAAAATCCAAACATGAAGTTTAAAAGGTAAGAGATTATGGTCAGATGGGAAGGTCTTTTTTTACCAAGTTATATAAGTAAAGTGACCCAAAAGAAGATACTGATAGTTTTAGATCAAAACTTAAATGCTAAATGAATAGATAAAACTTAAATACTAAATGAATAAATAAAACTGAATAGCTTTTTGATTGACATAATTGGGAGAAATGAGTTTTGAGCTAACAGAGTGGGACTAGAATTCTCAGAGGTAGGTCGTACAGAGATCTCTAGTCCTATCTCTACGGGCTTGCCAGGTGGCTCAGTGGTAAGGAATCCGCCTGCCAGTGCAGAAGATGTGGATTTGATCCCAGGGTCAGGAAGATCCCCCGGAGTAAGAAATGGCAACCCACTCCAGTGTTCTTGTCTGGAGAATTCCATGGACAGAGGGGCCTGGTAGGCTACAGTCCGTGGGGCCGCAATGAGTCAGACACGACTGAGTGACTGAGCACAGAGTCCTCTCCTTACCCCCTGGTCACAAAGCCCAGGTCCTTGTGTAGCAAAAGTGCTTGTGTGAAGTAAGAAGGGCTTTTCCAATCACACCTAATGGTTCAAATGCAAAGGTTGAATTGAGTTAACAGTTTAAATGAAAACAACAGTAAAATTCAGCTGTAAATATTCTGCTGAAAGATATATATGTTTAAGGGCAGAAATAATGGAAAACTGTGACAATCTGAACATTTCTATAAAGCAAGCTTCCTAAAAGAACTAAATATGAGGAGTGGTGTGTATCGTCGTTTCTCTGGTTTCAGTTTGTTGTTATTTTGCAGAACCAGTAAATGACCTGCTTTTAGAAGAGAATGAAACAGAAACTAACCGTGTAATTCTTTACAGAGCACGTAGGTGGTGGTGGTTTAGTCGCTAAGTCGTGTCTGACTCCCCGTGAACCGTAACTCGCCAGGCTCCTCTGTCCAGGGGATGTTCCAGGCAAGAATCCTGGAGCAAGTTACCATTCCCTTCTCCAGGGGATCTTCCTGACCCAGGAATCGAACCCGGGTCTCCTACATTGCAGGCAGGTGATTTACCAACCGAGCTATGAGGGAAGCCTCTTCAGTTCCTAAAAGGGGACATTAATCCTATCTTGCAAGGTTGTTGGCAGAATTAAATGAGATAATTGATGGAACAATAAAGTGTTCAGGGTCTAGGAACTCACTCTTTTGGTGCAGTTGAAGAGAGGATGCCGTATTAGCATGTGGAACTCTCCTATATCCAGCTAACTTGGTCCTTCCCTCCCCCATGATAGAATGTGGCTTTTAATACTCATTAAAAGTTGCAGTGACAAGGTTTATCCACTCAGTCATCAAAGGCAGGACTCTATCTTATCAACTCTGTGTTCAGTACCTAGAAGTGCTTGTTGCTTGGGTGGATACTGTAAAAATGTGGACAAATGAAGTGAAGTAATGTAGCCTTTCTGTTTAGGGCATTTCTGCATCTCTAATATTCAATAATTAGTGTGTATGATAATGACTGAAACTCTGGCAGGATCCTAAACCATCAAGAGATTTTTTATTTTAACATCATTTTGTTTGGTATCATTGTTTCAAAGGTATTTTTAAATGTTTGATTCTTAGAAAATCAGTAATGCCTCTGGCTAAAGTATGTAAGTTGCTTTCTATTGACCAGAAGAGGTGACTTATCCAGTATTCACTGAGTGTCTCTTATTACTAGGCAAGACAGTGAGAATTTCAGGGTATAACTTGGAAGTGACTGTACCCTAGCTATGAAAAAAATTAATGAAATGAAACAGTTGAAATTAATGCCAAGTATGTAAGTTTTATGTAGCTGTGGAAGCTTAATGAGAGAGATGGCGATCAGAGAAGACTAGAACAGGAGTTGATGCTATGGAGCAGGATGACTTGAGCCAAGCCTTCCAGAGGCATAGTGGGTAGGAGTTGGAAGGGAAGATGGTCTGTTTGTGGGAAGAAGACATTAGATCTGTTTCTATGCATATTCCCAGTGGAAAGGGATGATCTTGGCTGCGTATTTTACCATGGAGTTGGGCTTCATATATTTCTGTTTTCTGATGGTTGTTTTTTTTTCTTTTCTAAGCAGTGTGTTTTTGTGCTTTGTGTGGGTGACAGCTAAAAATAATATTTTGTTTCTTTTGTTATAAAGAAAAAAGATGATTACTTGGAGCATTTAGAAGGAAATGATCTACAAAGGAAACATTTATACTTAGAAACTATTTTAAAAGGTACAAAGTTTTAGAAGTGCTTTTAGGAAATGTGACTGATAAATATTTCATATATATAATATAGTATGCAATCGTTTCACAGTTGTATTTTGTAACAGACTTATATCAGTAGATGGTTTGATTCTAAGAGAAAAAAGTCATTCACTTAAATTTACACGAGCATTTTCTAATATCACTAATAATATTGAACATTTTGTCTTTTCTTCCTATAGGTTGAATTTGAATGCATAAATGAAAAAAAAAGGCAAAAGAAGAAAAGCTACAAGAATTCAGGGGTTATCAGTGTGAAGCAGTGTGAGGTCGGTTGCTCTTGACAGCTTATAGTATAATGAGATCGCATTTTAAGTTCTTCTATGAATATGGTATATATCACACAAGCACTTTGAACAGTTGAAAATTACATGAGCATCTGGGCCCCTTTAGAGAAGAAAATAGGAAATAGTAGAGAAATCTTTCTAGTAACTTTGCTTCCAAGGTTTGACAGCTCTCTAACAAAGGACAAATTAAAGTTTTTCATTATCTTAGGAAATACCGGGCTCCATTGGTGTTTTTCTGGTGCATCAGTGGAAATGACTTAACTCAGTGCATCAGTCCTGGTTATAATTTCAAGATGAGATGTTATGAGTGAAGGGGAAAAATCCAAGAGATTTCTTAAATGAGTGGGAGTTTTTGCTTTTGTTTTTAAATATATTAAAGTCTCAACATATTAAACTCATTACTAGTTTCTTAAAACCAGTGCATTTCATCTTTGGCTATTGATATTCTAATCTTAACATGCTATAATTATCTTGAATCTTACAGATTCATGACATGTAGGGGTAGGTTGCTTTAAATTCAAATGTAGGGGTGGGTTCTATGTATATATATCTTGTGCTGTTCAGTTTATAAATGATTAAAAATGAATGCCAGGGAGCTCTTTGCTTCTCTTAAAAAGTAGGAAAGTTTTAATTTTGTTTACTATTTATTTCTAGATTACAGTGGAATGTACATTCCTTGACTATATCATGGGAGGCTGCCAGCTGAATTTTACTGTGAGTAACACACTGGATTTTTCACAGTAGACTGTAGTGTGTGGCTTTTTCCTTCTATTTTACAGTGTTCTTTCTTTTACTGCCAAACTGACTTTGTGATGAAATGTATACAATCTGTTGAATATGGTCTCTGCAGAGAGTTTGTCTAGGTTCATCCAGAAGCTTTTGGCCTTGTCGATAATACCTTTTCCACCTGCAAAAAAGCATGTGTGTATAAATCAGTGACTATCCTGCAGTAATTTAATTAATAAAAAACATTAATCAAACGTACCAAAAAGTCCGCTATGTCTAAAGTCGTAGATATAATAATCTATGATTTAAGACATCTAGAAAATTAGGAATAGCAGGTTGCTTCACGCTGAGGCTGTAATTGTTTAATTGTCGTGAAAATACCTGTTGGCTCACGGCCTTGTTGGCAAATCTGAGCAGCGGGCTCAGGGGTGAGTGTTTCTGTGTCAGCAGTCAGTGTGTGTTTCCTGGGCATCAAGCGAGGATGCCCCTGCCTTCCCCTTAGTAAGGCCCGCATCAAGCGAGGATGCCCCTGCTTTCCCCTTAGTAAGGCCCGCAATTGTTATTTGGCAGGTGGGAGTGGACTTTACTGGTTCCAATGGTGATCCGCGTTCTCCCAACTCCCTTCACTACATCAGCCCCAACGGTGTTAATGAGTATTTGACTGCAATCTGGTCTGTGGGACTGGTCATTCAAGACTACGATGCGTGAGTATGACTCCAGTGTATATCTCCCCGGAAACGGCAGTGTCTGTACACTCTGCTGGTCCTCTGATGTAGTTGATGGGATAACGGTGCTAGGGAGAAGTAACTTTCTCCTTAAAATTTCTCTTGTCTTATCTTCTCTATTTTCCCCTTTGTGAACAGTCAGTGTTTACCTTTGACCTCTAATCTCTGGCTGTGATTAGTTATAATGTATTATGTGTAGAGTCCTTCTCTAACAGCTGACTGTTGGCAAGGCTTTTGTTTCTTTGATCTGGTTTTCTTGGGGCTTACTCACTAGGGATAAGTTATTTCTGTGGTTGAAGTCCAGAAGACACATTTTGTAAACACTCATAGACACTAAATTTTAATATGTCTATTTTCTAGGCCGTTGTTCTCAAATTAGTTTCTTAATGGTGATTTTCAACAAGCGCTACAGGATAACTTGATATAATTGCTATGAAATATTTTGAATTGATTCTCAATGGATAGATTTTGAATAGATTAAAATAGGTCCTTCTGAAGGTATACTAAACAATAGAAAAAAAATCCACATTATTAATTTTTTGTTCTGTATCTGTTAGGGTACAGTATACATTTTCACTTGTTTTTGTCTATCATTTTATGATAAAAGTCCAACATATTGATGGAGTTTTTCATTACTCTGTTATGCCATTTAGATGAAATTCTTAGACAAACAAATTTAAGGCAAGGGTAGCAGTTCCAATACCAGCCTAACAGAATTTAAGACAAAACTCATTAAATGCAATTTAAAAATTACTTTATAGATACTTTCTTATATAATCCAAAATGAAAATATAAGCATGGATATGGTTAGTAATAGAGTATCAATGTATTTCAATCGAAAATAGCTAGAAATATGATAAAAATTTCAAAGAAACACAATTGTAATGGGACTTAGATTAAAAAAGTAGTAAATTTACAGGGTTACTTTTTCAGACTGCTTCCTGGAAGTTAAAAGAAAAAGTTAACTAAAAAAAGCTTACCACATGAAAATTAAAAAAACTCTTAAGTAGTTCTTAGATCAAAGAGGAAATCAAAGTGTAAAAACAGACTGTCTAGAAATAAAGGGTATTGAGAAGACTATACATGGTCTCCAGCAACTTAGTTCCCCAGCCCACAGCAGTGAAAGCATCAAGTCCTAAATGCTGGACCACCAGGGAACTCCTTTTCTTTCATTTTTTTCTTTTTTTTAAAAAAGCATCTCCAGGGACTTGAACCTAGGCCCTCCGATTAAAAGTCTGATTACTCTACCAACTGAGGTAGCCAGGCAGTACCCAGGCATCTTTATAAAGGAAGATTTCTGACACTTTTATTTTTAAAAAAGAATTGAATATAAATGAACTAGCTTTTCAACAAAATAATATTTAAGGATAGAAAGAAAAATATACATACAGTAATAGTAGGAGATTCCATATACATGTTAGCTGTTTTATGTCAAGGAAAATTTTAAATCCTTTCTATAGGATATTCATCTAATCCTCATGCTTGGTTCTGAGATAGGTAGTATCATCATCTTCATTTTACAGATGAGAAGCCTGAGGCAGGAAGGCTAAAGTCAGGTGTCCAGGGTCCCTCAGCGGGTAACGGCAGACACAGAACCGTACCTGGGCTGTCTGGCTCTGGAGACTTGTCCTCACCACTCTGCTGTGCTCTGCTTCCTCCAAACATACAAAGTGATGACTTACACACACCAAGTTAATAAATTAAATGACGAGATGATTCTTTGCAAGTTCAACAAAATTTAAGAGAATCTTTGGTGATACTGATCCCCAAGAAAAAGAAAACGTGTAGAATATTAGTAATGAGACAGAGATCATAAGCATAAATTCAGAAGAAAAATCATTAAACATTGTATGTTAATGTTTGGTAAAATGTTATACTATTTCAGTGAAAAAATCTAGGTTGAAGGATGATTCTTTTAGAAAGCTACAAATTACCAACCTTGGCTCAAAGAGGCAGAAAACCTCGTCAGACCAGGAACTGGTCAAAGAGCTCTTCTCACAAAGGTACCAGCCAAGACAGCTTCATACATAAATAAGGAATGAATTCAAACCTGAGAGAATCAAGTGAAAAATGTTAGAAAGTAGTGAAAATTCAAAAAGTGGTGACATACAACATAAAATAAAAAATCAGCAATTTTTCATGAACCAGCAAAAACCAATTGAAGAAACTATAGTGAATAAAAGATCACAGTTCATAATGCAATAAAAAATGAGAATAAATTTAGGCAAAGGTCTAGGATATTTAGTGAGAGAAAACTACAGAATTATACCCAGGGACAAAGAAGGAAAGATACGTCACGATTCTAGATAGGCAGATGTCACAATGATGAAAATATAATGTTTCTCTCTGGATTAGTCAGTTTTAATCAGAATTCCAATGGAACCTTGACAAAATGATTCTTATAATTTTCTAGAGGGTAAAATGAATCAGAATAGCCAAGTTTTTCAGGGGAAGAAAAAAGGGAAATTTGTGCTTGCAGATATTAAAACTTGATATGTATATATATATATGACTTATTTCCCTAGTGGTTCAAATGGTAAAGAATCTGCCCACAATGTGGGAGACCCAGGTTTGATCCCTGAGTCAGGAAGATCCCCTGGAGAAGGGAATGACACCCACTCTAGTACTCTTGCCTGGAAAATTCCACGGACAGAGGAGCCTGGCGGACTACAGTCCATGGGGTTGCAAAGAGTCAGACACGACTCAGCAACTAAGCATAGCATAGCAACATTATATATGTTTCATGTGTACAATATTAAGTATATATTAAGAGTATGGAACTACTACATGACCAGTAGAAACATGCAATCTTGAAATAGACCCAAGAATGTCTGTGAATTTAAGTATATGATAGAGATAGCATTTTGAGGGAAAGGGGTTGTAACAACTGTCAAACTTAACATGAACTGGATTTGAATCCCTGACTTGTGCTTGTATATGTTAGGATACTTGTACAGGCTATGGACAGAACTGCTGAAAGAGATGCCCCAGCACACCGTGATTTTGACAAAACAGAGATTTGTATCTTGTTCCTCTTGCACGTCTAGAGATAAGCAGTTCAGGCCCGAGAGGGCCGTGATGCCACGGAGCGTCTGCCCTGGATCCGAGTTCTCGTCCTCTCCAGCCAGTGGGAGGAGGACAAAGGGACTGAGGAGGCGTGTGCTTCCCCCGAGGGTGCCATTCAGAAGTGGCTGCAAACCCCGCCTCTCCCACATCCAGCCAGAACCTCGCCCCTGACCACTGCCAGCCCAGAGAGGCTGGAGTCGGGCGAATGTCACCAGGGGCCCAGGGGATCCAGGGTTAAAGGGGGAGAGGTGGAACCTGGTGGATCCATGTGAGCAGTTTCTGCTTTACATGCCACTCCTGATGAATTACACGTTTAATGTCAAGATCAAGGCTTGGAAGTTCTGAGTGAGCATATATGTGAATTGTCTATGATATTGCAGTGAGGGCAGCCTTTAAGCAAGACCGAGAAGGCAACACTCATGAAAGAAGTTTTGGGTGTTCACAGTCATTAACGTTAACAACTAGGAAAGGGAAGCTCTTTTAAAGTTAAAGGCAGACTGTCAACTGGGAAGAACATTGTGCCATCGGTGACACAGGCTCTATCCTCAGCGCAAAGAACCATTGAGAATTAGTATAAAAAGGAATCCTGCTAGTAGCAATGGTAGTATCATCATTACAGGGTTCTACTATGGAAAGCTGCTGGTGTCTGTCCGTTGGGGGAGAATCTTCGTACAGTGGAATACTTGGCAGCCACTCTCATGATGTTGTATATTCTGTCCAAATTATTTCTGAACCCTTGGGCCAAATATTCATACATTTTGCTGCAGAAATGGAGAGTTTTGTGATGTGTAGCATCTGTACCATATTTCTGTGGCCAAACGTATGATATCTGATTCATATTAAGTGGTATAAATACAGGCTAAAAATAACCTCTTGTCAGTTGAGGTCACATTTCGCTGCCAAATGAGTATTTTTTGTAGACAAATGAAAAACTTGTGCTTTTTAAAGCTTTATTAATTTATTTACATATTTATTTAGTGAAATAATAAATGATACATAAGTAGAGGTGTGTTAAGTGTTAGTTGCTCAGTTGTGTCCGACTCTTTGCCACCCCATGGACGGTAGCCCACCAGGCTTCTCTGTCCATGGAATTTTCCAGGCAAGAGTACTGGAGTGGATCGCCATTTCCTCCTCTAGAGGATCTTCCCAACCCAGTGATGGAACCCAGGTCTCCTGCATTGCAGGCAGATTCTTTACTGTCTGAGTCATAAAGTCCATATTAATAAATACATATAGAAAGACTTTAAATTCCTTCAATGCACAGAAAAATATTTAGGATGAGAGTTTCCAAATATTAACATTAGTTCTAGTCTTTGTTTTATTTTTATATTTTTCTAAGATTTTGAATGTTTTAAAAGTAAGCTCATATTGTCTTGTTATGAGCAAAGATACAAATGACCTTCTGCTTTTTTCAAATTTTCATTTTAGTGATAAGATGTTTCCAGCTTTTGGCTTTGGAGCCCAGGTCCCACCTCAGTGGCAGGTAGGAAGAACTCTTCACTGTGAAGGTTTGCCTCCTAGCAAAGCAAAACTTGCCTCATCAGTCCTTCTTTCATCTTTTGACAGGTTTCTCATGAATTTCCAATAAACTTTAATCCATCCAATCCCTACTGTAATGGTAAGTTAAAAATCAACATGAATTTTCAAACTGAAAACCTTGCTCAGTCTTTGTCAGTTGTTTTTTCTCTCTGATTGAAAGCTACTCAGATTTCCTTTCTAGGTTTCTCTTTGTGACATATTGAATTTCCTATCACGTAAAGTAGAATTTTACACCAAGTTGGTGGTTAGTGTGGTAAGAAGGCAAATCACTACAATAATGATGAAGACTGCAGGCTAAATTCTTCTACCTTAAGAGGTCTAATAGAATAGAAGATTTCTCAGTCTCGATGGTAGATCAATAAGAGTAATCATTTCACATTCAGATATAAGTTGATTTAAAAATAAATCTTCAATAATATGAATCATTTAATATGCAGGTGCTTTTTCTCAGATTAACAGTTAACTTTCTATGAAGAAAGTGTCCAGCATCTAATTACTTGTTACACCGGTTCTGTAAGGAGGTGGAGGTAGGCTAAAGAAACACAGAATTAAGCTCCAGGAGTAACTTTCCTTTGTGTAGAAAACAGGCACAAATATTGCTGTCATTCCACTTTTCTGTTTATCCCTCAAATATCCCAGTGCCTCTTCCTTTTCAGTATATTGCTGCTGCTGCTGCTGCTAAGTCGCTTCAGTCGTGTCTGACTCTGTGCGACCTCATAGATGGCAGCCAACCAGGCTCCTCCGTCCCTGGGATTGTCCAGGCAAGACTACTGGAGTCAGTTGTCATTTCTTTCTCCATTTTACCATATTGAGCAATGCCAAGTCTCCCACAAAATTAATATAAAACTGAACAGTTTGGAGGAGGGAAGGAGGTAGGGGCAGAGGCATAAAAGTATAGACCCTAAGCTAATTTTCTGCAAAGGGTCCTTTTAACAGTTGCAAGATATATAGATTTCTAATAGAAGAGGATGTCCTTCTTCCCTCCCCTTCTTAAATGATATTCATAAAGTAGAAGAGCATGAATATTTTGTTGGGGGTAGTTTGTATTAGGATTTTCTCCTTTTTTGCAAAACTCTTTTCTCATACTAATTCAGTGTCCCTTTATGCACGTTCAGCGACTGTGGTTGTGACCTTTTATATCTCTAGCCATATGAAACTGGGGATATTTTTCTTTTTTTTTGGATTTGGCAATGATTTATTGAATATGATACCAAAAGCACAGGCAACAAAAGAAAAAATAGATACATTAGACTAATTAAAATTTAAAACTTGTATAAATCAAAGGACACTGTCAAAAGAGTAAAAAGTCAGCCCATAGAATGGGCATGGGCACTTCATACCCACAATAAATAGCCATTATTTCTTTTTTTTTTTTTTAGTAATTTTTTCTTTTTAAAAAATGTGCTTCATGCTTATGATGAAATTGGAACAGTTTTTCGAATTTGTTGTAATTAGATTTTATGTTTTGCAAGTAAATATGGATGACAGATCATGGGATGATTCGTTTTAGAAGTTCATCCACTCTGAGTAATAAGAGCCCATCTGTGGGCTGTCATGGAGTGCCGCTTTTCTGCTTTCGGTTTAGTCTGGACAAAAGAAAGAATCGTTTTGGTTTCAGACAAAGGAAGTGTCACACAGAAAACAATACAACTTTATTTTAAGACAAGGAAGTTTAATCCCCTTCTCTTAGTCACTGAATTTAGTTGCCCATAAAAAACATGTCTCAGTTGTTCCTTTAATGCAATGGAAAGATACTAGCATAATTCAGTTTTAGTTGAGGAATTGAAGGCTGTTGATATTTATGAAAACATTTAATAGCTTCGTATACCTTATTGAAAAGCAAGCTAGATGATAGAAATGGAAGAAAATATTACTGTTGCTTTGGTTATGGGTTCAATTTTTCTATAACATATATCGTTACAGAAAGATCCTGCTGCTGGCTTATGTTAATATTATTTTTGTTACTACTGGACTGACTAACCACTAGTTACAGCCTCACCTTATGCATGTAAAATCATCTCGATGTATGAATTAGTTACATTCTCAAAGGTAGTTCACAAGACCACTTATTCTTAAATTCAAAGTGCCTAAGGAGTTTATTGGCTCTCAAATTCTAAGTGGAGAGAGTTGATCTTGTTAAGCTTTTAAACCAAATATATGCTGCTCCTCCTTATTAATCTATCTTCTATGGGAAATTTTAAAAGCAGGACATCTGTTTTGGTTGATGTTAAAAAGTCTTTTAAGATTTTCCTGATACTCTCAGCAAAGGACTGTGGGGGAGTTTCTATAGGCTTTCTAGGCTCTTACCTACATCCCAAACACTCTGTTGTGTATTAAGGGCAGATTCATCAGCAGTGCCTTAATCAGGGGTGCTGTTCAGCTCTTGATAGGCTGTGCTGCAGGAATCAACAGTCTCCAAGTCTCAGTAATCTGTAATGACAGTGATCTGTGTCTCGCTCACTTGACGAATCTCTCGACTCTTGGCTAGACCGCTGCACTCCCCTGTTCCTTCTCATTCGGGGCCTCAGGCAGTCTCTTCCCATAGCAGGGGGGGAAAGCAAGAGAGCTGGCAAAACCCAGCAGCGATTCTTGAAACATCTGCTTAGACTTGGCTGTCGTGTCTGTTCACTTGCACTGGGCGAAGCTATGCCGCAGGCCTAAGCTGCAGCCCACAAACACACGCTCGAGTGTTTCTGCAGCAAAATGTGATAAACAACCCAGAAGTGAATACTTGCAATTGGTACAGTCTACTATACCATGCTTAATCTGTAAGTTATCGAATAAACCCTTGGCTCGAATTGGCATTAAGTTTATAGTTATCTGGCATTTTTGTAGAACCTCTGGTCATATATGCAAAGGGTTTCCACTTTTATCAGTTACTTTTTCTTACCTTGTCGTCAGTGGTATTTTGCAGCATCTTTCGCATGGTTCTTTTTCCGTCAGAGTCTCATTCTCAAAACATATCAAAATTAAACAGTGTAACAACCCTACTGAAGACTAATGAATAATTTGGCTGAGGTGAAAGCAAATGCCTTCTGCTGGGGGAGAGTAAAGTTTATAGGTTTTGTGTGTGTGTGATGGAGTATCGCTATGGAGCTTTGTAATATATACCTTAGAGAACTCCTATAT
This sequence comes from Oryx dammah, assembly GCF_014754425.2. Classification (NCBI taxonomy): domain Eukaryota; kingdom Metazoa; phylum Chordata; class Mammalia; order Artiodactyla; family Bovidae; genus Oryx; species Oryx dammah. The sequence goes on along the minus strand of NW_024070203.1, from coordinate 87,798,042 downwards.
ATGGCATTTTTGACTCTTTAAAACACTGTATGTTAGTATATAAATTAAACCAGCCACTATGGTGAATAGTAGACAAATAAATTGTGCTTGAGAATTTTTAATCCTGCCTTTTTTTTTTAAACCTAGGAGTCCAAGGCATTATAGAGGCATATCGGGCCTGCCTTCCTCAGATAAAACTCTACGGACCGACTAATTTTTCTCCAATCATCAATCATGTGGCCAGGTTTGCTGCTGCAGCCACACAGCAACGGACAGCTTCTGTGAGTGCCCTGTTGCCAGGGGGCAGGGAGGACGTGGGCTGGTAGTTGCTCCCAGTGCCATTTTCCTGTTTTATTTGGTCTGTCGAGATGCAAACACAGGGCATGAAGCAATGATGTGTCCTCCTTGGTTTGGGAGTAACATCTGTTAAATCGGTGAGCATTACAAACAAGAGAACAGCAAAACAACCTTTATACTTAATGAGTTTGTTCTCTATCTTTTGAAATAATTTTCCTGGGTAGGTTCTGAAAAAAAAAAAATTTTTTTTTGAGTAGCTTTAGCAAGTTCAGGCTTGAGGAAACTTACCACTTCAGTTGCTGTTGCAAAATGCCTGTTCAACCCTGGAGAACGAACCTCATTCGGCTTCAGTATCTTCAGAAATAAGGCAGGGATAACGCCTCATACAGTTATTGAAAGAGTGTGAGGAGATGAACGATAAACACTCAGCACAGAATAGCTACTATTATAATTCTTCTTTCCATTCCAGACATAAACGACCCAAAAGATGGAGTCACAACTTTATGTCACGTTTTATCACTCTCTAAAATGATTTAGCAGAGATGGCAGGATTGAGAGAAAGATTCCCCTCTGCCCCTCGCTGAACCATATCCATTTATTCTAAAGTGGATTTTAGCTTCATAAACAATTCTACTTCCATATTTGATCTTTTAAGAATGTGGTGTTTCCAGCTGCTCCCTTGACAGGTACTTTGACATAGTCCAATCCTCCAGTTCAATCAAAATGTTTCTATGCTAACTTTCATCTTGCTTCTGTGTATTTTTGCCAACCTTCTTCTGTGGTCTGTTGCACTTTTAATTAACCTACAGTTTTTGTATCAGTTAATTTCCTTGTCATCAGAGAATCTTAGAAGATTTCAGATAGATGGTATCCTGGGTAGAGACTGACAAGGAAAATGAGCGACAAAATGAGTCATCAGGCGGGAGATGTCATTAACCGTTGCTTTTATTCTTGGGGAGCTCAGCTTGCTCAGCGGACATTATTGTCTTTTTTTGGCAGCAATATTTTGTGCTCTTGATCATTACCGATGGCGTGATCACAGACCTTGATGAGACCAGACAGGCGATTGTTAATGCTGCCAAGCTGCCGATGTCCATCATCATTGTCGGGGTTGGAGGCGCGGACTTTGGCGCCATGGAGTTCCTAGATGGTGACGGCGGAAGCCTCCGCTCCCCAACTGGCGAAGTAGCCGTCAGGGATATTGTCCAGTTTGTGCCTTTCAGGCAGTTCCAGAACGTGAGTACCACGCCTTCCTGCCCCTCACGTGCTCCAAGGGTTTTGAACAGAGACTCTGCCTGTCCATAGCCGGGCAGTTAAGAGTAGGTGTGTGGAGTCGTCATGCATATATGCTGAGTTGTGTCTCACTCTTGGCAGCCCCGTGGTCTGCAGCTCACTAGGCTCTTCTGTCCATGAGATTCTTCAGGCAAGAAGACTGGAGTGGGTTGCCTTTTCCTCCTCCAGGGGATCTTCCTGACCCAGGGATCAAACCCAGGTCTCCTGCAGATTCTTCAACACTGAGCTAGTAGAGTGTATGAATTTTCCATTTGAAGAACCTTGATTAGATTTGGCTTTTTTTTTTTCAGGTTGTATTCTTGTGTGCCTCTTATAGTCCTTATGATAAAGTATTTAAAATGATGTTGTTGTGACTGCTGTTTTAAAATATATTTTATCTTTACAAATGTAACAAGAGAAAAACTATGTAAGTATATGATAAATTTACCAAACTAGAAGTTGATTTGATGAAAAACCTCTGAGGAGACTGTTTTACCCAGATTACTCTAGTGGTAACATCTTGTAAAACTATGGTCCAGAATCATAACCAGGATATTGACATTGATACAATCAAGGTCCATCACAGCAGGCTTCCTCATGTAGCCCTTTTACAATCACACCACTTCCCGGCCACCTTCACTCCCTCCTTAACCCCTGGCAACCACCAGTCTGGCTTTATTTCTATGTTTTTGCCATTTCAAGAATGTTATATAAATGAAATCGCATAGTATATAACCTCAACATTGGCGTTTTTTCACTCAGCTTAATGCTGTTAAAGAGTCTTCCCACTTGTTGAATGTATTCCTTTTTTATTGCTGAGTAGTACTCTGTGGTATGGGTATACCAGTTTAACCATTCACCCATTAAAGGGCATCTTCAGTTGTTTCCAGTTCTCATCTGTCAAACACAAAGCTGCTATAAACATTCATGTACAGGTGTTGTGTGCACATAAGTTTGTATTTTTCTGGGATAAATACCCATAAGTTCAGTTGCTGAGTTGTATGGTTGTTGCATTTCAGTCATTAAAGAAACTTCTGAACTTTTCTGGCATAATTATGTCCTTTCACACCCCCGCCAGTCGCGGTGTGCATGGAAATGGGTGGAGGGGAATGAGGTGGGTGTGTAAGCAGAAGGTGGCGATGTTAGGGATGGTTGTGATAGTGAAGCTGTTCTGTATCTTGATTGTGATGGTGGTTATACTGATAGACCCTGATGATAAAATGACATGTAACTGTGTACACACAGACTGGTGAAATCTGAATATGACAAAAGTGTCATATAATGTAAATCATGTCATTTACATAATTATGTAAAATTATGTCATAGCTTTACATTCCCACCAGCCAAGGTATGAGTGGAAGTGGGTGGAGGGGAATGAGGTGGGTGCATATTAAAAAAGGTGGCAGTGTTAGGGATCTTTGTGATGGTGAAACTGTTCTGTATCTTGATTGCGGTGGTGGTTATACAGATATGCTGCTGCTGCTAAGTCGCTTCAGTCGTGTCTGACTCTGTGCGACCCCATAGATGGAAGCCCACCAGGCTCCCCCATCCCTGGGATTCTCCAGGCAAGAACACTGGAGTGGATTGCCATTTCCTTCTCCAGGGCAGGAAAGTGAAAAGTGAAAGTGAAGTCGTTTCCGACTCTTAGCGACCCCATGGACTGCAGCCAACCAGGCTCCTCTGTCCATGGGATTTTCCAGGCAAGAGTACTGGAGTGGGGTGCCTTGCCTTCTCCCTATACAGATATACCCCCATGATAAAATTACATGTAACTGTATACACACAGGCACATACACACACACACAAATGAGTACATGTAAAACTGGTGAAATCTGAATAAGTTCTGAGAACCGTACCTAGTTTTGTTATTGCACTATAGTTACATAAGATGCTGCCTTTGGAGGAAACTGGGTAATGGGTACATGGGACCTCTCTGCACTGTTTGTAATTATTTCAAAATAAAAAGTTAAAAAAATTAATACCCAGAGAATGAAAGATCCACATTTAAAAGTTGAAAAGCAAAAGAACCAACATCATTAAAAGCCAAAATGCAGGCACCAAAAAAGGACTTGTTAAATGTGAGCATACTAAAGCATTCCTGAGTAACGGTTTGTTGTGTTTTGTGGCCTATTCTCGAGACAAGATACAAGTCTAGAAATTGGAAACTAACTGCTTTTTCCTGGTGGGTGAGGAATTCTTAGTCTTTTATCAAAATCCCAGTTAAAAACTTGGTTGCTAATAAAATTGCTTTGATTTTATCTGTTCACAGGCTCCAAAAGAAGCACTTGCTCAGAGCGTCTTAGCGGAGGTCCCCCAGCAGGTGGTGGGCTACTTCAACACATACAAACTCCTTCCTCCCAAGAACCCGGCTACGAAATGAGAGGAGCTCTGGTCGTCCGAGCAGAATTCTCTGTGCTGTGTGGAGCAACAGATTTCTCTCCATCCCAAATCGTGAATCTGTCATTTTACACCCTTCTCACAAACCCTACGATTTACGATGCAAACCTAGCTCTCTATGGAGTATGTCTATTTAAAGCATTCTTTTTATACTTTTTTTGGAGGAAAGTGCTAACTTAGTCTTTGCCCAATCAACTCAGTGATTGCCAGTGATTTACAGTAATTGCGGTGAGGCTGTTTGGATTAGAAACCGGTGTGAGAAAAGTACACGTTCTTGTGGTTGTTTACTTTCATATGATGAAAATGCTATTTTTGAATGTTTGTCAATAGAAAGAATGGGAAATTGTTGGAATGATGCGATTTACACCTTGCTGTGCTTTGCTCTAGGCGATAGATGTCTTATAAGCAATGTCCACACAGGATGACCAGAGTTTCTTAAATTAGATGATACTGCATTTGTATCTAGAACTATATTTTATGCTTTTCCGTGTGATAAAACTACCTTCACTTGTGCTTGAGTTTGGCTGCGACTTAGACATGCACAGTTCAAAACAGAATGCATCCTCATAAGACTTCATGAGAAGTCCCAAATTAGAAAGGAAGACACATACATATTCAGTTCTTAAAGCTGTAAAATCAACAAGTAAAAGGAACTTCCTGTAAGCCATTTTATTTGCCTTCCTAGATCTCACTTTCATTATTTAATACCGTAAACATGGTCAGATTTGACCTTTTCATTGATTGTATGTGACACTCGGGATTCTGTATGTGCATTAATGATAGCTTGTCCTAGACTCAGCATTATTAGATGATTTCAACTGGAGTTTGTTAAAATGGGTAGGACTGGGTTTGTCCAGGAAAGCTATAAGGACCAAACAAATAAGAGGAAATTCGGAATTCCACTTTCTGTTAGTTAATGAAAGACTTTGCTTATTAAAGAAGGCAAGCTTTATATTTTCCTTGCAAAGGTCGCATACATTGATTTCTACATTTATAGAGATTCATTTAGATATTTTCTCCTTTTTTGTTAAAGTGATTTTTTACTCTGATTTTTTAAAACTCATGATAATGGTTATTAATCAAAATCCTAGTTTACATTTTAGTAACATGCTGCTTCCTAAGCCCAGAATGTATGGTATTAAGCAAAAACTTATTATAACTTAAAAAAAAATCCAACTGCTGCATAGGATAGAGTGGACTTTCCATGCTTTTTTTTTTTTTTTAGTATTTTTTTCCTGATGTTTATACTTTGGAATATAATCCTTAGCAAACATTACCTTTTCAGAATAGATTAAGGTTTTACTGAGGACCTGTGTGCCAGGTACTATGCATGTCCGTGTGCTGGCTGTCATGAAGTAACATCTGGTTACTGAGGATTGCATGTCGGTCATGGATCTGTAAGTGGATGCACACTGTGCTGTGCTGACGTGCCTTCCAGGCTTACTGAAAATGCCCCGCCGCGCGAGTCTTTTGTCCCCTGAAATATTTGAAGGAAGCGAGCCCTCAGCCATGAACAGCTTTTGGCTTCTCGGAAGCTGCTCGCTGCCCAGGTCAGGCTGAGAGGGTGTCTGCTGACCATCGTGGGTGCCCGCCCCAGGCGAGTGGTTAACACTTTCCCACTCAGCTAGCTGGCCTCTGGATGTGCGTTGTTAACCTGAAGGTACTTATTAACTAGTCGTCTGTTACCCTATAGTATGACTCATTAGATGACAAGTCATCTTGATGGCAGTCAGGAGAGGAATAAACTGCTGATTCTTCCAGGAGTTTGCAGCCTTTGTGTCTAAGATGTCCTACTTTCAGTTCTCTTTGTGTGCTGGGGAACAGCATATATATTTTGCTTTGGTTTTCAGAATTTTCTTTTTTAAACATACGCGGCCTTTAAAAGAAACGATTTGCATGTGATCTTGGTATACTGCAAGACAGAAGTAGAGGTGCTCGTGTGAAGCTGGGGCGGGGTCCAGGGCTCACCTGAACCCCATCCTGGCGGCACTGGGGCCGCCTGCACAGGGCACCTGGGGACCGCCGGTCAGAAGCATTCATTGTTTCATCGGCCAAATCAGGGTCCAGTTACCACTGTCATTGATTTGGTCTTCGTAATTTTATATTCTGATTTTAACCAGAATTGTTCCCTTTTGACAATTAATTTTATATTATGCATTTTTGATTTGATTCATCAGTAAGTGCTATTATTCATAAGACCTGTGATTCCAGTAGATTAGGGGAACTGATACCTTTTTGCGGTTTTGAATAAAAGCATTTATAATTTCTAAATTATCATTTATAAAATTCTTATAGCTTCAGTATTTTGTGTCATCACAGGCTGGTTTAGTATTGTTTTATATTAAAATAGCCCTTTTCCCTTTAGTGCCACCATTCATTCAGGTGCCATTAGTCCTTAAAATGCATTTAAAGAAAAAATAGCCAGGTTGACTTTCACACCTCATACAAACAGATACATCACATACATATACGAGGGTGACAGTGCCTTGGATGGACGTGATATTTCTCACGTCTGCCTGTACTGAGAGAATAGCAATTAGCATGATCATGTCACCTTGTGCTTGAAACTGAAAATTTTAAGATCAGAAAAATTTAAAGTCAGATCAGGGATTTACAGCTGTCTACTTTGGTAGTGCCTTAGGCAGCCTTTCCAGAGTAAATTCAGGGCCCCCTTGTTGCCTATGCCTTATTTAATGTACTTTGCCTTATTGTGTAAATTTTCTGGAAAATCATCTCCAATGAAGTCTCTTTATATGTGTGGTTGGTAGTCATGGAAATGACACATATGGTAAACCAGAAGCTTGGTTGAGATTTCGAGAGACTATTTTGTGGTTTTATGTCATATTTGATAATAAGTGTGTAAGTTACTAATATATGAACTGATGTTAAGTATATCTTCCGTTTGGATAAAGTCATTTCTTGATGTGTTACAATAGTACCTTGTTTTTATTTTTGTTCTTTCTTCAAATGATATTGGTCGAAAAGTTAGAAATAAAGTTAGTGCTTTAATCAGCATGTATTCCGTGTTTTTCTGAATTAAACAGTTTGGGGGGTTTATGCTTTTATGGGATGTAATCACTTAAAGATACTAGATGTATTCAAGGTATTTTTCAGGGTACAGTAAGGGAAAAGTTCTCAGCTTAACTGGAGTGCTCACATGAGAATTATGGCACTCATATTTTATTGGTTGTGTTAGGCAGGACAGTATATTCATCTAGCTTTTTTTTTAAGTTGCTTCTATCATGTTGCAGTCATGGGGCAAGGTCTTGGGGGAACAGTGGTGACCTTGGTAGCCAAAGTTGCCACCTTCGTGGAAATAATGGACTGGAAGAGAGAGAAAAGATGGAGTGAGTAATTGTAGAGACATGAGATCAGTGTGGCTGAACCCTGTCGGGGGAGACCTGACCCGTATAGCTGTCAAGGAGCACCTTTCCCAGGATGTGCACCCCATTCAGGTTGAGACCTGGCCTTCACTGGATGCCGAACGTTCAAAGCATTTATGAAGGTGTCGTATCAACAGCAACTATGGGGTTGAATGTTTGGGGAATGGGAAGAATTTAAGTTTGCTGGAATACAAAGTGCGAGAGGGAGAGCGTGAGAGAAGAGGGGAGAGAGGAGACGGGGTGGCAGGTGGCTTTGCATCCTGTCCAGGCCCCGGGGGCATTCAAGGGCGTCCCTGCTTAGGCTAAAAGGAATGGGATGCCACCAAATGGACTTAGCAGCTCTGATGCGATCCGAGTCGGGTTTTTGAAAAATGGAAGGGCCTTACATGAGGGCCGATAGGAGGGACCCCATTGCCAAAGTTGCTGTGGCCACAGTGGCCTTGGTGAGGCCTGATGAGGGAGTAGGTGGTGGGCGCCTTACGGCAAAGACTGCTGTTTGGTTACACACTTGCCAAGTTCTGATTCTAGGTCAGTTTCTGAATTCGAGACTTTTCCTGCCACAGCCCTGCCTCCACACTGGATCATCTGTTGATCAGCCCCATGTCAGTTCCTTCATGGCTCCAGTGCTGACTCACGCCTGATAACGGCACAGAGTGCCAGCACTGCCAAAGCCTTCTCATCTGTCACCCTTGTAGCAAGACCAGCCCCCTCGTCGTTTGTCACTGAGCGTTCCCAGGTGGCTCCGTGGTGAAAGAATCTGCCTGCCGATGCGGGAGATGCAGGTTCAGTCCCGAGGTCCAGCAGACCCCTTGGGGGAGGAAAGGGCAACCTGTTCCAGGATTCTTGCTTGGAGAATCCCATGGACAGAGGAGCCTGGTGGGCCACAGTCTATGGGGCCACAAAGAGCAGGACAGGACTGAGTGACTGAGCACACGGCTGTGTTTGGCCAACTTCTCCAGAATACTCTCAAGAGGTTGCAGTGTCCTTGAAGAATTATACTTTGTCTTGGCTATTGATCTTCTTCTCTAAAAGGAAATGATCAGGAAGCAAATATTATAAGCAGAATTGTGACCTCTTACAATAGGTAAATGAGAGCCCTAGTATCTTTGATTTTTTCATAAACTCACAGCCAGGTTTCACAACAGCGCTTGGTCATCTAGGACTGGACACAAGAATCTCGGGTTGGGGAGATCCAGAGAGTTCTCAGAGAGAAGACCGAGTGTGATAGGATTAGTCTTCAGCCACATCTTCCAGCCAGTAAAAAGTATTTGCTTGTTTTTAAATAAATATTGAATAGTTTAGTGAAACTTGCTCAGTCATGTCCGACTCTTTGGGATCCCATGGACTATACTGTCCATAGAATTCTCCAGTCTAGAAAGTCCAGAATATTGGAGTGGGTAGCCTTTCTCTTCTCCAGGGGATTTTTCTCAACCCAGGGATTGAAGCCAGGTCTCCCACATGGCAGGCAGATTCTTTACCAGCTAAACCACCAGGGAAGCCCAAGAATACTGGAGTGGGTAGCCTTTCCCTTCTCCAGAGGATCTTCCCAACCCAGGAATCAAACTGGGGATTCCTGCATTGCAGGCGGATTTTACCAACTGAGCTGTCAGTTCAGTTCAGTTCAGTCGCTCAGTCGTGTCCAACTCTTGAATCGCAGCACGCCAGGCCTCCCTGTCCATCACCAACTCCCGGAGTTCACTCAGACTCATGTCCATCGAGTCAGTGATGCCATCCAGCCATCTCATCCTCGGTCGTCCCCTTCTCCTCCTGCCCCTAATCTCTCCCAGCATCAGAGTCTTTTCCAATGAGTCAACTCTTCACATGAGGTGGCCAAAGTACTGGAGTTTCAGCTTTAGCATCATTCCTTCCAAAGAAATCCCAGGGCTGATCTCCTTCAGAAAGGACTGGTTGGATCTCCTTGCAGTCCAAGGGACTCTAAAGAGTCTTCTCTAACACCACAATTCAAAAGCATCAATTCTTTGGCGCTCAGCCTTCTTCACAGTCCAACTCTCATATCCATACATGACCACAGGAAAAACCATAGCCTTGTCAGGGAAGCCCAAATCATTTAGTACTAGCAATCAACAGGTGAAGTCAAGTGAGTAAAATTTCTTGGTAACCTCAAAGAGTTTATGATCTAATATGAGAAAGGAGACAGTACATGATGCTGAAACAAGAAAGGAGCAAAGTGAGGCAGGCTTTTTTTGAGACTTTACCTATTCCCCACCCCCCACTCAGTTTCCACACCATTTATTTCTTGGTCCCAGGCGGTGGGGTCGCTGGGGGTGGGGCAGCAGGAAACCTTGCTCCGGGGCCATGGGGTCCGGGCTCATTCAAGTCCTAGCAGCTGATGAAGAGCCTGTCCCTGTGGGTGCGTGGGTGCAGCAGTTGACCAGGTGGCCGCCCAGCAGCTCGCTATAGGAGTGGGTCTTTGCCTGCAGACCTCATGGATACGGTGCAGCCTGCAGAGCGCACAGGCTAGCTGGAGCCCGGAAGGCCGAGAGCCAGTTCTGGACCCCACGCACCATGGTGTGCTATGCCTGCTTGCCCACAGCCTGCAACAGCTGCTGCCTGGGCTTGGAGAAGAGCCCTCCGGCTCAGAGTCACAGGGCCCTTTGATGGTCTCTACGAACATCCTCTGTATGACGCACAGGGACCTTGGTGACCTGCAGAGGCACTGACCGACTCCTGCCCGTACCGTTCCTTACTTGCTGGGGTCCAGCCCCGGTGGATCCAGGGAATTCGAAGCGGGGACGGAGTCGGCGAGAAGAGACTTATTTATTTAGAAATATAAAGAGAGATTAGGAAAGAATAGTGTAGTAGGACAATTAGTGGAGAAAAGATGCTGAATAACTTGGTTTATGCGGAGAACCAATAAAACTCAGAGACAAGGAGTTTGCACCGTCTATGTAGGCCACCAGCACCCACTTGAATAGCAGAGGGTGCCCTGCCTTGGGCTCCATCTCGCATGGGTCTTAGAAGCCAGGGCAAATAAGTAGACACGGTGAGCCTCCACGCTCCAGATGGGAATTCAGCCAGAAAAGAGAGAAAAGAATGACACGGGGGAGCCAAGCATTGGTGCCAGACCCACAACTTTATTTTCAAAAGCAGCTTATATAACCCAAGTTGTACATAAAGAAATAATGGAATATACAGAGTTATGCAGGGGCAGCAGTCCTGACCCTTATTGAGACCAGGCTTTCTTTTTGCATACCTTCCCATATACAAAAGGTCTTAGGTGGTTTTACATCATCTTCTGGCCAGGGGACCTGTTAACATTTTTATGGCTCTTTTCCTAGATAAATGTCTATCAACCAGAAAACTCTTTTTCCCTTGAAGTGTTTTTTCTTTAATCTGCATCACCCTCAAAGTACTAAATAAAGTTACATTCCTGTAGAACAAAGGTGCAGTGGGTTATAACAAAGAAAGTACTTAACTCAAAGATCTAATGTTGCTAATGCCAGGGCTACTACCTGTTTTTTCTATATACCAACTATGTCTACAAATAAAAGATATGAAAATTTGGCAGGAAGTATTGGCTGAACAAATGAAACCCTTAATCAGTCCTATTCTAAATAGCTTTGACTCCTCGGAAGCCCCTACATTCCTAGGATGTTTTAAGCTTCCTGTGCCTCTCGCGGTCAGCAGGCCGCAAACAATCACATGCACAGCTGTAAGAGTCCGGCAGGCAGGCTAGAAAGCCATCAGAGGGGTTTTTGGATTGAAACACTCATTATGCCTAGGAGACTTATCTAAAAGCTCTAAATTAACTTTTTCCAGAAAAAGGTGGTGGGGGGACAGCCCCCAGTTATTGTCAGAAGAGTAGGTGGAAAGCATAACACAGTAAAGCAGGCAGACTCTGGTTTTGGGGGTAGATGTATGAACAGATCCAGTGAGGCTCCCTTAAGGCCTGACTCGCCTTTGCTTGTCGGGCCCCTTAACCTCATGACTTTGCCACGGGCGGGACTCCTTGTGCTGGCTCCTGGCAGTTCCTTATCCCTTCAGTCATCTTGGTCAACAGTACAGTTGTTCAGTCGCTCAGTAGTGTCTGATTCTGTGACCCCATGGACCACAGCACGCCAGGCCTCCCTGTCCATCACCAACTCCTGGGGTTTACTCAAACTCTTGTCCATTGAGTCGGTGATGCCATCCAACCATCTCATCCTCTGTCATCTACTTTTCCTTTTGCCTTCAACCTTTCCCAGCATCAGGGTCTTTTCCAATGAGTCAGTTCTTTACATCAGGTGGCCAAAGTATTGGAGGTTCAGCAATAGACCTTTCAATGAATATTCAGAGCTGATTTCCTTCAGATTGACTGGCTTGAGCTCTTTGCAGTCCAAGGGACTCTCAAGAGTCTTCTCCAGCACCACCGTTCAAAACCATCAATTCTTTGGTGCTCAGCCTTCTTTATGGTCCAACTCTCACATCCGTACATGACTACTGGAAAAACCATAGCTTTGACTATTTAGACCTTTGCAGGCAAAATGATGTCTCTGCTTTTTAATACACTATGTTTGCCATAGCTTTCCTTCCAAGGAGGAAGTGTCCCATCACTTCGTGGGAAACAGAAGGGGGAAAGGGGCAGCAGTGATGGATATTATTTTCTTGGGTTCCAAAATCGCTGGGGACAGTGACTGCTGCCATGCAGGGAAAAGGTGCTTGCTCCTCGGGAGGCAAGCTATGACAAGAGTCCAGAAGGGACCCTGCACACTGCTTCTGGAAAGATGCCCCTCCCTCCTGGCCTCCAGCGTGCATTGTGCCAACCACGACCAGGGTGGGTCCTGATCTTCCTCACCAGCTTGGTCTTGAAGTCTCTCACTCTAATCTCCACATGGCTTCTCTGTGAACCCATATTCTGACCACACCCATCTTCTCTCACATGCCTCTATCCTTGGGAACTGAGTCATTCGTTTGCAACTTCTGAACAATTCATACCTGCATTTTCTGAACAATTCCTTCATGTTTCTATTCTAATAAAACCTTGCTGTCTTTAAGAATCTTACCTCCTCTGCAGCCCTCTCAAATGGTTCTTTTCTCTTCCTGATCCACCCCTGGGCTTGGAAGCAGGTGAAGTGTACCCCTAAGTCCTCCTTTCTGTTTTCAGATGACCTTAGACAACCAGCTCCGAATATCAGATCCTTAGACCAGACCACACTGTCCCTCATCCTAGTAATTGTTTTCTCTCCCTTACCTCAACCCTTACTCCTAAGGTCATACCTTGTCATTAGCAATTACAACACCCTCCCTAATCTCAATTTCAGGTATCCCATTTTCTAGCAACAACCCACTTTCCAACTTGCTCCCTCTAGTAGTAAAACTCCAACAAATCATTCTCCATATGTACCTTCAATCCACTAAACTTCCAAGTGTTCAATGACTTTCATGGCATGAACCCCCTCCTCCTTCTTTTGTAGACATCTTTCCTACTGATCCTTGCCTTGGCCATTCTGCCTCACCATGTGAGCGTTCTTGTTCTTGCTTAAGTATGCCTGGCATCCTCCTGGCTCGGGGCTTTCACACGTGCTGTTCCCCTTCCTGTAGAACCCTTCCTGGTCACTTGTGAGCCTTGCTCCCTCACCTCTTTCAAATCTTCATCCCAGCATCCATCAGTGAGACCTTTGCTGACCATACTATTTAAAATTGTGCCTCTTTCTCGAGGACATTCTGTCTCCTTTCTGTGCTTAGGTTCCCCTGCCCCCCGCCCCATACATTTAATTTTTATTTTATATTGGGCTATAGTTGATTTACAATATTGTGTTAGTTTTGGGTGTGCAGAAAAGAGATTCAGTTATACATATGCATGCTGCTGCTGAGTTGCTTCAGTTGTGTCCGACTCTGTGCAACCCCATAGACAGCAGCCTACCAGGCTCCCCCATCCCTGGTATTCTCCAGGCAAGAACACGGGAGTGGGTTTCCATTTCCTTCTCCAATGCATGAAAGTGAAAAAAGAAAGTGAAGTTGCTCAGTCATGTCTGACTTTTCACGACCCCATGGACTGCAGCCTACCAGGCACCTCTGTCCATGGGATTTTCCAGGCAAGAATACTGGAGTGGGGTGCCATCGCTTTCTCCGATACATATGCATACATTCATTCTTTTACAAATTCTTTTCCCATATAGGTTATTACAGAATACTGAATAGAGTTCCCTGTGCTATACAGAAGGTCCTTGTTGATTATCTGTTTTATATATAGTAGTGTGTATATATGAATCCCAAACTCCTCCTATCTAGGTTTCCTTCCTCCCTGCAACTTTCATCTTTGGTAACCATAAGTTTGTTTTCAAAGCCTGTAAGTCTGTTTCTGTTTTGTAAATAAATTCATTTTTGTATCATTTTTTTTAGATTCCACGTGTGCTGCTGCTGCTGCTAAGTCACTTCAGTCTTGTCCAACTCTGTGCGACCCCATAGACGGTAGCCCACCAGGCTCCCCTGTCCCTGGGATTCTCCAGGCAAGAACACTGGAGTGGGTTGCCATTTCCTTCTCCAGATTCCATGTGTAAGTGATATCATATTTGTCTTTCTCTGTCTGATTTATTTCACTTCATATGATAATCTCTAGTTGCAACTATGTTGGTACAAATGGCATTGTTTTATTCTTTTTTCATGCCTGAGTAATATTCCATCACACACACACACACACACACACACACATATATATATACACACCACATCTTCTTTATCCGTTCCTCTGTGGAAAGACATTTAGATTGCTTCCATTTCCTGGGTATTATAAACCACGCTGCAATGAACACTGGGGTGCATGTATCTTTTTGAATTGTGGTTTTCTTTGTATGGATGCCCAGGAGAGGGATTGCAGGATCATATGGTAGTTCTTTTTCAGTTTCTTAAGGAACCTCCTTACTGTTCTCCATAGTGGCTATACTGATCTACATTCCCACTGATAGTTTGGAGAGTTCGTTTTCTCCATACCCTCTCCGTGATCGTCATTTTGACTGGTGTGAGGTGTTACCTCTTTGTGGCTTTGATTTGCATTTCTCTAGTAATTTGTGATTTGAGAATCTTTTCATGTGCCTCTTGGCCATCTGTATGTCTTCTTTGGATAAATGTCTGTTTAGATCTTCTGCCCATTTCTTGATTGGTTTGCTTGTTTTTTAAATACTGAACTGCAAGAGCTGTTTGTATATTTTGGAGATTAATCCCTTGTCAGTCACATCATTTGCAAATAATTTCTTCCATTCTGTGGCTTGTCTTTTTGTTTTGTTTAATGATTTCCTTTGCTTTGTAGAAGCTTTTAAGTTTAATTAAGTCCCACTTGTTTATTTTTGTTTTTATTTTGCCTATGTTTTTCTCTAAGAGTTTTATAGTATCTGTCTTACATTTAGATCTTTAATTCATTTCAAGTTTACTTTTGAGTATGGTGTTAGAGAATATTCTAATTTCATTCTCTTATATGTAGCTGTCCAGTTTTCACAGCACCACTTATTGAAGAGACTTTTTTTCTATTGTATATTCTTCCTTCTTTCATCATTGTTTAATTAGCCATAGGTTCATGGGTTTATTTCTGGGCTTTCTGACCTGTTCCATTGATCTACATTTTTGTTTTTGTACCAGAACCATACTATATTGATGACTGTAGCTTTGTAGTATAGTCTGAAGTCAGAGAACCTGCTCCAGCTCTGTTCCCACCCCACCCCCTCAGGATTGCTTTGAACCTGTAGATTGCCTTGGGTAGTATAGTAATTTTGGTAGTATTGATTCTTCCAGTCCAAGAACATCTATTGGCATTATCTTTGATTCCTTTCATCAACATCTTATAGTTTTCAGAATACAGGTCTTTTGATTCCTTAGGAATGTATAATCCTAGGTCTTTTATTTTTCCTGTTTGGGTTTTATTTATTTTCTTTCTTGTTATTTCCACCCACTAACATGTTAGTTTCAGGAAATCAGGGATTTTTGTTTATTTTGTTCACTGTCTGGAAAAGAACTTGGCATTAACTAGGCCCTCCCTACTAATCACCAAAAGAATGAATGAATCTGGTATGTATTAGAGCACATAGAGGGGTAGAAGTTAATGCATATGAGAAAATATTGACGTTTAGAGTGGGGAGATTTTCTTCTAAATCTGGGTAGCAGTTAGAACAATGGAGAGATCTGGAAGAACTTCATGGGTGGGTTGGCATTTCATCTGTGATTTAATGGTTACATAGAGTTTTATCATGTAAAGAAGAGACGCCAGACCAAAAAATAGACATTGTCCATGGGTTGGAGTCAGAAAGTAGGGTCAGATGAGAACATTATTGGTACAGGGAAATGAACATGTGCTTGTAATAATCCTTTTATTTCATATTTGAATCTTTTCACTCACTTTTACAAATGGCGTACCAAAATTGCAACTGTATTCATCTTTCACATTCCTAGTTTAGTGAAATCTGTGGTTAATCCATTTCTGAAGGACAAGATAAAATTGAAAGTTTCCTGTCAAATTTGGAGTATAAATATGGTCCTAAAATGGCAGACTTAACCACCATTTTGCTCTATGAAATCTCAGGAAATGCACTTGTTTATTTCAAAAAGTCCTTCTTTGGGTGGATGCTACTTTTATCAAGCTTGTCCATCATCTTCCTGTTTGAAAAACAATGTAGTATCTTTTTTCTTGTATTTTGCCATCACACACACATCTGATGTGATCCTGGATTTTGTTTTGTGTTTTGTATTTCCTCATCTGAGAGAGTTATTGTCTAGAAATGTCAGCTTGTATTTCTTAATGATTCATGTTTATTTGACCTTTGCAATGTCACCATTCTAGTCACAAAAGTTATAGTAGGAAAAATACTGCCAGTTGTAAAAACTCAGAGGAAAGCATCAAGTTTTACTATAGTGTATATGGGTAAAGTGCTTAAAACATGAACTTCAAGTATCTTTTGTCTGATTAGATATAATCAATTTCAGGACAGCATAATGATTAATATCTTCTGAAGATTTTTTAAAATTCCTCCTAGGTAGGTAAAAGAATTATTTTTAGTATAGAATAGGTCCAAATTATAGAAAGTATAGACGCTTCTCTTGTTAGCATCCTATGTGGCATTTTTCATGTAATGCATAACTGAAATGAAACATAGTATGTTATATTTTATTTTAGGGTTAATTAATACCAGTTAAGCCAAGATGTTCCCTAGACTATGGAGAGGGACCAAGTTACTCCTTTCCTGTGGGTGTACTTGGAGATTTTAGCTCATTTTAATACAACATGTAGTATAGTTGTACATTTTAAAAATGATTTCAAGTTCAAAGTTCTCGTTCTATTTTAAATAAAGGTTTTATTTATCTTTGACATTGTCTGTGTGTAGGGTTTCCAGATTTAGAAAACACAAGTTTAATTTGACATCAAGTTAAATTTGAATTTCAGACAAACAAAGAATAATTTTTTAGTATAGACATTTCCTAAATATATCATGGGACACACCTATACTAAAAAATTAGTCATTAACTGGGTGTTCTGTACTTTTTTGGGCAATCTACCTGGATGATAAATTGCAAAAATGGCCCAAATCCTTCCCTCCTCTGTATCTACCCCTTTTGCAGTAACAATTGTTAAGTCCTTAAGTTTTAATTAGCAAAGGAAACTGATCTAGTCTAACAATGCAAAGGGGAGATAGGCATTTTTTTAAAACTAGAGGAAAGCTCATAGGTTGTGCTGAGTTTTAAAGGCCATGGATGAAAGTAAGGTAAGAGGTATTTTTTGTAATTAATTTTGAGCGAATAACTCTTGAGGATGACTTCAAGAAATCAGAGGAAATTGCTTGTTGAATATACTTGGGCCCACAGGAAAAAAATTCACTTTGTAAAAAGACGTTGCTTGTTTGGCCATGTAATGTTCATAAAGGGTAGAGCGCCTGCTGAGGGCTTCCCACTTTCTAGTTCCTTCTCTGAAGACCTTTTCAGGATACCTTCCTTTTAACCAGAGTTTTGCATATACCTTTGGTGACTGATTACTGAGGTTAAGATTCTGGTGGGGGTGGGGAAAGAACTTTCATATATCTCTGCATCACCAGTTAGCCAGTTAGTCAACCGCTGCTTGTCAACTAGTCAAATGATTAATGATCATGGGCTCTCAAGGGTCCAGAGAAGAGAGATGGATGGCTTAGCAGTAGTAGAAGAGAGAGTAAACAGGGGAAAGCTCAGTTTTTATCTCTGGGGACCACCGGATGTCTGGGTTTTGACTCTTGATCAAGAAAAGGGTGATGGGATTTATAGGTGGTGTTTAAAGTGCCAAACTCCATGGGTGACTGCCAGAATCAGTTTTCACTGAAAGTTTTCTAGTGATCTCACTGGTTAGTCAGCCTGCCTCATATATGTGGCTCCAGGAATATATGATCCCCATTGGGAACCTCAACTTTGAACCCTCCTGAAGCTTAGGTTCCTTACATAGTTGTGGGTAGTTCAGTCCTAAAACAGATGTGATCAGGTCCTTGTGGGACTAAGGACGCTGGGAATGTGTTCATGGGAGGTTAGGCAGACCTTCCTGTGCTTGCCTGGGCAACTTTTCTCTTTCTCCATGGTATCCACTACTTTTCAGTAAAATCCCTGTGAAGTGTGTGTATGCTCTGTGGAGAGTGTGACTCCTTTCCAATATCCTAACACAGGAAATCTCTGTACTCATAACGATCAAGGGCAAGTTAGTGAGGAGGGCATGGCATCCCACTCCGGTATTTTTGCCTGGAGAATCCCATGGACAGAGGAACCTGGAGGGTTACAGTCCATAGGTCTGCAAAGAGTGGACACAACGGAAGTGACTTAGCATGCACGCACTCAATGCTAGATTTAGTTTGCATTGCCTGGAGAGCACACTGTGAAGGCAAGGAGACGGTGGAAGAAGAAAGTCCTGCAGGGAGATGTGTCAGTGCTGACCTGTAGTACTGAGCAAGTGGAACCAGGGCTGCAGCACGAGTCTGGAGAATTGGCAGGAGACAGCATGCCCGTGGGGAGTTTGGGGACCAGGTTGGGGGGTGTTCTATGCCTGTAGCACTTGGAAACCTTTGTCAGCAGCAGTGAGACTTAATGTTACTTGAAATCGAGTATAGAATATTAGAAGATACATCCTACTTCTTGAGGGGATCTGGGTAAGAAAGAGAAAGCCTGAATGAGCACTTCCTGGGTATTGATGAATTCTCAGCTGAGAGAAATGAAAAGAGTATAGAAGAATGAGACCTGGAGGGCTCCATGCCTTGAAAAGCCAGATATTTTTCAGCAGAAATCTCAACAGGAACTCCAAGCCTGGCAGAGTGATAACGGTAGACTTGAGTCTGGTCCTGGTCTCAGCACTGAATGGAGGAACACCACACTTCATCTGGGGATTCCATTTACTTTC
This sequence comes from Oryx dammah, assembly GCF_014754425.2. Lineage (NCBI taxonomy): Eukaryota > Metazoa > Chordata > Mammalia > Artiodactyla > Bovidae > Oryx > Oryx dammah. The sequence continues at coordinate 87,779,385 of NW_024070203.1, read as the reverse complement.
AGTTTGGTCACTCAGTTGTGTCTGACTCTTTGTGACCCCATGGACCGCAGCATGCCAGGCCTTCCTCTCCATCACCAACTCCCGGAGTTTACTCAAACTCATGTCCATCGAGTCGGTGATGCCATCCAACCATCTCATCCTCTGTCGTCCCCTTCTCTTCCTGCCCTCAATCTTTCCCAGCATCAGGGTCTTTTCCGATGAGTTGGTTCTTCGCATCAGGTGGTCAAAGGATTGGAGTTTCAGCTTCAGCATCAGTCCTTCCAGTGAACATTCAGGACTGATTTCCTTTAGGATGGACTGGTTGGATCTCCTTGCTGTCCTTGGGACTCTCAACAGTCTTCTCATAGTTCCAAAACATCAATTCTTTGGTGCTCAGCTTTCTTTATGGTCCAAATCTCACATCCATACATGACGACTGGAAAAAACCATAGCTTTGACTAGATGGGCCTTTGTTGGCAAAGTCATGCCTCCTGTTTTTTAATATGCTGTCTAGGTTGGTCATAACTTTTCTTCCATTCACTTAGCTACCTTTTATTGAACACACACTATTAGTTATGCTATCCTGGGGTGGGGGCAACCCCACCTTATACAAATTTTTCATTTTTAATCAGAAATTTTTTTTTGAAATTCATAAGGGAAAATATCTCCCTCATCTATGTTTTTTTAACCAATTTCTCACTGTCCTCTTCACATTTTTCACATTTTTAAGCAAAGTATGTAATTGTTATCAACATTGGGTTGTGGGCTTGGTGTCTGCTACGAACTAGGAGATGATAAGACCCTGAGGTTTTACATAGAATGAATGAATGTATCAGAGTTTGTTGAGAGAAGTGTGGTCAACATCTGTGGAGGCTATGTGTGTGTGTGTGTGTGTGTGTGTGCATGCGCTCAGTTGCTAAGGCATGTCCAACTCTTTGTGACGACATGGACGGTAGCCCACCAGGGTCCTCTATCCATGGGATTCTCAGACAGGAATACTGGAGTGGGTTGCCATTTCCTCTTCCAAGGCATCTTCTGGATCCAGGGATCAAACCTGCTTCTCTTGCATCTCCTGCACTGGCAAGCAGATTCTTTACCACTGAGCCACCTGGGAACCCCCATGGAAGTTACAAATCCAGTTTTCAACTACTATTCTTCTCTGTAACTAAGATGCTGGGAACTCTGTTTGCCATGTACCTAACAAATGAGCTGATATAATTTAAGGTGGGCATTCCGTACATTCACTCACAGCTGTGGCTCCCCTAGTATGGTTATTTTACACCTCCACAGACCTGTCTTATCAGGTCTGCATCTTGAATCTCCATGAGATATTTCTCATTCTTGTTTCCTGCTTCTCCAACCAACAGCTATCTCCTGCCATACTTCATGAAAGTAAGTATGTTAGTCTCCTGGTGCTGTCGTATAGAATAGTATAGTATAGAATAGGTATTTAACAACAGACATTTATCTTCTCACAGTCTGCAGGCTGGAAGTCCAAAATCAGGATGCCTGAACTTTCGGTTTCTTCTAAGGCTACTCAGTGATCCATGCAAAGAAATAGAAAAAAACAATAGAATGGGAAAGACTAGAGATCTCTTCAGGAAAATTAGAGATACTAAGGGAACGTTTCATTCAAAGATGAGCACAATAAAAGACAAAAAGGGACTGGATTGAAAAGAAGCAGAAGATATTAGGAAGACGTGACAAGAATACACAGAAGAACTATACAAAAAAGATCCTTATGAACCAGATAATCACAATGATATGATCACTCACTTAGAGCCAGACACCTGGAATGCTAAGTCAAGTGGGCCTTAGGAAGAATTACTATGAACAAAGCTAGTGGATGTGATGGAATTCCAGTTGAGTTATTTCAAATACTAAAAGAAGATGCTGTGAAAGTGCTGCACTCAATATGTCAGCAAATTTGGAAAAGGCAACAGTGGCCACAGGATCACAACAAACTGTGGAAAATTCTTCAAGAGATGGGAATACCAGACCACCTGCCTTTTGAGATATCTGTATGCATGTCAGGAAGCAACAGTTAGAACTGGACATGGAACAACAGACTGGTTCCAAATCAGGAAAGGAGTAAGTCAAGGCTGTAAACTGTCACCCTGCTTATTTAACTTATATGCAGAGTATGTTATCAGCAATGCTGGGCTGGATGAAGCACAAGCTGGAATCAAGTTTGCTGGGAGAAATATCAATAACCTCAGATATGCAGATGACACCACCCTTATGGCAGAAAGTGAAGAAGAACTAAAGAGTCTCTTGATGAAAGTGCAAGAGGAGAGTGAAAAAGTTGGCATAAAGCTCAACATTCAGGAAACTAAAACTAAGATCATGGCATCTGGTCCCATCACGTCATGGGAAATAGATGGGGAAACAATGGAAACAGTGACAGTGACAGACTGTTTTTCTGGGCTCCAAAATCACTGCAGATGGTGACTGCAGCCATGAAATTAAAAGATGCTTACTCCTTGGAAGGAAAGTTATGACCAACCTAGATAGCATATTAAAAAGCAGAGACATTACCAACATTAAAAAGCAGAGACTTTGCCAACAAAGGTCCGTCTAGTCAAAGCTATGTTTTTTCTAGTAGTCATGTTTGGATGTGAGAGTTGGACTATAAAGAAAGCTGAGTGCTTTGACTCTACTGACCTTTGTTGGCAGAGTAATACCTCTGCTTTGTAATACAGTGCCTAGATTTGTCATAGCTTTTCTGCCAAGGAGCAAGCATCTTTCAATTTCAGGGCGGCAGTCACCATCTGCAGTGATTTTAGAGCCCCCAAAAGAAAGTCTGTCGTTGTTTCCCCATCTATTCACCAAGAAGTGATGGGACCAGATGCCATGATCTTAGTTTTTTGAATGTTGAGTATTAAGGCAACTTTTTCACTCTCCTCTTTCACTTTCATCAAGAGGCTTTTTAGTTCCTCTTCAATTTCTGCCATATGGGTGGTGTCATCTGCATATCTGAGGTTATTGATATTTCTCCTGGGAATCTTGATTCCAGCTTGTGATTCATCCAGCCAGGCATTTTGCATGATGTACTCTGCATATAATTTAAATAAGCAGGGTGACAGTACACAGCTTTGACGTACTCTTTCCCCAATTTTTAACCAGCTTGCTGTTCCATGTTCAGTTCTAACTGTTGTTTCTTGACCTGCATACAGGTTTCCACCAGGTAAGGTGGTCTGGTATTCCCATCTCTTTAACAGCTTCCCACAGTTTGTTGTGATCCACACAGTCAAAGGCTTTACCATAATTAATGAAGCAGAAGTAGATGTTTTTCTGGAATTCTCTTGTTTTTTCTATGATCCAATGGATATTGGCAATTTGATCTCTGGTTCCTCTGCCTTTTCTCAGTCCAGTTTGAACATCATCTCAGTTCATGAACTGTTGAAGCCTAGCTTGGAGGATTTTGAGCATTACCTTGTTAGCATGTGAAATGAGTGTAATTGTGTGGTAGTTTGAACATTCTTTGGCATTGCCTTCTTTGGGACTGGAATGAAAACAGACTTTTCCAGTCCTATGGCCACTGCTGAGATTTCCAAATTTGCTGGCATAATGAGTGCAGCACTTTCACAGCATCAACTTTTAGGATCTGAAATAGCTCAGCTGGAATTCCATCACTTCCACTAGCTTTGTTCGTAGTGATACTTCCTAAAGCCCATTTGACTTTGCACTCCAGGATGTCTGGCTCTAGGTGAGTGATCACACCATCATGGTTATCTGGGTCATGAAGATCTTTTTTGTGTAATTCTTCTGTGTATTCTTGCCACCTCTTCTTAATATCTTCTGCTCCTGATAAGTCCATGCCATTTCTGTCCTTTATTGTGCCCATCTTTGCATGAAATGTTCCCTTGGTATCTCTATTTTCTTTGAAAAGATATCCAGTCTTTCCCATTCTATTGTTTTCCTCTGTTTCTTTGCATTGATCACTAAGGAAGGCTTTCTTATCTCTCCTTGCTATTCTTTGGAATTCTCTATTCAAATGGGTGTATCTTTCCTTTTCTCCTTTGCCTTTTGCTTCTCTTCTCTTCTCAACTGTTTGTAAGGCCTCCTGAGACAACCATTTTGCCTTTTTGCATTTCTTTTTCTTGGAGACGGTTTTGATCACTGTCTCCTGTACAATGTTATGAACCTCCATCCATAATTCTTCGGATCTAACGTGTTGAAAGTATTTGTCACGTCCACTAATCCTATATATAGGATTAGTGCCTTCATAAAAGAGACTCTGGAGGGATCCCTTGCCCATTCAACCCTGTGAAGACACAGTGAGAATGAGCCTTCTAAGAACCATGTTGGGCTTCGATCCTGTACTTCCCAGCCTCCAGACCTGTGAGAAATACACTGTGTTGTTCATAAGCTACCCCGTATGTGGTGGTTTTATTACAGCAGCCCAAATGGTCTAGATAGTTGTATTTGAGAAAGGCCTGACTTTAGCCATGGCAGAAGGACTGAGAAAGATAACGTGATTAAAGTGGATAGTGGGTAAAAAGTGATTATTTATTTGAATTGAACAGAAAATATGAACTGGATGGTTAGCATTGAAGTTGAAAAGGAAAGGGAAATTAGCAAGATTTAAGAAAGAGACAGGATTTGGTGCACTATATAAGCAATGTAAGAATTGCTAATTATTCTTAGATTTGAGTCTGAGAGTCTGGTAGCATGAAGATATTATCTAAAAAAGGATAGTTTGGGAGAGAAAATAAATGACAGAGGAAGAGCATAATGGAGGTTAATTTTACTTTCTTTATAGACTTTAAAAGGAGAACATATTATTCATAAGCTCAGGATTTTTCTCATTTTTTTTTTCCCTATTATCAGACTTTTTAGAGGTCCTATTTTTACCTTTTCTTTCTGGTGCTTGTAATCACTCTCCACAACAAACTCCTGTTTATCAAATAAGCACTATTTAACAATTTATCTCTGTTTGCTTAACTCTGGAAAAACACCACCCAACCTTTTGTAAAATTTCTCATGTCTCTGTGATACTCTTAATATTTTTGCATATAAAAATGGTGAGTAACAAATGATACATTTTATTCCAGTGATTAATTTATACATGATTTGCTGAATGTGTCTGTGCTGTAGGCTTTTTGGCTAATATAATTTGTTAAAACACTCTCAGCAAAATGCTGTTACAGTGACCATCTTCTGAGACTTGGAAATAGCCTTATTATACCGAACTTAATGTTATACAGTAATGGCATTTATTAGAATGGAATTCTATATGTATTATTACTTCCGACAGCAGCCTGGCTTTTTTAGCCTCCTCACAGCATGAGACTTTGGTAATTATGCTAATGCTAGCTGATTCATGAGGACAACTTCCTAAAGTGCACTTAATTAACTCGGAGATTTTGTAAACAGCTGTACATGTAGTTTCCGGAAATTGTAGGGATATGTCAATCTGACATGTGTACAGTCTGCCTTCCTAACCTCATCAGTTTTTACTAAAGCTGAAAACAAGAAGCTCAAATTTGGCACCTTCTGGAGCAAACGCCTACAAGTTTCTGAGAAACGTCGCTTTGGGGACAATCTGATTTCTCCTGTTTGAGTCTGTTGAGATAGATGAGACTTTTAAGTTGATATGAATGAAAATATTAAAGCTTGTGTCTTTAGTAAAGGGTATAGCTTTTCCAGGAGAAGGCAATGGCACCCCACTCCAGTACTCTTGCCTGGAAAATCCCATGGATGGAGGAGCCTGGTAGGCTGCAGTCCATGGGGTCGCTAAGAGTCGGGCACGGCTGAGCGACTTCACTTTCACTTTTCACTTTCATGCATTGGAGAAGGAAATGGCAACCCACTCCAGTGTTCTTGCCTGGAGAATCCCAGAGACAGTGGGCCCCCGTCTATGGGGTCGCACAGAGTCGGACACGACTGAAACGACTTAGCAGCAGCATAGCTTTTCCAACATGTTGCTGCAATGTAATTTTGCTTTTGGGTTTGGGCTTCCCTCTTGGCTCAGACGGTAAAGAATCTGCCTGCAATGCAGGAGACCTGGGTTCGATTCCTGGGTCAGGAAGATACCCTGGAGAAGGGAATGGCAGCCCACTTCAGTATTCTTGCCTGGAGAATCCCACAGACAGAGGAACCTGGGGGGCTACAGTCCATGGGGTTGAAAAGAGTCTACTCAACTAACACTTTCACTTTCACTATTGTTAGTATTGCTGACCAGCTGTGCTCTTCAGAGGACTTCTCTGCAAGGTGGGTTTTATATCCATTGAGTTCATAACGATTGCTTCCTTTAATCCCACCTGGTAGGTTGATCTGATACTTGACCAACTTATAAACCTGGCTTGGATAAAAATCACTTGATGTTTGACATTTTATTAAAATCTCATACTCCCCAAGTAAGAGGCAATAGTCATATACATAGAACATTTAACCAAGACTAACCGTGCAATGCAAGACTTTAACACACACACACAGTTAAGAGAAAAACCTAATGAATCATTTCAGAGCCAAGACCAACCTAATCAAAACGGAGGGAAGAAACATCAAGAAAGTACAGAAGAAAAATAACCTTCTAGGTACCATTAGGAGAATACCAATTGCACAAAGCTGATGACAACGGAGAATAGGGATTTTTTTCCTTAATAATCTTCTTATCCACTTCAGATCAGACTCTAAGATATGCCCTAGAAACTAAGCTAGAGATTTGCCTGTGGTTTCTCAAGGGTGCCGTCAAGGTCTTTTCCTGTCATTAGTTAAACTCCCATCCTGGCTATAATCTCTCGGGGAACTAGCTAGAGTATATCTAAAGATCATCACGTATTTATTGCTTAGCCTTTTCCTTGACTTCGATCGTCAGAACCTCTTCCCCAGCCTCGGCAGAAGGAGCCATGCTGATGATGAGTGATTGACGGGTAGTTCCTCTGGGTAAAACTGTCTTTCTAATTGCCTGGGGCGCTTCCTCCACTGTAATGGAACTCGTTTGACATTTGGATGTTTCAAGTGGTTTCTCTGCTGTTGCTCTTCCTTTATCTTCAGATTCTTTTCCTTTATCCTCTTCTTCCTGGTTTTCATCTTTTCTCTAAAAGAAAGTTATTGAAAAGAGTTGATTGGTGCTGAAATCATAATCGAGGATGTTGGAGTCTTTTGATTAATATGCAATACCTAAGGATCATGGTCAAAAGACTGACATAATATGGGAATCATGTCTGCCTTTGACTATCCCTTTAACTAAGTTTTCTGATGTGCTGGAGAATGGGGTTGAGCTGTCACCTTTGAATTTAGGGTTAGTGTGCGTTACATTTCTGTTCCTGCCAAGGAATTTGCTCCCAATTGGCCCCCATGGTCTCTGCATTATTAGACTTAGTGCTCAAGATGCTTTGCTTTTCAAATATTTACTTATTTATTTTATGAAGATGAAGTTTTAAATATTTATCTTTTAATAAAAAAGTATTAGCCCAATACCAAATAATGCTCTAAAAACACTCTAGAACTATAGTTTCCTTCCTGCATAAGCTCATGGGAACATCTCAGGGAGAAATTCATGTCTCCTTCCTAGTACAGTCTTCTCCATTTGCCCCATGGGTATTTGATATAGTTTTAGAACCTTTGGCATTTAGTGTCATCTGTAGAAATTTCACATTAAGACACATACCATGCTCTTTGCTGGTGATGCTTGAGATCAGTTTGAAAGAGGCTTGTACAGGGTATGAAGGTGCATATACAGAGTTGAAAGCCTTGCTTAACACACTGACTTACAGAGTTGTTTTCCCCATAAGTCTTCTACACAAATTATTATTTGCCTGCCAATTAAATGAGGCATCTGGTGTACCCTGACCTCCATCACAGTGTTGTGTGTGTGGAAAAGGAAGAGGCAAGTTTGAATATCTTGAGTGTGATTGACTTTATAATATTTGCTTTACCAATTTTCAGAAAGAGTCACAGATACTCATTTCTTACTGTTTTAGAGACAACATAATAACTAGATTCAGAAAACTTGAATCTCTGCTCTGTTTTTCAGGATCTGCCCTCATAAACTTATCATGAGAATCAAAGAAATATGAAAAAAAAAGAAAAACTAAAACATTTCAGTTTCATGACATTTCTAGGAATTAGGAGACAGCTTGGTGTAGGTGTTGAAGTCTGAATTTTTGACTAATAATTTTTGCTCTGTCATTGATGGTGATCTTATCTAAATAATTGATCTGGATCTCAGTTTATTCAACTATAACATGAAGGCTGTGATGTCCTCTGTGAGGTTACTTCTGACTTAGTGATAGTAATTGAATGAATACTGGTGAAAATGTTTAATGGCTGGTAAAATGTCTTACACATTTATAGGTATATATATGTTTATATATATACAGTTGATCCTCATTATTCATGGTAGTTTTGTTCTACAAAGCTGCCATGAACACTGAACTAGCAAACCCTGCTCTTTGGGGGTAATGCAGGTTTAGGATCCTACAAGCCTCTGGTTTTAACATTTTTGTCAACTGCTCAATACATAACCTTGTTTTACATGTATTTTTATTTAGAAACACCTTATTTAATATGTATGGTTTACTCATTTCATTGAACTCACAGCCAATAGCACTCTGACTCATGCCCGGATGAAGCTTGTCTAATACACATGTTTCTCTGTAGGGCACATCACTACATTTTTGCCCTTTGGAACACAGTACTTTGGCACTATGTTTGAGGGCCATTTTTAATAGTGGGAGGGGGGAAATGCACAAAAATACAAAAACATGACAATAAATAGACCTTGAACAGTTCATTCATTCACAGTGTGAGAGCTGAAACAAGAAGGCAAAGTGTCTCCTTGTTCAAATTCAGCTGAAAACATGTGCCCCCAGCAACTTAAATTTTTGCTACTCTGTACATGTATGCCTGAGAATGACCCCCAACCCCCTTAAATATTGGTTTTGAGGTTACAGACACACTTTAGTGAGTAAGCAGTTTCACAAACACAGAAAACACAAACTGAGCCACCAGGGATGCCATATATACTGGTGCTGGCTTTAGACGCTCAGTCATGTCCGACTTTTTGTGACCCCATGGGCTGTAGCCCGCCAGACTCCTCTGTCCATGGGGGTTCTCCAGGCAAGAATACGGGAGTGGATTGCCATTCCTTTCTCCAGGGTATCTTCCTGACCCAGGGATCGAACCTGGGTCTCCTGCATTGCAGGCAGATTCTTTACCTTCTGAGGAATATGGAATCACACAGAAATCAGTCCAGATTAAAATGGCTACCCACTCCAGTATTCTTGCCTGGAGAATTCCTTGGACAGAGGAGCCTGGCGGGCTATAGTCCATGGGGTCACAAAGGGTCAGACACTGCTGAGCGACTAACCCTTTCACCTTTCCTCATATATATATCTATATATATCATCACAAAACACTAAAACTGTCATAATAAACCCAGGAGGATTAACTGTGATGATACATGGGTATATAGTAAATAATAATAAGTGCTGTGTATAATGTAGCAATTATATGCATTAGATGAATCCAGATTATCCCAGTGTCTGACACAGGATTAAAGTAGGAGCTTGTCTGAATGTATTTCATCTGGAGGTCTCTGTTATAGCCCTCTTTTCCCTCTGTCCTATTACCTGAGCGGTTTGTTCTCTCTTCAACGTGAGTAGTCTTGCAAGACCTGCTTTTCCAGAGCTTCCCAGAAGAGCTTTAAACATTTTGGGTGTTTCTTGTTTCAGTGGGAAGAGAAAGGCAAGTCCTTTGTTTGGGGGGGTTGCCCCTGTGCCTGGAGCCTTGTTCTTTAGAAGCACTCTGTGGGCAGGAGAGAAAGGCCATTTTAGATAGCATTGTGAGGATTCTGGAAAAACTTCCCAGAAATACTATCTTTTCGCCTAGTCTGTGAAGTTTTCAATGCATGACCACATAAACAATAGTATGTTAGGTGGCTCTCCTGGAAACAGTTGACTGCAGCCATGAGCAGAGTCACATGAAGCCAACTCTTCTCTAATGGGTTGTGTTTTTTTTTTTTTTTTTTTCCCCTCCTAATGAGATTTCAAAGGTGGTACCTGGCTTTCTTCATAAGCAGCTTTTCAGAATCTGGATAGTGCACTAGAATTTCTTGGAGAGTCTTTTTGTCCAGAGTTAAGAGATTGGCGAAGCCATGGGCCACCACGTTGGCTGTTCTCCGGTTCCCTCCTCTTGCCGCTAGAAGGCTGTAAGAGAGAAAAGCAAATCTTTGCCACCATTTTCTATCTCCCTCCACCAAAATCTTTTAAAAAATAAATACCACATGTTAGAGCCATTTATACTGCTTCGGGGTCATTCCCTGGACGTGAGAGTTCAGGTGATTCTGTGGAGAGAGTCAGGATGTAGCGGCAATAGAAGTGGCAACAGCTTTTAACATGTTTGGCATCTAACTCCCGCCTCAAATCAAGGCTTTGTAGCCATCAGAGCCTGGGAGGCTTTTCCTCCCAGATTCCAGAAGTGCCGCCTCTCTTTGGTGGGAATCCTCTATTTGCTCTTCCAGACTCACTTTTTATCCCTCCTGACCTCTTTGCCTTCCAGGAAGCTGAACTGTGGGTTTGCTCTCTGATTTGGGGTGAGCCGATGGGAAATTAAATTAAAAGACGCTTACTCCTTGGAAGAAAAGTTATGATCAACCTAGATAGTATATTCAAAAGCAGAGACATTATTTTGCCAACTAAGGTCCGTCTAGTCAAGGCTATGGTTTTTCCAGTAGTCATATATGGATGTGAGAGTTGGACTGTGAAGAAGGCTGGGCGCCGAAGAATTGATGCTTTTGAACTGTGGTGTTGGAGAAGACTCTTGAGAGTCCCTTGGACTGCAAGGAGATCCAACCAGTCCATTCTGAAGGAGATCAACTCTGGGATTTCTTTGGAAGGAATGATGCTAACTAAAGCTGAAGCTCCAGTACTTTGGCCACCTCATGTGAAGAGCTGACTCATTGGAAAAGACTTTGATGCTGGGAGGGATTGGGGGCAGGAGGAGAAGGGGACGACCAAGGATGAGATGGCTGGATGGCATCACGGACTCGATGGACGTGAATCTGAGTGAACTCCGGGAGATGGTGATGGACAGGGAGGCCTGGCGTGCTGCGATTCATGGGGTCGCAAAGAGTCGGACACGATTGAGTGACTGAAATGAACTGAACTGAATGGGATTTATGAGGAGGAAGTCAAAAAGCAGGTAGAGAGTGGTTTTGGAGCATTTATTCCCCCATTCTTGCCCTGCCAGGACTTAGGTTAGCAATGGCTGCAGTTGCTACCAAAAATCCACAGCCCCTGACATGTGGCCATCTCCTAGAAGAACAACTCCCTCAGATTTCTTTCTGGATCCTGATAACATGCCCTGCCCTTGTCCCCTTTAGGCTAGGCTGTGAAAACAGCTCCCTTGTAGCTAGCTTTGAGATGTATCGGCATCTCTTGTTGGGTACTCTTAGATTTGTCTTTTAATTTTCTTTGACTGACTTCTGTCAATAATCCCAATATTAAAGTCTTCTTAGTTAATTTCCTTAAGTGTACGTTCTGTTTCGCCTGTACTCTGAATAATAAAGCTCTGACAGCAAATCTTAATGATACTTTGGTAACACTAGGTGGATTCAGTCTCTTCCTATAAGTAATTTCCAGATCAGATTATTTCTCAGTATCACAAACTGCTCTGTAGTACGGTCATTAGGGGTTTCCAGGTGGCTCAGCAGTAAAGAATCTGCCTGCCAAGCAGGAGACATAGGTTTGATACCTGGGTTGGGAAGATGCCCTGGAGAAGGAAATGGCAACCCTTTCTAGTATTCTTGTCTGGAAAACTCCATGGGCAGAGGAACCTTGGAAGGCTACAGTCCATGGGGTTGCAAAGAGTTGAACGTGGCTTAGTGAAACAATAGCAATGGTCATTCACTTACCACTTCCCACTTGGAATGTTCGAGAATTGTGGGTTTTATATCTCTCAGGGTATAGCTGGGGCATTTTGCCTTTTGGAAGTAGCCAATAGATAGTTATCAAATAAACGAACAATGGAGTGAATGAAAGAAATGAATATAACTTCTATCATTCAGCAGTAATCTAGAATATAAGGGTTGGTCTTTGAAAACAAGACAATAAAAAGCACATTTCAAATGTTAAAAAAAAAAAACCAAAAACCCACTACAGGCTCTGCAGTGAGATGGTAACACTCACTGAGATTCAGCCTCTTGGAGTCAAACATTTAGAAATGGAGAAAGAAGTCTCATTAATGAAAACAATCTCCAGGGGTGGGAAGGACTGAGCAAGCGGTCTGGCAATAGAAATGCTCACGCTTTCACAGCCCTGCCTTTGGGGGCAATGAGATGTGAGAAGCTGCCTGGATCTTGGGCCTGAAGATTGATATCAGACCATGTGTATTTCTCCAGCTGTTGTTGCAGAAAATGGAACATTCTGACTGGCCGTAAATCATTAGAAAACTAACACAGAGTTTCAGCTGTGACATGTAAAGAGCAATGGAAGTTGTCATTCTTGTCTTTACCCCTTGAAAAAGTTGAACAAACTGAAAAACCAATGACTTTTCTCAGACCTGTCAGAAAACTGAGGTTGCAAGGTCAACTCCTGCCCCAGTCTGGAGAATCAGATGATTTCAGAGGTCATGGGCAGACCTGCTTATCTGGGCAGAAGCCCTTGGAGCTGTAACTGGTATGGAACACTTAAATGGTAATTTTGACAAATTGCTATAGGTTGAGAGTAAATTACCAAGAGAATGAGAAACTCAGAGGGCCACAATTAGGGGGAAACTGATACTTTTATGGGTTTGACGTTGAGAAATTCCAGCAAATTCTCATGGTTAGAGCCAAGAAAGATCTGCTTGTTGCTATGGCAGTAAAAGGGGATAATTAATCATTGTTAAAAAACAAAACAAAACAAAACTCCCAAGGTGTATTTTTTCTCCATCACAAAGGCCTACATCCAGGAAAAAAGATTACCAGAGTCTTATCCACCTTTAGGAAGGACATTTATCTCACTCTAGGCACTTCTAGCCTTCCTGTCTTATGTAATAGGATAAGAAGGACCTGTGAAGATTGCATCCCAGGGACATAAGTGCCCTAAAAGACTGAGATTTAATCCTAAAGTCTGAGCTCTCCCCCATACCTTAGCACCATGTCAAAGGGGCTTCTGTATATAAAGAGTGGATTATAGTTGCAAAATGCAGACTTGCTCTGAGGAGGAGTATTTAAGGAAGGCCAAAGGCAACAGAGGAGATGGAAACAAGGGCACTAGAGACATTTAGAAGCTCTAGCACCCACAGCTACAGCAAACGGTAAACACAGGTCAACTCCTAATGAGAGTAATATAACATCTCATTCTAAAACCTTTTGCCTCAGTTCCCATTACATCATGTAAAACTTTTAACAAAAATTACAAAGCACACTAAAAAACAAGGGAAATACAGCTGGAAGAGCCAAAGAAAGCATCAGAACCAGACTGAGATGTAAAACAGATGTTGGAATTATCAGATAGAGAATTTAAAATAACCATGATTAATATGTTAAAGGATCTATTGGAAAAAGTAGGCATCATTCAATAACAGATGGGTAATGTAAGCAGAGAGATAAAAATTTTAAGACAGGTTCTAAAGGAAATGTTAGAAATCAAAAATACTGTAGCAGAAATGAATAGTGACTTTGATGGGCTCATCAGGAGACTGAGTATGGCCAAGAAAAGATTACATGAGATGTGTAGAAAGTTCCTGAACTGAAATGCAAAGAGAGAAAAAGAAAATAAAAATAGAACACTGAGAACTGTGAGACATTCTCAAAAAGTATTAAACACACACACACACACACACACCAATCTCTAATACTAAAAAAAGAACTTGAAGTAATTATGGCAAGAACTTTCCCAAATTAATGACAGACAACAAACCACAGTTCCAGGAAGCTCAGAGAATACCAAACAGAATAAATTCCTACACCTATTCCTTAGCATATCATATTTGAATTGCAGTAAACCAAAGACAATCTTGAAAAGAGATAAGAGGAGAAAACATTACTTATAAAGTCATGATAATAAAAATTATGGTGAATTTTTCATCAGAAACTATGCAGGTAAGAAGAGAATGGAGTGAAATATTGTGCCTGAGAGGAACAAAATCATCAACCTAGAATTCTATGCATAGTAAAATTATTCTTCAAAAATGAAGGAGAGACAAAGATTTTCTCAGAAAACCAAAAACTGAGGGACTTTGACATTAGCAGAACTACTTTTTAAAAATATTGAAAGAATTTCTTTGGGAAGAAGTAGAATGATACAGATTAAAAACTTAAGTCTATAAAGAGAATGAAAGACATGGGAGAAGGAATAAGCAGAAGTAAATAAAAGTTTTATTTTTCTTATTTTTAATTGACCTAAAGTACAACTTTAAATAAAGTAGCAGTGTATTGTGTGACTGAGCATAGGGATAAGTGAAATGACCGACATTAATGTCTTCAGGGCTGGTGTACGGAAGGCCGTTATAAGACTCCCGGATTACCTGTTAAGTCAGTCATTTCAGTCCCTCAGTTGTGTCTGACTCTCTGTGACTCCATGGACCACCGCACGCCGGGCCTGCCTGTCCATCACCAACTCCCGGAGTTTACCCAAACTCATGTCCATTGAGTTGGTGATGCCATCCAACCATCTCATCCTCTGTTGACCTCTTCTCTTCCCACCTCCAATCTCTCCCAGCATCAGGGTCTTTTCCAGTGAGTCAGTTATCCCCATCAGGTGGCCAAAGAATTGGAACTTCAGCTTCAGTATTGGTCCTTCCAATGAATATTCAGGACTAATTTCCTTTAGGATGGACTGGTTGGATCTCCTTGCAGTCCAAGGGACTCTCAAGAGTCTTCTCCAACACCACAGCTCGAAAGCATCAGGTCTTAGGTGCTCAGCTTTCTTTATGATCCAACTCTCACATCCATACATGACTACTGAAAAAAATCATAGCTTTGACTATACAGAACTTTGTTGGCAAAGTAATGTCTCTGCTTTTTAATATGCTGTCTAGGTTGGTCATAGCTTTTCTTCCAAGGAGCAAACATCTTTTAATTTCATGGCTGCAGTCACCATCTGCAGTGATTTTGGAGCCCTAGAAAATAAAGTCTGTCACTGTTTCCATTGTTTCCCCATATATTTGCCATGAAGTGATCTGCCATGAAGTAACGTGTGATAGTGGTGTAGTGTAAATGTGAAGGTAAACTTATTTTAAAATGTGTATTGCAAACACTGAAATTTTTTGCAATGAATCATAATAGATAAGAGAAAAACAGAATTATATACAATGCTCAATTAAAACCAGAGAAAGCAAAAATAAATAAATAAATAAAATATAAGGAAGAAAACCTTACTATTAGGCCACTGTAAGGCATGAGACTTCTACCTGAACTTCATGTTAAATTTGAGTCCAAGACTATTCAGGTCACTTAAGAATGGATTTACTCCTCCTAGATGGAAACTATTTCTTTGGAATCCACACATGTTGACCATGTTAATGCCCACTTATTTTGTTCAAGATTCCACATTAAAAACTTAAAAGTTTGTTCCTCCATGGCCAAAAAAACCCTATTTATTTTATAGTCTTTTCCTGAGGTTCTCCCCAAGGCAAGCTCTGCCTTCAATGTCTTTTCTTTTTTGAGGAAGAAAAAGAAATTTTACTGTATCATTCATCTATTTATCATCTATCTTCCTACCTATCTATGAAATGGATGTTAACATTTGAATGACAGTGATTGGATGAGTTTATTTCATTCACAGTCCTATCTCCTTGGAATAGAGTAATCCAGTGGCTAGGCAGGGCTAGATGGCATTGAGGGGCTTAATTTGGACCTGAGATCGTCTCTGTATGTGTCAGACTATGAGAGCAGAACAGAAAATAACATATTTAAATGTCAAGTTATTTTGAGATTTCTTAAGCTTTAATTAAAGTTGCCTACAGGTTACACATTTGGAGCGCTTGATGAGTTTTTGAACGGAAGAAATTGTCTGCCAGATGGATTTTGCCCAAACTCTCTCAGCAATGTTTAAAATAGCATCTTTTTTTCCTTCTGTCCACAAAATGCTTCTCCAGCATTCCACCAATGGAAAGTTTCACTCACTAAATAGCTTAGTAAGAAGATCTCTAAATATTTCCAAGCTCACAGAGTTTCGGAAAGAGCACGTGCTGGAGGGTGGACAGCTGAGGTTAATGATAGGTGTCCCCAGGTCAAAAATAGTGAATAGAGCAACAGCTCGGAAAAACGATGGAATGGATTCTAATTCCAGGTGTGCCTCTGTTTGCTGGGACTTTAAACAAGAACTTAAGGACCTTTTAGATGTTTACTCCAATCACATAAGTAATTATTGAGCGCCTATCATGTTTTCAGCAGGCCTAAAGGAAAAAGATTAAAGCATGACATGGTTTTGTGCAAGGAGTACAGATTTTGGAACCAGATAACTCTACCATTTATTTATTTATAATGTTTAATTAAAAATTTAAAAATTGAACTATAGTTGAACTTTGCTATTTATCAAGTGTATTTCTGAGCAAGATACTTAATCTCTCTTTTGGGAAGCAAGACCATCTTTTAGCACCTACTATAAGAATCATTATCTTTAGGGAGAAATAGGTGTTTGTAGACTCCTGACATTCAATTATGAAGGTGTAATTAGGTAAAACTCCTGGCTGAGAGGTTTTAAACCCTAATTTGGGGTATGTAATTGTAACAAGTATTGATAAATATAATAAAGTTTATTATTCAAGGTTTTCCAGAGAAAGAGAAAAAACTAGGGTATGTGTGCACACACATGCGTGCACACACACACACTTACGTATGTATATATAAAAGGAGATTTATTGTGGGTATTGGCTCACGTGGTTATGGAGACTGAGAAATCCCACCGTCTGCCATATACAAGCTGGAGACCAGCAAGCTGGTGGTACAATTCAGTCTGGGTCCAAAAGCCTGAGAAAGCAGAAAGAGGAGCCTCTGGTGCAAATCCAAATCTGGGTCTGAATGTTCAGAACCAGGAGCTCTGATGCCTGAAGGCAGAAGGCAGATACGCTAGCTCAAGCTGAGAGGGTGAATTTGCCGCTTTTTTGCCTTGTTGTTCTATTCAGGCCCTCAGTGGATCAGGTGATTCCTCCTACATTGCTGAGGGTGATCTTCCTTACTCCATCTCTGATTCGAATGCTAATTTCTTCCTCAAACACCCTCGCAAACACACTCAGAAACAATGCTTTATCTATCTGGACATCCTTTAGCTTCATCAAGTTGACATACAAAATTAACCATCATATTACCAGCATGAGAAAGGTGAATAAGTGAATGAAATCGGTGATGGGAATGTCAGAGGGAAAAGGTATAAATATATTTAGTGTGAGATGACCTGTATGTGCAAAACTTGATAAATGTCAGGAATTAGTAGCAATATGGAGGTTATATATACGTATATAGCATATTTACTCATATACTATTATACATGTATAATATACACATATATTATACATGTGTGTAATACACATACATCATATACATATAATATGTAATATGCACATATACAATAAACAATTATGTCTATATATGTGTCTATGTATACATTGGTGCATGTTGTGGGCATACACCAGAAAGAGCTAGAATATTCAGATGGTCCCTTGTCAGTCATTCATTCCCAGTTCTTTTCCAGGCCTGCCACGTATGACATCATAAATTGTGCACAGCACACACCAACTATAATATGACTGGAACACACCCTCACAGCCCTTTTTAGCAGAGCTGGTTTATGCAGAAGGCATTCACAAGGATAAGTAGAATACAAAAGAGCCTAAGAGCAAAAGAAAAACAAGAATGGAAACATAAAATGAGGTTTACACAAGATTGCAAACTCTGCCACCAGAAGGCTTCAAATTTGGCTTTAAGTCTCTTGCATCATAAAAAGCTATCAATTCTTAGTTTTAAGACAGAAATACCTCCTGAAGGGCTTTAGTAGAAAGGCCACTATGTAAACTGGTGGACAACATGTTCATATTCTTTTACAGATGCGAAACTAAGTTAGCCAGCACTGTTTGTGATGTGGTCCTCAGTAAATGCCATGTGTCATTCCAAAGTCCAGTTCCATCAGAGCAATTCTGTGGGCGGGAAGGGAAGTCAGCATAGTGCATATCAGATACTCCTCTCTCTTTGTTTTCAGTGGTACCCAGACTATCTAGAAAAAAATAATCCTCCTAAACAATGCCTTTCTCAACTGTTCTCTTGATTAGTAGTTTTTTTGAAGCATTTGAGATTGTATGGACCATTGCACTTTGGAGGCCAATCATGCAGAAGCATATAAGAAATCTACTGTATGAACTGAAAAGGAAAGGAAAAAAAGAAGTTAGAGATGAATTAGGAGTGTGTAGAAATAGCATACTCTGTGATGACCTAGATACTGTGCTAAGTTCTGGGGTTATAAAGATGATTAATATCTGCCCTCAAACCAATAGGGTACCCGCCTACACTGTTGGTGGGAATGTAAATTTGTGCAGCCACTGTGGAGAACAGTGTGGAGGTTCCTTAAAAAACTTCCATATGATTCCTCAATTACAGGAGAAAAACTGTTAAAAATTCCATCATATGGAGGATGAACAACACGCTTCTGAATAACCAACAAATCACAGAAGAAATCAAAAAAGAAATCAAAATATGCATAGAAATGAATCAAAATGAAAACACAACAACCCAAAACCTGTGGGACACTGTAAAAGCAGTGCTAAGGGGAAAGTTCATAGCAATACAGGCATACCTCAAGAAACAAGAAAAAAGTCAAATAAATAACCTAACTCTACACCTAAAGCAACTAGAAAAGGAAGAAATGAAGAACCCCAGGGTTAGTAGAAGGAAAGAAATCTTAAAAATTAGGGCAGAAATAAATGCAAAAGAAACAAAAGATACCATAGCAAAAATCAACAAAGCCAAAAGCTGGTTCTTTGAAAGGATAAATAAAATTGACAAACCATTAGCCAGACTCATCAAGAAACAAAGGGAGAAAAATCAAATCAATAAACTTAGAAATGAAAACGGAGAGATCACAACAGACAACACAGAAATACAACGGATCATAAGAGACTACTATCAGCAATTATATGCCAATAAAATGGACAACATGGAAGAAATGGACAAATTCTTAGAAAAGTACAACTTTCTAAAACTGAACCAGGAAGAAATAGAAAATCTTAACAGACCCATCACAAGCACAGAAATTGAAACTGTAATCAGAAATCTTTCAGCAAACAGAAGTCCAGGTCCAGATGGCTTCACAGCTGAATTCTACCAAAAATTTAGAGAAGAGCTAACACCTATCCTACTCAAACTCTTCCAGAATATTGCAGAGGAAGGTAAACTTCCAAACTCATTCTATGAGGCCACCATCACCCTAATATCAAAACCTGACAAAGATGCCACACACACAAAAAGAAAATTACAGGCCAATATCACTGATGAACATAGATGCAAAAATCCTTAACAAAATTCTAGCAATCAGAATCCAACAACACATTAAAAAGATCATACACCAGGACCAAGTGGGCTTTATCCCAGGGAGGCAAGGATTCTTCAATATCCACAAATCAATCAATGTAATAGACCACATTAATAAATTGAAAAATAAAAGCCATATGATTATCTCAATAGATGCAGAGAAAGCCTTTGATAAAATTCAACATCCATTTATGATAAAAACTCTCCAGAAAGCAGAAATAGAAAGAACATACCTAAACATAATAAAAGCTGTATATGACAAACCCACAGTAAACATTATCCTCAATGGTGAAAAATTGAAAGCATTTCCCCTAAAGTCAGGAACAAGACAAGGGTGCCCACTCTCACCACTACTATTCAACATAGTTTTGGAAGTTTTGGGCACAGCAATCAGAGCAGAAAAAGAAATAAAAGGAATCCAAATTGGAAAAGAAACAAAACTCTCACTGTTTGCAGATGACATGATCCTCTACATAGAAAACCCTAAAGACTCCACCAGAAAATTACTGGAGCTAATCAATGAACATAGTAAAGTTGCAGGATATAAAATCAACACACAGAAATCCCTTGCATTCCTATACACTAATAATGAGAAAATAAAAAGAGAAATTAAGGAAACAATTCCATTCACCATTGCAATGAAAAGAATAAAATACTTAGGAATATATCTGCCTAAAGAAACCAAAGACCTATATATAAAAAATTATAAAACACTGGTGAAAGAAATCAAAGAGGACACTAATAGTTGGAGAAATACACCATGTTCATGGATCAGAAGAATCAATATAGTGAAAATGAATATACTACCCAAAACAATCTATAGATTCAATGCAATCCCTATCAAGCTACCAATGGTATTTTTCACAGAAGTAGAACAAATAATTTCACAATTTGTATGGAAATACAAACAACCTCGAATAGCCAAAGCAATCTTGAGAAAGAAGAATGGAACTGGAGGAATCAGCCTGCCTGACTTCAGGCTCTACTACAAAGCCACAGTCATCAAGACAGTATGGTACTGGCACAAAGACAGAAATGTAGATCAATGGAACAAAATAGAAAGCCCAGAGATAAATCCATGCACCTATGGACACCTTATCTTTGACAAAGGAGGCAAGAATATACAATGGAGAAAAGACAATCTCTTTAACAAGTGGTGCTGGGAAAACTGGTCAACCACTTGTAAAAGAATGAAACTAGAACACTTTCTAACACCATTCACAAAAATAAACTCAAAATGGATTAAAGATCTAAATGTAAGACCAGAAACTATAAAACTCCTAGAGGAGAACATAGGCAAAACACTCTCTGATGTAAATCAGCAGGATCCTCTATGACCTACCTCCCAAAATATTGGAAATAAAAGCAAAAGTAAACAAATGGGACCTAATTAAAATTAAAAGCTTCTGCACAACAAACGAAACTATAAACAAGGTGAAAAGACAGCTTTCAGAATGGGAGAAAATAATAGCAAATGAAATAACTGACAAACAACTAATATCAAAAATATACAAGCAACTTATGCAGCTCAATTCCAGAAAAATAAACGACCCAATCAAAAAATGGGCCAAAGAACTAAATAGACATTTCTCCAAAGAAGACATACAGATGGCTAACAAACACATGAAAAGATGCTCAACATCACTCATTATCAGAGAAATGCAAATCAAAACCACAATGAGGTACCATTTCATGCCAGTCAGAATGGCTGCGATCCAAAAGTCTACAAGCAATAAATGCTGGAGAGGGTGTGGAGAAAAGGGAACCCTCTTACACTGTTGGTGGGAATGCAAATTAGTACAGCCACTATGGAGAACAGTGTGGAGATTCCTTAAAAAACTGGAAATAGAAGTACCTTATGACCCAGCAATCCCACTGCTGTGCATACACACCAAGGAAACCAGAATTGAAAGAGACACATGTACCCCAATGTTCATCGCAGCACTGTTTATAATAGCCAGGACATGGAAGCAATCTAGATGTCCATCAGCAGATGAATGGATAAGAAAGCTGTGGTACATACACACAATGGAGCATTACTCAGCCATTAAAAAGAATACATTTGAATCAGTTCTAATGAGGTGGATGAAACTGGAGCCGATTATACAGAGTGAAGTAAGCCAGAAAGAAAAACACCAATACAGTATACTAACACATATATATGGAATTTAGAAAGACAGTAATGATAACCCTGTATGCGAGAGAGCAAAAGAGACAGAGATGTATAGAATAGTCTTTTGAACTCTGTGGGAGAGGGAGAGGGTGGGATGATTTGGGAGAATAGCATTGAAACATGTATAATATTATATAAGAAACGAATCGCCTGTCCAGGTTCGATGCAGGATACAGGATGCTTGGGGCTGGTGCACTGAGATGACCCAGAGGGATGTTATGGGGAGGGAGGTGGGATGGGGGTCCAGGATGGGGAATACGTGTACACCTGTGGTGGATTCATGTTGATGTATGGCAAAACAAATACAATATTGTAAAATAAAAAATAATAATAATAAAAGGTATTAAAAGCTAAAAAAAAAAAACAAAAAAAACTACCATATGATTCAATAATCCCACTCCTGGGCATGTACCCGGAAAAGAGAGAAGCTCTAAAAAAGATACATGCACCCCAATGTTACAGAATCACTATTTACAATAGCCAAGACGTGAAAGCAAGTGTCCATTAACAGATGAATGGACAAAGATGACATATATACACAATGAAATATTAGTCTTAAAAAACAATGAAATAATGTCATTTGCAGCACCATAGATGGACGTAGACATTATCATACAAAATGAAGTAAGTCAGATAAAGACAAATATTATATTACATATATGTGGAATCTAAAAATTAGTGCAACTAAACTTATTTGCAAAACAGAAACAGACTCACAGACAGAGAACGCAAACTTATGGTTACCAAACAAGAAGGGACAGGAGGTAAATCAGGAGTATGGGATTAACAGATGTGCACTACCATAGATAAAATAGATAAAATTATTTACTGTAGAGCACGGGGAATTATATTCAATATCTTGGATAAACTATAATGGAAAAGGATAAAGAAAGAATACAGATATATGTGTATATATGTATAACCGAGTCACTCTGCTGTGTATCTCAAGCTAACACAATATGGTAAATCAGCCATATTTCAATTAAAAAAAACTATCTGACCTCAAGTTTCTTGCGATTCAGGAGTGGGAAAAGCATGAGTGAGGTTATCTGACTTCTTCTAGTTGTCCAGTCAACCAGAAAATATTGATAATGATATTAGTAATAGTGACAGTTTTATAGTAATAGTAATAGCTAATATTTTGGGGTATTTTTCTAAGTTCTTTTTGTATATTAATACATATAATGCTTTTCAATCCTATGAGGTAATTATGTATTATTATTACTCCTTTTAACTTTCATTTCATGAAGAAATGAAACCTCTGTTTGGAACCTTGCCCAGAGTCACGCAGCTCATTGTTGATGAGTTGGATGCAAACCCAGACAGACTTCTTAAACAGAGATGCACAGTTCAGAATGATTAATGCCTTGATAACTGTAAGAAATGAGAATGCTTCCTAAAATGCAGAAGTTTCTTGACTAAAAGCATTTTCTCATATAGAATTATTCCCTATAGTAGAAATAAATCCAACTCTAAATACTGTCTATGGAAAGAATAGCAATCATATCCCATGCCGAGTGAGAGATCACAACTTCAAATATCTACTCTCATTAAGCAAATTTCCAACTGGTTATATTTGGAAAGTAGGAGGTTAGGTCACCTAAGTAGGCTTTTCTGAGATATTTTTAAAATCTTTTCAGTGTTATTGGAAAATACTTCATTGCTTGAGTATTTTTACCATTTCACTAGAAATAAATTCTAATGAAACTTTAGTGGGTTAGCAAATATCAGAGGATGTTCTTATGCCACCTCTGCCCAGGCTGCTTGCTCTTTGCTGTGACTTTGATATTCATAAAATTACTGCAAGGCAAATACATGTTAACCTAGATGTTTGAGAAAAATCTCTGGGTGTGGAGTTTCATCAGGGTTAGAGGGTTCAGATTTCACAGATACAAAATATGTAGCCCTCTTTCCCCCAAGAGTTCTTGATTTCAGAGTTGAATTGGCCTTAGAAGTGGATGATCAATGAAGAATCCAGGTAAAAATTCTAAGAAAGGAGAAAGGAAAAAAAGAATATTATACACTTTCTACTCCATGCTTTGCTTATATCCCTTCAACTACCCAGGAAGATATATGATACTCTGCTAGAAAATAGCTAACGATGTCATACGTTAATGACCACATCAACCTGCTGAGGTAGCTTCTCAGCTTACATTTATTGACATGGAAATTGAGGTTCAGAGTCCAGTGAAGTGACTTATTCCAGAACGGACACTTATGCTTTCCACTGTTGAAATCCAAGACCAGAGCTGACCTCAAGTCATGAGGTCTTTTCTTTATACCCTAACTCTAGTGCTGCTAATGAAGCCATTGTTACTGTTCTAATGATACAGATTTGCCTATGATGTCAGAAAAAATCAAGGAGGAAGCCTGCTAGGCTGGCTAGGATAAGCTCTGCCAAATTCTGAGCATTAAATTCTTTTTTCCCTCTCTGCTCTTCCAAACAATGGTAAATATCCTTGATTTTCATAGAATTAGAGTATCAGATGGTCACTTTATGAGGAGTTCTGAGAACATCTGAATACAGGTTTAAACTGGTACTGATAACAAGTATCAGTGCTCTCCAAGCCAGGCTTCAACAGTACGTGAACATTGAACTTTCAGATATTCAAGCTGGATTTAGAAAAGGCAGAGGAACCAGAGATCAAATGGCCAACATCCACTGGATCATTAAAAAACCAAGAGAGTTCCAGAAAGACATCTACTTCTGCTTTATTGACTATGCCAAAGACTTTGACTGTGTGGATCAAAACAAACTGTGGAGAATTCTTCAAGAGATGGGAATACAAGACCACCTGAGCTGCTTCCTGAGAAATCTATATGCAGGTCAGGAAGCAACAGTTCGAACTGGACATGGAACAACAGACTGGTTCCGAATAGGGAAAGGAGTATGTCACGGCTGTGCATTGTCACCCTGCTTATTTAACTTATATGCAGAGTTCAGTTCAGTTCAGTTGCTCAGTCGTGTCCGACTCTTTGTGACCCCATGAATCGCAGCACACCAGGCCTCCCTGTCCATCACCATCTCCCGGAGTTCACTCAGATTCACGTCCATCGAGTCCGTGATGCCATCCAGCCATCTCATCCTTGGTCGTCCCCTTCTCCTCCTGCCCCCAATCCCTCCCAGCATCACAGTCTTTTCCAATGAGTCAACTCTTCGCATGAGGTGGCCAAAGTACTGCAGCTTCAGCTTTAGCATCATTCCTTCCAAAGAAATCCCAGAGTTTATCTCCTTCAGAATGGACTGGTTGGATCTCCTTGTAGTCCAAGGGACCCTCAAGACTCTTCTCCAACACCACAGTTCAAAAGCATCAATTCTTTGGCACTCAGCCTTCTTCACAGTCCAACTCTCACATCCATACATGACCACAGGAAAAACCAAATCCTTGACTAGATGGACCTTAGTCAGCAAAGTAATGTCTCTGCTTTTAAATATACTATCTAGAATGGTCATAACGTTTCTTCCAAGGAGTAAGCATCTTTTAATTTCATGGCTGCAATCACCATCTGCAGTGATTTTGGAGCCCCCCAAAATAAAGTCTGACACTGTTTCCACTGTTTCCCCATCTATTTCCCATGAAGTGATGGGACTGGATGCCATGATCGTCGTTTTCTGAATGCTGAGCTTTAAGCCAACTTTTTCACTCTCCTCTTTCACTTTCATCAAGAGGCTTTTTAGCTCTTCTTCACTTTCTGCCATAAGGGTGGTGTCATCTGCATATCTGAGGTTATTGATTTCTCCTGGCAATCTTGATTCCAGCTTGTGTTTCTTCCAGTCCAGCGTTTCTCATGATGTACTCTGCATAGAAGTTAAATAAGCAGGGTGACAATATACAGCCTTGACGTACTCCTTTTCCTATTTGGAACCAGTCTGTTGTTCCATGTCCAGTTCGAACTGTTGCTTCCTGACCTGCATACAGATTTCTCAAGAGGCAGGTCAGGTGGTCTGGTATTCCCATCTCTCTCAGAATTTTCCAGTTTCTTGTGATCCACACAGTCAAAGGCTTTGGCATAGTCAATAAAGCAGAAATAGATGTTTTTCTGGAACTCTCTTGCTTTTCCCATGATCCAACGAATGTCAGCAATTTGATCTCTGGTTCCTCTGCCTTTTCTAAAACCAGCTTGAACATCAGGGAGTTCACGGTTCACGTATTGCTGAAGCCTGGCTTGGAGAATTTTGAGCATTACTTTACTAGCATGTGAGATGAGTGCAATCCTGTGGTAGTCTGAGCATTCTTTGGCATTGCCTTTCTTTGGGATTGGAATGAAAACTGACCTTTTCCAGTCCTTTGGCCACTGCTGAGTTTTTCAAATTTGCTGGCATATTGAGTGCAGTACTTTCACAGCATCATCTTTCAGGATTTGAAACAACTCAACTGGAATTCCATCACCTCCACTAGCTTTGTTTGTAGTGATGCTTTCTAAGGCCCACTTGACTTCACATTCCAAGATGTCTGGCTCTAGATTAGTGATCACATCAGCATGATTATCTGGGTCGTGAAGATCTTTTTTGTACAGTTCCTCTGTGTATTCTTGCCACCTCTTCTTAGTATCTTCTGCTTCTGTTAGGTCCATACAATTTCTGTCCTTTATCAAGCCCATCTTTGCATGAAATATTCCCTTGGTATGTCTAATTTTCTTGAAGAGATCTCTAGTCTTTCCCATTCTGTTGTTTTCCTCTATTTCTTTGCATTGATCACTGAAGAAGGCTTTCTTATCTCTTCTTCCTATTCTTTGGAACTCTGCATTCAGATGCTTATATCTTTCCTTTTCTCCTTTGCTTTTCGCCTCTCTTCTTTTCACAGCTATTTGTAAGGCCTCCCTAGACAGCCATTTTGCTTTTTTGCATTTCTTTTCCATGGGGATGGTCTTGATCCCTGTCTCCTGTACAATGTCATGAACCTCATTCCATCGTTCATCAGGCACTCTATCTATCAGATCTAGGCCCTTAAATCTATTTCTCACTTCCACTATATAATCATAAGGGATTTGATTTAGGTCATACCTGAATGGTCTAGCGGTTTTCCCTATTTTCTTCAATTTAAGTCTGAATTTGGTAATAAGGAGTTCATGATCTGAGCCACAGTCAGCTCCTGGTCTTGTTTTTGTTGACTGTATAGAGCTTCTCCATCTTTGGCTGCAAAGAATATAATCAATCTGATTTCAGTGTCGACTATCTGGTGATGTCCATGTGTAGAGTCTTCTCTTGTGTTGTTGGAAGAGGGTATTTGCTATGACCAGTGCATTTTCTTGGCAAAACTCTATTAGTCTTTGTCCTGCTTCATTCAGCATTCCAAGGCCAAATTTGCCTGTTACTCCAGGTGTTTCTTAACTTCCTACTTTTGCATTCCAGTCCCCTATAATGAAAAGGAATCTTTTTTGGGTGTTAGTTCTAAAAGGTCTCGTAGGTCTTCATAAAACTGTTCAACTTCAGTTTCTTCAGCATTACTGGTTGGGGCATAGACTTGGATAACTGTGATATTGAATGGTTTGCCTTGGAGATGAACAGAGATCATTCTGTCCTTTTTGAGATTGCATCCAAGTATTGCATTTTGGACTCTTTTATTGACCATAATGGCTACTCCATTTCTTCTGAGGGATTCCTGCCCTCAGTAATAGATATAATGGTCATCTGAGTTAAATTCACCCATTTCAGTCCATTTTAGTTTGCTGATTCTTAGAATGTCGACGTACATCACGAGAAATCCTGGGCTGGAAGAAGCACAAGCTGGAATCAAGATTGTTGGGAGAAATATCAGTAACAAAGTGAAGAAGAACTAAAGAGCCTTTTGATGAAAGTGAAAGAGGAGAGTGAAAATGTTGGCTTAAAACTCAACATTCAGAAAACTGAGATCATGGCATCTGACCCTATCACTTCATGGGAAATAGATGGGGAAACAATGGAAACAGTGACAGACTTTATTTTTGGGGGCTCCAAAATCACCACAGATGGTGACTGCAGCCATGAAATTAAAAGACGCTTGCTCCTTGGAAGAAAAGTTATGGCCATCCTAGACAGAATATTAAAAAAGCAGAGACTTTACTTTGCCAACAAAATTCAGTCCAGTCAAAGCTATGGTTTTGCAGTATTCACGTATGTATGTGAGAGTTGGACTATAAAGAAAGCTGAGTGCTGAATAATTGATGCTTTTGAACTGTGGTGTTGGAGAAGACTCTTGAGAGTCCCTTGGACTGCAAGGAGATCCAACCAGTCCATCCTAAAGGAAATCAGTCCTGAATATTCATTGGAAGGGTTGATGCTGAAGCTGAAACTCCAATCCTTTGGCCACCTGATGTGAAGAACTGACTCATAGGAAAAGACCCTGATTCTGGGAAAATTTGAAGGTGGGAGGAGAAAGAGATGACAGAGGATGAGATGGTTGGATGGCATCACCGACTCAATGGACATAAGTTTGAGTCAATTCTGGGAGTTGGTGATGGATGGGAAGGCCTGGGCGTGTTGCAGTCCATGGGGTCACAAGGAGTCAGACACGACTGAGTGACTGAACCAAACTGATAACAAAGTTATTTACAGGAATATTGTGAAACTTAGGTGAGGGTTGCTCGTTGCTCTAAGGAAAAAGATGTTACACAATCAAAGACACTGTCTCTTAAAAAATATGGTGAAAATACAAACACGTCTTTAAAACATGGTAGTATTCACAGTATTGAGCTAGAAAAAGATGGAAGTAAAATTTTTCTCCTTCAATATTAATCAGTCCTCTTACCCCTTTCATACTTCCAATATATCTATTATTTCTGTATTTTAGGAAAAGCAGTGTGGTGGAGGAAGTGATAACAGAGTTATTCTGATGAAGAATAAAAGTATGGAATTAAAATTGTTTGAAACAACTAAAACTCCACTTATGTTCTTCTGTGTGCTAAGTCGCTTCGGTCATGTCTGGTTTTGAGACAGTATGGACTGTAGCTCGCCAGGCTCCTCTGTCCATGGGGATTCCAGGCAAGGATACTGGAGTGGGTGCCATGTCCTCTTCCAGGGAATCTTCCTGACCCAAGGATCGAACTCGAATCTCTTTTGTCTCCTGCATTGGTAGGTGTGTTCTTTACCATTAGTGCCACCTGGGAAGACCAGAACTCTATCTTGGTACTCGCACTCTGAAAACTGAGTGTTTAGGAGAAACGGGCAGACATTGTTTGGAGGGAACAAGAAGTTTAAAATTATTTTGCAAAATATTTGGCCTTTTCACATATCTGTTAAATATTTGTTAAATATTCTGCTAAATATGCAGAATGTGTGATTTGACCAATATAGCTGGTGGAAGTTAGAACTTAAAAACTTTAAATGAAATCCAGAGTACATAAAACATCAGTTCAGTTTAGTCACTCAGTCGTGTCCGACTCTTTGTGACCCTATGCACCGCAGCACACCAGGCTTCCCTGTCCATCACCAACTCCCGGAGCTCACTCAAATTCATGTCCATTGAGCCAGTGATGCCATCCAGCCATCTCATCCTCTGTCGTCCCCTTCTCCTACCACCTTCAATCATTCCCAACATCAGAGTCTTTTCAAATGAGTCAATTCCTAAAACATATCCTGCCTAAATTTTACTCAATATCTTATGCGTGATGAGAAAAGAATGTTGTACAATGAAAGAAATGCAGAAAGTAAATGATTGCGTTTATGAAAATAAATAGGCCCAGAGGAAATTAATTCATTTAGAAATATTTATCAAGGACCTATTATTTTCTAGGCACTATTTAGAGAAATGAAAATTAAAACAACCTATTAAAATGCAAAACCAGTGAGAGTAATGAGGTAATATCACTGATGCTAGGGAAAAATAGCTTTATATTGCATGTTGTATCATAAATTGGTTCAATTTTTCTAGAAAATCATCTGCCCATATATTCCAAAATTTATAGAAATGTTTCTACTTTTCGACCTAGTTATTTCTCTTTGGGGAATAAACTTCAAAGAAATAAAAGAAAAGCAAAATGACTTTACAAGGACAAACATAGCAGTCTTATTCTTAATAAAAGCTGACAAAAAGGGCACAAGGCTGAATATGCATGTTCATGACAAAATGAATGTGTATTAGTACGTTTACAAAGATAGAAAGATAATGATGTTAACTTATTTATTCACTAGCTATTTATTAGCTGTTTATGTGGGCCAGGCATAGCCCTAAGGGTTGGGGATCAAGAATAATTGAGTGTGGTGTCTGCTAGGGCCTGTGTCTTTGTACACTGTGGAAAAATACAGCCTCTCTGGGCAAATGTAGTCCTGTAGGTCAAGCTTGGCCAGAAAAATGCCCCCTTTTGCAAAGTAAAGGGCACCTGTGCATGAGGGGAGTGCAACAGCAGGGCTCACACTCAGGAGCGGAGTAGAGGCTGCGTTGCAGACCTCCCAGCCCTGTCCTGGACATCCTGACACAGAGGGTGACCGGCACAACCATACAGAATAGTCCTGGTGCTTACAGTTTAGTGAGGAAGGAAGGAAGATGTTGAGGAAATGAATGCACCAGTGAGTGCATGATTACAAAGGTAAGTGCCCTGAAAGAAAGGAATGTAGCCCAACCAGAGTATATAGCAAGGAGACCAGGGAGGTCCCTACAGCGGAGAATAAAAGAAGTCCTGAAAGAACCTGAGATTAGGTTAATGGAGTGGGCAATGCATTTGGGCAGAGGTAAAAACTCCCCATGGTTGCTATGGAAAAACAGCATGGATATTCTTCCAAAAAATTAAGACTAGAACCACCATATGATCCAGTTGTTCCACTTCTGTATGTTCATCCAAAGAAAACAAAGACTAATTTGAAAACATATATGCACCCCTAAGCTTGTTCATTGCACCTCTATTTACAGTAGCCATGATATGGAAACAGCCTAAGTGTCCATCAGTGAAAGAATGAAGAAAATGTGGTATACATATGTAAAATACATAACCAGTGGGAATTTGCTATAAGTTTCTGGGAGCTTACCCTGGTGCTCTGTTACAACCTAGAGACGTGGGATGGGGTGGGAGGTGGGAGAGAGGTTCAAGGGGGGACTTGTGTATACCCATGGCTGATTCATGTTAATGTATGGCAGAAATCAACAAACCAACAGTGTTGTAAACAATTATTCTCCAATTAAAAATACATAAATTAAAAAGAAATGACGTGGTAGATATATCTAACGGAATTCTACTCGGCCATAGAAAGATGAAATCTTGCCATTTGCAACAAAGATGGACCTTGAGGGTATTGTACTGGGTGAAATAAGTCAGACAGAGGAAGACAAATACTATAGGTTTTTACTCATATGTGGAATATGAAAAACAAAAACAGTGCAAAATAAATGAATAAACCAAACCAAAACAAAAACATAGAAACAGAGACCAGAATAGTAGTTACCATAAGAGGTTTGGAGGACAGTGAAATGGATAAAAGGGGTCAACTATGTAGAGAGATGAAAACTACACTTTTGGTGCTAAGCTCGCAGCAGTATAAGTCAAAATGTAATTCAGAAAATGAAGATCATGGCATCTGGTCCCATTACTTCATGGGAAATAGATGGGGAAACAGTGGAAATACTGTCAGACTTTATTTTTTGGGGCTCCAAAATCACTGCAGATGGTAGCTGCAGCCATGAAATTAAAAGACGCTTACTCCTTGGAAGGAAAGTTATGACCAACCTAGACAGCATATTCAAAAGCAGAGACATTACTTTGCCAACAAAGGTGTGTCTAGTCAAGGCTATGGTTTTTCCAGTGGTCATGTATGGATGTGAGAGTTGGACTGTGAAGAAGGCTGAGCGCTGAAGAATTGATGCTTTTGAACTGTGGTGTTAGAGGAGGTTCTTGAGAGTCCCTTGGACTACAGGAGATCCAATCAGTCCATCCTAAAGGAGATCAGTCCTGGGTGTTCATTGGAAGGACTAATGTTGAAGCTGAAACTCCAATACTTTGCCACCTGATGCAAAGAGTTGACTCATTGGAAAAGACCCTGATGCTGGGAGGGATTGGAGGCAGGAGGAGAAGGGGACGACGGAGGGTGAGACGGCTGGATGGCATCACCAACTCGATGGACATGAGTTTGAGTAAGCTCTGGGAGTTGGTGATGGACAGGGAGGCCTGGCGTGCTGTGATTCATGGGGTCTCAAAGAGTCAGACACGACTGAGCGACTGAACTGAACTGAATGTATAGATGAACCATATCTAATGTTATAAACCAATATTACCTCATTTTTTAAATCGAAAATTAGGAAAAAATAAACCAACCCTCCACAGTTGGTTGGCATGTGGCACATTCAAAGAATTGAAGTATGGATTAAAGCAGGCAAGGGGAGTGTGGTACACCCTGCAATGGAGAGGTAGGCAGGAGCTGGACTCTGCAGGGTCTTGGAGGTCAGGCAAGAGCTGTGATCTTATTGTCTAATCTTATTTCTAAGAAAGCACTGGCAGCATTGAGTGTTTGAGTGGTTTTAAGCAGGAGGGCAATGACACGTCATCCCTGTTTCTGAAAGACCCCCCAGCCTGGGAGTGGTGCCTGGATTACAGAGGGCGTGGTGGTGGGCGTGGGAGACTTGGAGCAGCTGTTGCAGTTGTCCAGTGAGAGAGGGAGGTGGTGTGGACGAAGTGTGGGTAGCGGAGAAGGAAAGGTACAAATGATCAGAGACAAACTTTGGAGGTGAAACTGATAGGTGTCAGGAGTGGACCGGCCACGGAGGGTGAGTTGAAGGGGTGCCATGCAAACCTTTTTTTTTTTTTCCCTAGTAAATTTCAAAAGTTAACAGTGTAAAGAGCTTAGTTTTATATTAGTTTCCTGGGCTGCTGTAACAAATTCCTGCAAAACCAGTGACTACCAACAACAGATATTTATTCTCTCACAGTTCTGGAGGCCAGAAGTCCAAAATCAAGATGCTGGCAGGGCTGGCTCTCTCCGAGGTCTCTAGGAAAGAATCCTGTCTTGCCTCTTCCAGCTTCTCATGGTTCCAGGAGTTCCTTGGCTGTGGCCGTGTAACTCCAATTTCTGCCTCCGTCTTCACGTGGCCTTCCCCTCTCCTCCCTGTGTCTGTGCATCTTCTCTTCTGTCTCATGTGAGGACACTTGTCATTGGATTTAGGGCCCATCCAAGAAAATCCAGAATGATTTCACCCTGAGATCCTTAGCTTAACTACATCGGCAAACTCTTCTCCCCAACTCCCCCCACCGCCGACTCACAGGTTCCGGGGATTAGGGCATGGTTATATCTTTGTGGGGGCCAATGTTCAACCCACTACAAGCATTATGTAAACAATCTTTTATTTACTGCTTGACGTCCCTGGTGGCTCAGATGGTAAAGCATCTGCCTACAAGGTGGGAGACCTGGGTTCCATCCCTGGGCTGGGAAGATCCCCTGGAGATGGAAATGGTGACCCACTCGAGTATTCTTGCCTGGAAAATCCCATGGACGGAGAAGCCTGGCAGGCTACAGTCCATGGGGTCGCAAAGAGTTGGACATGACTGAGCGATTTCACTTTCTTTCTTTCTTTTTTCACTTTGTATGGGCTACCAGGACTGACCTTCATGCAAACGTATCGTCTCCACAAGTCATTTGAGAAGCTCTGAGAGGTCTGCCCTCACCTCCCAAAGCAACTGCTAAATCTAAAGGATTGATCCTTGTGAAACCTTTGTAGTCTATAACCTCCTGTGTATGCGCCATCATTGAGTGCAATCCGAGCATTTTATCACCTGCTATTGGAATCTTGCTGTTTCCTTGTCTCTTATTTGTAAGGCCCTTGGAGGAGGTGATGGTTTACCATTCTTGTTCACCAGGCCAGGTGTGGCCCTTCCATGAGGTACTTCACATTATGCTGTAAGGTGTCTCGAATATAATTTTTAAAATCAAATCGCAATTAACTACTTAATTAATTAGAGATTTCTGAATAGCACCTGCAAACTATTTTGGATGGCAGAGTATCAGTGAAAATCCACACATTGTATAGTTTCTCTATCGCTGCTGGTGACTTAAAGATGGAAAGTTTTAGTTCTTATATTTTAATTGCTTAGTCTATTAAGATCTATTTGAGCAAATTAATTATAAATTAGTGGTAATTCCTGTTGTAAAGTCATGCATGAAATGCTAAGGAACAACAGGGAGCAAGCAGCTGGTTAGTTTGGTGGAGGTTAGGGGTGGCTTCCCCTGGAGAAGGGCATGGCAACCCACTTCAGTAATCTTGCCTGGAGAATCTCACAGACAGAGGGGACTGGCAGGCTAAAGTCCATGGGATCGCAAAGAGCTGGACCCAGCTGAGTGATTAAACAGCAGCAGTAGAGATGGCTTCAGAGAGGTGACATGTGAATTGAAGTCTTGAGAGGCAAACAGGTATTTTCTAGGGGGAGGTTATCCAAAGAAAGATGAAACCAGTAGGGATTCCTATTGAAATCATAAGAGCATTAGCAAGGGAAAAATTTCAGATGCACTTTCAGGAAAAGTGAGATATTTAACAGATGCAGAAGAAGGAGAGGAAGCAGTTAAATATATTCAGTGAATAAGACTTGGCAATAAATGTATTTGTGAAAAAAAAAATAACAACAGTGGAGTCAGAACAACTACAAGGCCATCGCCCAACAGACCCTGGGTCTCTATTAAAAATGAGGTGTCTGAACTCTTCAGATGTTAATTGGAAATGTGGTCTGGGTTTTCTCCATGACAGGCTGTAAATCTATATTTTAGTCAGGGCTTTGCTCTTTTGGATTAGTATGTAATGTCCTTGAAAGCCCTCGGTTTTTTTCTTTCTTTCTTTCTTTTTCTTCCAAAGAAAAAAGAACCTTCTTCAAAAAGTTACATGATGGTGTTGGACTTAACTCATTTTTACAAAGGTCACAGCATTTTTGAGTAGTAAACACGATTGCTAGATCTTTCCAGTATCTAGATATCTGGCAGGCAAGCCTCCATTGCTGGAATAAATAACTAGAGTGCCAGGGGCATATGACAGCTGCGGGCCTGCAAAGCCTGGGAGTATCTGGGAAAAAGCAGACGCATCCTATCTCTCCTCAACCGCAGCCAAGAAGACAATCGAGGCAAAAATCTCCCTGTTGCTTGAATTAACCAGATTATTGAGCAAAGTTAGAGCTTGTCTGGTCTACTGGTTTCAATTTGGGCTTACAAGCCCAGTGCGTAACAGGAGATTTATTTGAGAAACTGCTGTCAAGAATCTAACAGTCCTTTCAATAGCAACTCAGCAGCACCTGGATTGTATTTTTAGAGTATTTCCTCCCGTGATGATAATATCAGCAGTTAATGTACTTGTATTTATAAAGCCTTATTCTTCAGGGAGTACTCGACCCTTGAGAGAGGTCACCTAATTAATTTCTGCAATGTTTTAGATTAGACTGTTGCTTGTTTTGTGACCTTGAAGATTGCAGTGATTATTAAGTCACTAAAATATTAAATCACTTTTGCAAGGACTCCCAGTAAGGAAGCAATAGGAAACAGGCAAAGAACACACAAAGACCTGGACATTCTGGGAAGTGTTTTCACTCCTGCCACAGAGCAGGACCCCCACAGGCGTGCCCACCCTGTTTTAAGCAAGCAGGAAAAGTTAAAAAAGAGAATCCACATTTTCATCAGAGAAATAACATGCTTCAATATTCTAAGGAAACCTTAGTCATGCTCATATAAACTCATCTGAAATTAGTCATATCTCTGGAACCTTGAAGATAACTTTTTAGCAGCTCTGAAATAAAAGGGTGAATGAGCACCTTTCTTCCTGGTATGGTAGAAAGATCACTTGACCGTGATCCATGAAACTTATGTTTGAATATTGTCGCTTTCACTTATTAGCTATATTATCCTGGGCAAGATAATTGATGCCTTGGAATTACAATTTTCCCAATTGTGAAATGGATATGTTAATAACTGCTCGACAGTGCACTCTACCTTAAGGGCCAAAATCCTAGTTCAAGACTCCATCATCTTTCACTTGAACCACTGCAACTGACTTCTAACTGATCTGCATTTCACTCTTGTTCCGCTGCTGCCTTTTCTCCGCATAGCTGTTAGCGTGATCTTTTAACATCACAATTCAAGTTGTATCATTCTTTTGCTTAAAATTCTCCACTGGCATCCATTGGTATTTCGAATAAAATGCAAGTCCCTTACCATGGCCTAAAAGATCTGTACAGTCTGGTCCTTGCCTACCTCTTTGTCCCCGTCACCCCACAGGGCCCCGCATTCACTGAGCTCCAGCCATACTGACCTCTGTGACATTCAACCAGACATGGCCGCCTTCCCTCTAGCCTTCCGCACTTGCAGTTGCATCATCCAGGAGACTCTTCTGCCACGTCTGGATGCTTGCTCCATTTACTCTCTCAAGGCCCAGTTGGAACACTATCTGTCCAGAGAGGTGTCCCTGGACACTGTATGTGAAGTGGCATCCCTCGTCACTTTCCAACAATTTTTACCTCTATAGCAGTTATCACAATGGGAGTTTATCTTATCTAGTTAGTTGTTTATTTACTGTGAGCTTTATCCCATAAGACTGTAAGCTCTTGTTCACTGTTTACACAGTACATTCCCAGAGTTTAGAGCAATATCTGACAGTCTAGCATGTGCTCGGCACTCAAAATAAGGGTTTATCAGATGAATACATGAGTATAATAATATATATGAAAAGTTTAGCCCATAAAATGCTTAAATTTGCTGTGTGTAGTGTCAGACCTTTGTATCCACAGGTTGTGCATTTGCACACAAAGTTGTGCAGGCTGGTCTGTTGAATCCTGGGGTGTGGAACCCTCACACAAGGGACCCACAGACACAAATGGCTGATTCGACTATGCTATTTCACATAAGGAACTTGAGCACTGGTGAAATTTGATATCTGTGGGGGTTCTGGAACCAATATCCTGGTAGATATTAAGGGTCAACTATTCTTACTCTTGGGGACTCACTTTTAGGACAAACTTCTCCTGGCCAATAGCAAATAATAATAACAATAGCTAATATCTATTGAGCTCCTAATAGATGCTGAACAAATAGATGCTGAACATTGCTCTAAGTGCTTTTAATGAATTAATTCACTTATCAACCCTCTAAGATATGTGTTATTATTATCCAAATTATTAAGATGAGGGACAGATGGTTCAAGGAACAAAGAAACAGAGATTTTTGTTCCTAAGTAGAGGGATGGGGATTTGGACTCAGGTAATTTGGTCCCACAGCGATAATCACTATCACTCGCCTACTCAAACAGTCTTGTCCTGGCATTCAAGCTTTCCAACAGTCTGATGTCTCACTCTCCCAGCCTCTTCTTTCATCATTCATCCACTCATTCATGCACACATCCATTGTTCAACATATGTTGAGTAAATACCTTATGCCAGGCCCTGACCTAAGTCTTGGGTTTAAATGGTCTTTGGAGGAAGGGAAAGGATAAATAGAATGTGAAAATCTTTATTTTATCCATGTTGTCAGCACAATAAAGCCACTGATGAATCTGAGCAGGAACTTTACTTATT
Source organism: Oryx dammah (assembly GCF_014754425.2). Lineage (NCBI taxonomy): Eukaryota > Metazoa > Chordata > Mammalia > Artiodactyla > Bovidae > Oryx > Oryx dammah. Next base: position 87,742,336 of record NW_024070203.1, on the reverse strand, counting down.
TCACGACTGAAGACTTTTCTTTTACGACAGATGACAGTCTTCAACATTTACAAGGTGTCTTTTGCATACCTGATTTCTCCAAACACTGCCCCAGCTTTCAGCGTAACCAGAACTTGAGTGCCATCAGCACCCCCAAGAACTTGGACTTCTCCTTGCTTAATGATATACATTTCCTTGCCAATTTCTCCCTGTATGCCAAATAAAAATAGGAAATGATAGTCACTTTATTCTTGACAATTATGCCCCAAATTAAAGAAATATAAACTCCTCTAGATGAATAAACATAAAGGAAGGAAGTGTAAAAGTAATTATCTGAAGACTTGAGAGAGGTATGGACATTAGTTTGACACATCATGTGAAAACAAATGGTAAGGAAAGTGATTCTCTTCAAAATGAGAGCACTGTGTGCCATCACTGGATAGGCAAAGATATTTTAGCTGGCACATTGTTTCAGGAATGGGATTGGAGAGAGGAAATTAGAGATTGTAAGAATAGCAGCCTTTTCTTTTTTATTTTTTAGTGACCACTGCTTTGCTTTGAAGAAGTTGCTTAATTTATCCAAAGAGTATGGGTTACAGTCATTCAAAGATGAACTCTACTCTTCTGCCTATAGCACTGAGATCTCATTTTAGTAACTGGGGCATAGGAGACCTTTAAGCTATTATTCTTGTTCCACATTGAAAGTGTTAATGCAGCAAGTTGTTTTACTCAGTTCTTGTTTATCTCTGGGGATTCTGGAACCAGGGCAATGACCCTTGTTCAAAGCCCCGAGAACTAAACTCCTGGAGTGTTCACATAGCCACTGGTTACTGATGCTATTCTGTATGCCTCAGGCAGCGTGGCGGGATGTACCAGGCTGTCAACACTGTTTAATGTAAACACAAAGATTTATGATGTGTACTTGGTGTCTAGTTTGTAGTCTGAACCATGGCTGGTCATGTAGCTATGTGACCAGACCCTTTTAAAAACTCTAGACTCCAAGACTTTGTTGAGTTTTCCTAGGCAGAGCTATTTTGTCCTTGTCCACAGCGAGTGATAAAGATGAATTTCACGTGACCCTCATGGAAGTAGGACCTAGTAAATCTGCACCTTATTTTTCTAGTCTTTGCCTATGAGTGTCTTTTTCTTGCTTTTCCTGCACTGTGTGCTTTACTCTAATAAATCCTAAGTGATAAATACCACTTTATATTGAGTCATGCAAATCACCAAACTAGCAGGTGATAGTGGGACCCTTGGAATACATCTCACTCCAGGATCCAAAAAGAATAAACATGCTTTACAAGAGACCTGAATGGCACTCGGGTCAAGAAAAGCTGTTCAGCTTTAAATAAGACAGTTGTCATAATACTAGGCAAACTGGATAATAGTACCTATATGTCTTAATGAGTTGAGTCTTGATCAATCTGAGCAATTAAAAATAGCCTAAATACAATAAATTCTCTTATACTTGGCTTAGGAGGGGACTAGATTATTTGAGTTCATCAAATATTCTTGTTAATCATATTTTCAGAAGATTAGAACACACTAAAATTAATTTGGGATTAAACAATGTTGATTATAGTTTCTGCTCTGCAAAGACTGAGACAGTGTCTACTTTGTTCCAGTGCTGAGCACAGGAATTATGACATAGACAACTCATTTATGAATAATTTATAATGTCACCATTCTCTGGGAAGTTCTTTAATACCAAGGGTTATTTTCTTGATCATTACTTACTGTCACATTCTAACTGTTAGGTTAAGTTTAAAGTTTTTAGGTTCTACCTCTTAGCTGACATCTGTGACATTCTCATCTTATCTTCCTATGACTTTTATGAGGAAGTTAGTGTAGGTATTATTATTTTCATTTTACAGAAAGAAAATAAAGGCACAGATTGACTTAGTGGCTAATATTTAGCTGAGTAACCAACGCTCCATGACAGTAATTAGAAGCAAAAGGAAGCCTAGAATGCATATCTCTGGATGAAGCAATGCAAAAAAGTATATTCAAATTCTGCATTGTGGAGAATATTAAGCATATATTTATTCCCAAGTGTAGATCTAAGTAGAAATTCCAATACAGATGGGTCTAATTATAGTTATTTCCATAATATCAATACTAATAATACATCTTGCATTTTGCAAAGTATTTTTAAACTCACAATGTCAGATTTTACATTGTTCCTTATTTTATGCCTATGTTTGTTCGATCAGAACATGCTACTTTATAGCTGCAAAATATTTTCATAGATATTAACTTATTTAATTCTTGCAAAAATCTCAGTGAGGTCATGTAGGAAAGATATCATTAGTTTTATTTAAATTTGGTAGTGTGTAAGTCACTCAGTCATGTCTGACTCTTTGCAACCCCATGGACTATATAGCTTGCCAGGTTCCTCTGTCTATGGAATTCTCCTGGCAAGAATATTGGAGTGGTAGCCATTCCTTTCGCCAGGGGATCTTCCTGACCCAGAGATCGAACTCAGGTCTCCTGCTTTGCAGATCAGATTCATTACCATCTGAGCCACCAGTAGAGACTTGAAAAGTTAAGTGTCTTGGGCAAATTTGTGAGGCTGGCAGATGGCAGCATTAGAGCTGGCAACACCTATGTCACCTGACCATATAAAATGCATATTAAATATGATGTAATATATTTATACAGATAGACCACATTTAATGATGAATCCAATATCAAGACTGATCTCTTTAAAACCAACAAAATAGCTATGAATTATTTTTAAAATGAAGAAAAATGTCTGAAAATTAGTTTTTCAAGAGATACTCCAAGAAGTAATGATTAGAACATGGTCATATTCCTTCATTTTTTGCATGAAGTCATTCTCAAGGAACTGGAATGATTTTTTCAAAGGCAGTTTTTATAGCTGACTGGAGGTAGAAGTACATAATGGGTACTTAAATATAGTTCAGCACTTTTAATTATTTTTTAATGATCATTTCAATAATTTTCCAAGGAGATCTGGCATAATCACCGAACCAAAACTTCCACTATTTCTTGCATATTTCTAGGCTAATTTAAGACTTTCCTGCAAGTTTAATTAGCATTCAAATGAAGTAGACATTCCTTAGAGAAGAAGGTCTGACAGCAAGTGCAAAATAAGACCAAACTAAGCTTTGTGGTTGGTTTACATGCTAATTTGGAGAAAGTATAGAAATGCAAGCGCTTCATATACAATAGGGTAACCCTACCTGAGAGAGCATTTAAAATTTTCAGAGTTCCCCTGTGAAAGGCTATTCCAAGGCTGGCAGGGGTATTATGACACTCAAATTAATTCTTGCAAATTAATCCTGGGAAAACTCCCAAACACTCTTCGAAGCAGTCCAAGCTAGCCACTCAGTAAGTTTAGGAGCCATCCAGAGGATTAGGGCTTTTCTGGTGGTTCAGACAGTAAAGAACCTGCCTGCAATGCAGAAGACTCAGGTTCAGTCCCTGGGTTGGGAAGAGGGGAACGGCTACCCTCTCCAGTATTCTTGCCTGGAAAATCCCATTGACAGAGGAGCCCGGCTGGCTACAGTCTATGGGGTCACAAAGAGTCAGACACGATGGAGTGACTAACACTTTCACACTTTTAAGCATATGTATCTACCTCCTTTGGGGGAACTTGGGAATGCCAACCCAGTGTTAGGAGCTGCTTAGAGAATTAGGGAGGTCAGCAGACTCAGTCCTGAGCCCTGCCATTTCTTCAGTTATTTAAACAACCTCTAATGAGCATGTTTGTTGTTTGTTTTTCTTCCCTTTTCCTACAGTGATTTGTGGAAATGATAAAGCAAAAGCAAGGCTGAATTCAACTGTCTAAAATCTGGTCAAGTAACAACTTTTCATCTCTGTCTATGTCTCAGTTCAGTTCAGTTCAGTCGCTCAGTCGTGTCCGACTCTTTGCGACCCCATGAATCGCAGCACGCCAGGCCTCCCTGTCCATCACCAACTCCCGGAGTTCACTCAGACTCACGTCCATCGAGTCAGTGATGCCATCCAGCCATCTCATCCTCTGTCATCCCCTTCTCCTCCTGCCCCTAATTCCTCCCAGCATCAGAGTCTTTTCCAGTGAGTCAACTCTTCGCATAAGGTGGCCAAAGTACTGGAGTTTCAGCTTCAGCATCATTCCCTCCAAAGAAATCCCAAGGCTGATCTCCTTCAGAAAGGACTGGTTGGATCTCCTTGCAGTCCAAGGGACTAAGAGTCTTCTCCAACACCACAGTTCAAAAGCATCAATTCTTCAGCGCTCAGCTTTCTTCACAGTCCAACTCTCACATCCATACATGACCACAGGAAAAACCATATCCTTGACTAGATGGACCTTAGTCAGCAAAGTAATGTCTCTGCTTTTGAATATGCTATCTAGGTTGGTCATAACTTTTCTTCCAAGGAGTAAGGGTCTTTTAATTTCATGGCTGCAGTCACCATCCAAAGTGATTTTGGAGCCCCCCAAAATAAAGTCTGACACTGTTTCCACTGTTTCCCCATCTATTTCCCATGAAGTGATGGGACCAGATGCCACGATCTACTATTAATTAAACCCCTTCTTTAAAACAGAAATGGAAGCAGAGAAATGTGGCTTGGGTCTCATGTCTTTTCATTTCTGCTCTTCCCTCTGCTTACTTTCTTCCCTTCCTTCATCTGTGTTCAACTGCTCTGTGTTTATTACTAAGTGATGGGTGTGATGTAAGGAAGAAATTAGAAACGAGAAGGCTGCATCTACTCGGCATTTCACACTTTGTTAAGCAAGTTTTCACTGCTTAGGGGCGTGAGTGCTAAAGTTTCTATGAGTTGTCTCAATTTTCAGTCCCTGCTGCTATTGGAACAAATTGAAAGGCTATTTGGGTGCATTAAGGCCATGACATCCTAAACGCATCATTGATCAAAAGGAGTCCTTTAATTGAGCTGTGGTTTGCATTTCCCATTTTAATGAAAATGATTTCATATCATCAGTATGCCCACTTTTAATCTGGGCTTATTCATGTGGGCTTATATACTCTTGCCTGGAAAATCCCATGGACGGAGGAGCCTGGTGGGCTGCAGTCCATGGGGTCGAGAAGAGTCAGACACGACTGAGCGACTTCCTTTTCACTTTTCACTTTCATGCACTGGAGAAGGAAATGGCAACCCACTCCAGTGTTCTTGCCTGGAGAATCCCAGGGATGGGGGAGCCTGGTGGGCTGCCATCTATGGGGTCGCACAGAGTTGGACACGACTGAAGTGACTCAGCAGCAGCATATATTCCTCAGATGGTAAAGAATCTGCCTGCAATGTAGGAGACCCAGATTTGATCCCTGGGTCAGGAAGACTTCCTTGGAGAAGGGAATGGCAACCCACTCCAGTATTCTTGCCTGGAGAAATCCTGACAAGAGAAGCCTGGTGGTCTACAGTCCCTGGGGTCGCAAAGAGTTGGACATGACTGAGTGACTAACGCTTTCACACTGTATTCCTGGTTTCATTAATATCACAATGTCTCACCCACATTTTCCTCTTTTACTACTAGAAGAGAGCTCCTTCCCAGTTGCCCTCCGTTATTCTTCTCCAGTGACTTCTTCCATAAATAGTTTTTCTTCAAAGTTACAACCTTGGTCTTTTTCACGTACCTTTTGTTGAGCTTCTTATGATATCAATTCTGTTATATGCTGGTTCCTAAAGATTTACCTCCAGTTGTATCCTCTCTCGCAGACTACATTATCTCTACCTCTGCACCTGGGTGCCTTAAAGTACCTTCCCTCTATTTGACTTTGTCTTTAGCCATTATCTTAGTTGATTATGCGCTTCAATTCCTTAAGTTTGTCAAGTTCTGTCTTGCCTCATGTCCCCAAGTCTTCATCTAAAGAACTGTCCTCTCTAGTTTTTTTTTTCCTCTTTTTAAAACTAGAGAACTATTTCTGTTTAGATTTTCACAAAGATCATGTCTCACAATCTGACAATCTCCCCACCTCTGAGTCCTCCAATCTAAATTAAGTACCTTTGCCACCATACAAATTCTGTGTTCCCTTCATAGAAGTTAGCAAGTTTTGGAGTTACATATTTATTTAATTTGCTTATTGTTTGTCTCTTCCATCAGGCCAGTGATATTCAACTTTGGCTGAATGTGAGAATCAGCTGGGAGGCCTAAAAAGTATTGATATGTGGGCTCTACCAGACCAGTTGAATTGCTGGGGATGGAGCCCAGACTTCTAAATTCTGGTGATTCTGATGTAGACTGTGAATTGAATACCCCAGCATCAGACAGTAGGCCTCTGAAGGACAAGAACCACCCTTTTCTGATATATACTGAATATATCCAGTATCTAGCATAGTGCCTGGCCCATAGCATTTCAAAATTATTTATTGGGTTTCACTGAATAAATGACACTAAAATTTTCCAGCTTTTGACTTGTAGTTCCATACATTCTTGCCGTAGACTGTTCCTTCCTTTCTGCCTGAGCTCATGTGAACTTTTTTCCTTTATCTGGAATGCCTGCTTCTTCTTTCTCCTAGTTCATGCTGATTCATTTTTCAGGACTTTGCTTGACCAGCATCTTCTCCAGGAGCTCTTACCAGTACCCCAGGGAGAAACATTCTCGATCTATGTCCCACTACAGCTTGTGCTTACTTCTCCCACCACATTTAACACGTTATTTTGGGATGGAAGTGCCTTTTACCTCCACTTGTCTCTAAACTCCCTGGGGTTTTGGATTATCTTTCATTCCTTTGAACCACTCATCATTCTCTGTGTTTAATTTTGATTGTTGCCTTCACAACTGATTTAATGTCTCAAGATGAAAAACCCAAGATCATCATTCCTTCTCTCTCCCTTAAGTTAGTAATCAGAGATATGCAAAAATACTCATTCTGGAGTTATTTATAATAGCAAACACTTGGAAATTGATTATGATACATTCATAGACTGGAATACTATGCAGCTTTAAAAAGGAGGTTGTAGATTACTTCCTATGGTATATTGTGACGTGACAAAGCAAGTTTCACCCATAGGGAGGTATGATGCTAATTTTATGAAACAAGCTGTAACTATTCATCAAGTGATTTATAAAAGAGATAGGTTGAAATATATTAATAGTGGTTATTTATGGATGGTGGAGATTTTGGCTTTGTGCTTTTATGTGTTTCCCATGTTAAAAATAATGACCATGTATTGCTTTGTAATTACAGTAAAATTTAAAAAATATGGCATTGATTATCCACTAACTGTGTGAGCTAAATGGAGGTAACTGATAGTTTGCTGAAGACATAAAAGGGTCAGAATCACCTTTCACTTCTTAAGGGAAAAGGTAGAATTAAGGGAAGGTATTTGGAATTAACGGGGTATGACAGTTGATGACTTCTGTATACACAAACCAACTTTTCAGACCACCCACACTCATATGCTATAAGTAATGAAATCCATATTGTTTTATTCTGTTTTGAACTCTGAAAGCACATTATTATTTTACAGAATTGCATCTCATAATTATTTTCATACTTTGGAACTCACCCTAGGCAGATTTTGCTTAAACTGTTCTCCTGACTTATATCTGAACTCCTCAAATATATTTATTTATGAGTCATGCATTTGAAAAATTGCAGGCACTCACCTTTTTGCAGACAAAGTCACCAGGTAAATAGACAATGGACTTCAATCTTAGCAGCATGTCATAAATCATCTGTGTGTCACAGCCCTAAAGAAAAAATAATAAAGAGAAAAATAATCCTTATCAATACAGCTAAGAGGCAAATATTCCAAGAGATTTTAAAAGGAGTGAAAATAAACAGTGATAGATTTTTGTCTGTGTTGATGCTAAAATATTAGTTGCCAGTAGATATGGACTTGTATTAGAAAAAAACAGAAAAAAAAAAAAACCCTACAGTATAATAGAATTTAGATGCTGGTCAGATATATTGGATCCCCCTGGAGAAGGGACTAGCTACCCACTCCAGTATTCTTGCCTGGAAAATCTCATGGAGAGAGGAGCCTGGCAGGCTAAAGTCCATAGGTTCACAAAGAGTTAGATACAGCTGAGTAACTAAGCATGCACTCCTGCAGATATATTTGGGTTTTAATCCTGTTTCCACTACTTATTGCTATGTATCTACATATCTCATGGCCTCATTTTCCTAGTCTGTTAAATGGGAGTTAAATGGTACTAATTTTGTAATAGTAAAATTTTACTCATGTAAAACTTAACATAATCTTAATAAATGATAAGTATTAAAGATTATGGTAATGTAATGGTAATAACAATTGATTATTAATGTAGTAACACTGACAAATAAAATATTTGCCACATCTTTTTCTTTTTAATAACATCTTTCATACATTTGCAAACTTGTATGTTTTTCTTCCCCAACTTGTCATCATCTTTAACAGTACTTAAGAGATACAAAAACAATATCTGTCAAATAAGTGACTGTTCATATTCAATTCAGTAGTGTAAGAAACAAATTTGATTTGTTTGAAAATATGTCTATATTTGTTCTTTGTCTAAATAATTATAATTTATCTATGTGTGTGTGTGCCTAGTCACTTAGTCGTGTCCAACTCTTGGCGACCCCATGAAATGTAACCTGCAGGCTCCTCTGTCCCTGGGGATTCTTCAGGCTGGAATACTGGAGTGAGTGGCCATTTCCTTCTCCAGGGGACCTTCCAGACCCAGGGAACGAACCCAGGTCTCCCACATTGCAGGCAGATGCTTTACCATCTGAGCCACCAGGGAAACCAATAATTTATCTACAAAACAGGTTAAAGAAAAATCTCACCTCACATAGTGATTTTGAATTTTCTACTTTCATTTGACTTTCTACTCCTCATAGTCAACAAAAGAGTCCAAAGTGCAGTACTTGGGTGCAATCTCAAAAATGACAAAATGATCTCTGTTCATTTCCAAGGCAAACCATTCAATATTATAGTAATCCAAGTCTATGCCCCAACCAGTAATGCTGAAGAAGCTGAAGTTGAACCATTCTATGAAGACCTACAAGACCTTATAGAACTTATAGGACTTCAAAAAAGAAGTCCTCTTCATTAGAAGGGACTGGAATGCAAAAGTAGGAAGTCAAGAGACACCTGGAATAACAGGCAAATTTGGCCTTGGAATACAAAATGAAGCAGGGCAAGACTAACAGAGTTTTGCCAAAAGAACACACTGGTCATAGCAAACACCTTCTTCCAACAACACAACAGAAGACTCTACACATGGACATCACCAGATGGTCAACACTGAAATCAGATTGATTATATTGTTTGCAGCCAAAGATGGAGAAGCTCTATACAGTCAACAAAAACAAGACCAGGAGCTGACTGTGGCTCAGATCATGAACTCCTTATTGCCATATTCAGACTCAAATTGAAGAAAGTAGGGAAAACCACTAGACCATTCAGGTACGACTTAAATCAAATCCCTTACATTGCATTACAGTGGAAGTGACAAATAGATTCAAGGGATTTGATCTGATAGGCAGAGTGCCTGAAGAACTATGGATGGAGGTTTGTGACATTGTACAGTAGGCAGTGATCAAGACGGTCCCCAAGAAAAAGAAAGGAAAAATGACTGTCTGATGAAGCCTTACAAATAGCTGAGAAAAGAAGAGAAGCTAAAGGCAAAGGTGAAAAGGAAAGATATACCCATTTGAACGCAGAGTTCCAAAGAAGAGCAAGGAGAGATAGAAAGCCTTCCTCAGTGATCAAGGTAAAGAGATAGAGGAAAACAATAGAATAAGAAAGAATAGAGATCTCTTCAAGAAAATTAGAGATACCAAGGGAATATTTCATGCAAAAATGGGCTTAATAAAGGACAGAAATGGTATGGACCTAACAGAACCTATTAAGATATTAAGAAGAGGTGGCAAGAATACACAGAAGAACTGTACAAAAAAGATCTTCACGACCCAGATAACAACGATGGTATGATCACTCACTTAGAGCCAGACATCCTGGAATGCGAAGTCAAGTGGCCCTTAGGAAGCATCATACGAACAAAGCTAGTGGAGGTGATGGCATTCCAGTTGAGCTATTTCAAATCCTGAAAGATGATGCTGTGAAAGTGCTGCACTCAACATGCCAGCAAACTGGGAAGACTCAGCAGTGGCCACAGGACTGGAAAAGGTCAGTTTTCATTCCAATCCCAAAGAAAGGCAATGCCAAAGAATGCTCAGACTACTGCACAATTGCACTCATCTCACAGGCTAGTAAAGTAATGCTCAAAATTCTCCAAGCCAGGCTTCAACAGTTTGTGAACCATGAACTTCCAGATGTTCAAGCTGGATTTAGAAAAGGCAGAGGAACCAGAGATCAAATTGCCGACATCCAATGGATCATCAAAAAAGCAAGAGAGTTCCAGAAAAACATCTATTTCTGCTTTATTGACTATGCCAAAGCCTTTGACTGTGTGGATCACAATAAATTGTGGAAAATTCTTGCAGAGATGGGAATACAAGACCACCTGACCTGCTTCCTGAGAAATCTGTATGCAGGTCAGGAAGCAACAGTTAGAACTGGACATGGAACAACAGACTGATTCCAAATAGGTAAAGGAGTATGTCAAGGCTGTATATTGTCACCCTGTTTATTTAACTTATATGCAGAGTACATCATGAGGAACGCTGGACTGGAAGAAACACAAGCTGGAATCAAGATTGCTGGGAGAAATATCAATAACCTCAGATATGCAGATGACACCACCCTTATGGCAGAAAGTGAAGAACTAAAGAGCCTCTTGATGAAAGTGAAAGAGGAGAATGAAAAAGTTGGCTTAAAACTCAACATTCAGAAAACTAAGATCATGGCATCCAGTCCCATCACTTTATGTCAAATAGATGGGCAAACAGTGGAAACAGAGAGAGTTTATTATTCGGGGCTCCAAAATCACTGTGGATGGTGACTGCAGCCATGAAAAGACACTTTTTCCTTGAAAGAAAAGCTATGACCAACCTAGGCAGCATATTATAAAGCAGAGACATTACTTTGCCAACAAATGTCTGTCTAGTCAAAGCTACATACATGACTTTTCCAATAGTCATGTATGGATGTGAGAGTTGGACTGTGAAGAAAGCTGAGCGCCGAAGAATTGATGCTTTTGAACTGTGGTGTTGGAGAAGACTCTTGAGAGTCCCTTGGACTGCAAGGAGATCCAACCAGTCCATTCTGAAGGAGATCAGTCCTGGGTGTTCATTGGAAGGAATGATGCTGAAGCTGAAACTCCAATACTTTGGCCACCTCATGCGAAGAACTGATTCATTTGAAAAGACCCTGATGCTGGGAAAGATTGAAGGCAGGAGGAGAAGAGGACGAAAGAGGATGAGATGGTTGGATGGCATCACCAACTCGATGGACACGAGTTTGAGCAAGCTCTGGGAGTGGGTGATGGGCATCGAAGCCTGGCGTGCTGCAGTCAGTGGGGTCACAAAGAGTCGGACAAGACTGAGTGACTGAACTGAACTGACTTTCATCAAATATTATTAGCTTTTCCTCCCAGAACTGTTAGTATGTAGCTGCTTTCTTTTTGTGCTTGTCCCTGTCCATTTTTTAGGAACATTATTATTTTCAGATAACTAATCCCATGCAGAAAAGCAAAGGATCTACCCCTAGTTCATGGATTGGATAATAATTTCTTTAGCAATTATGCTGCTGCTGCTAAATCGCTTTAATCATGTCCGACTCTGTGTGACTCCATAGACAGCAGCCCACCAGGGTCCCGCATCCCTGGGATTCTCCAGGCAAGAACACTGGAGTGGGTTGCCATTTCCTTCTCCAATGCATGAAAGTGAAAAGTGAAAGTGAAGTCGCTCAGCCGTGCCCGACTCTTAGAGACCCCATGGGCTGCAGCCCACCAGGCTCCTCCATCCATGGGATTTTCCAGGCAAGAGTACTGGAGTGGGGTGCCATTGCCTTCTCCATTAGCAATCATAGGTTTCCACAATAATTTCAGTAGCAAACACTTGACCTAGATCCATATAAAATTTACACCTCAGGCTTGCTTGACTGATAAGGAAAGTTAATGATTTATGATTGAAGTATTTTCAAATAGCCATGGGTGAGAAGCATTCAGATGAACTTGAAGCTAGGATTTAACAATTTGTTTGAGAAACTATAGCTTTTGGTTCTCTTGAATAGAGAGAAAGGCTTCTTAACACAGTCCAACACGTAATGACAAGAAGCTGCTACGAATCATGCCCTTGGTCCAATCGGAGGTGAAAGAGAGTGAGTCTAGTTGGGAATAATGTTTTAAGTAAACAGAAAAACAGTAATTTGTGGTAAAAGTTAATCATGCTGTAAGTTATGTCATGTAAATACCCACAAAACTTTTCAGGGCGGGGGGGGGGCGCTTACTTCTGCCTGGGAGTGCAGACAGGAGACGGGGGAGATGGGAAGAAGGTGCTCATGTGAGTGACAAAGCCGAGTCATTTGATGAGTGTGATTTATATTTGCAAAGATGTGCAAAGGTCCTTTGAGGAAGAGAGAAGTGTACCGCTTCTTTCTTTGTTATATATTGGCTTAGTGCAAAATGTATAATTTTTACTTATATTGACTTTATCTCTACTATGTCTCATAGGTTATCGTATTTGTTAAGGCAAATGACAAACATTAATTTCTTTCTAAAATTTATTATTTTGCTTTTAGTAAAGCTTCTCTAACTCTATGGCTCAAGTGTTCTATTTCTTTCAATGGTTTTACTGATTCAGAGAAATTTCATTTCAGAAATTGGTGTTCTGATCACTCAGAACTCTGTTAGGGGAAAAAACGCTTTATTTTAAGATCTCCCCCGCTAAAGGAAGTTCATGTTTTCAATATTTCAGAAGAAATTCATTAGAAATATATTTGGAAGTTCTGAACGCTTAAGCGTGACTAGAATATCACTGCAATGAAGGTAACTCTCAATTATTTATACTTATGGAGAATAATGGGTCTCCTTAGTGGCTCAGATGGTAAAGAACCTGCCTGTAATGCAGGAGACCTGAGTTTGATCCCTGGATTGGGAAGATTCCCTGGAGGAGGGCATGGCAACACACTTCAGTATCCTTGCCTGGAGAGTCCCTTGGACAGTGGAGCCTGGACAGAAAGAGTCAGACATGACTGACACAACTTACCATGCATGGAGAATAATAGCATTGCAAATGATCAGAAAGAAAAGATCTTTTAAAAAATCTACTTACATTTATTTTGATGTGCATAATTTGAAATTTGATGGTTTTGGCCTTAACTTTTACATTTCTTGCAGTCCCTTGGACTGCAAAGAGATCCAATGGGTCCATCCTAAAGGAAATCAGTCCTGAATATTCACTGGAAGGACTGATGCTGAAGCTGAAACTCTAGTCCTTTGGCCACTTGATGCGAAGAACCGACCCATTGGAAAAGACTCTGATGCTGGTGAAGATTGAAGGCGGGAGGAGAAGGGAATGACAGAGGATGAGATGGTTGGATGGCATCACCGACTCGATGGACATGAGTTTGAGTAAGCTCCGGGAGTTGGTGATGGACAGGGAGGTCTGGAGTGCTGCAGTCCATGGGGTCGCAAAGAGTCGGACACGACTGAGTGACTGAACTGAACTGAACTGAAGCCAAAATAAAGTTTTTAATTCCTTAAACAATTCCTGCTGGAATGAACTCTGATGAAAATTCCCGACTGTGTTATGTTAATAGGAATTATTAATTATTTGAAGTGTTGTTTTCCTATGGCAATAATTCCATAGATGTAAAGATGTATGCGGCAGTATCATTTTCAGTACTGAAAAGACTGGAAACAAGAAAAGCGCAATCTGTGGGCAGAGAAAAGTACTGACAATGTGTAGGTTGCAATAGCATATAGTGGTTAAAATCAACACACCGGTTTTCTCTCTCTACATATGGTTGAATTCAACAAATAATGTGTTCTGCACAAAAACAAGCTATAGAATAAGTTCACCGTACTCCAACTATGAAAAAAAACTGAACAAAATAATACTGCCGGTCACTGATGTTTATAGATAAAAAGTAAGATAAAAATGAGGATTGGAAGGCTATTCTTAAAATTATCCTAGTGGCCACCTCTAGGGAGGGAGAAAGGAGAATGCAACAGGGTCGAAGAACTGATTAGACCTCAACTTTCACTTTTATTAGTAATAGTGAAAATAAAGTAAAACACACATCCTAGGATTTCTTGTAGGAATAAAATCCTCTTCGAGAAGGACCACATTTCATCTTTTCTTTTCTACCTTTCAGGTTAACTCACTGGCAGAAAGCACTATAAAGAAACCTAATTAATGGAAAGTATTGGACCAAACTAGGAGATAAACCTTAAAATAACTTAGCAAACAATTAGTGCTTTCCTCAGTAGAAATGTCCAAATACTTAAAAGGAGAGCTTTTAGCTTATGTCTTGGATTTCCTCAGAGAAAAATATATGAACCATTACAAATATATTTTTTATCAACATACTTGCATAAAATATGGATTAATTCATGTAAATAGGCCATAGCGATTGTGTGTTAGAAAAAAAAAAATCTACAACTTAAACTTCATCAATTGATTCTGGACCCTAATGATTGCTTTGTGGACAGGTTGCCACTGTCCTTGAGGCAACTGTGATTTAGGACTAGGTCCTTCCTTTCTTAGTGAAATAAAATTTGTGTTAGGAAGCCGTTATATCTTATGATATATTTGAGAATACTTATCTCCTACCCCTCCCCTGCCAAATGATTATTTTCTTGAGATACAGTTTGCTCCATTATCATATGATTTAAAAGAATCACATCCCAAGGTTCGCATTTTTTTCTTTATAATGCAGCTCCATTTCCTTTATAGAAGTAATTAGGAAAAATTTCTGATTCTCAGAAAGTCAGCACACAGCCATTGTTTCATAAATGTTCCTTTTTCTATAAGCGAGCGTACCTGTGAGAGTGTCAATATTCACTTTTGTATGTATTCATCGTACATTTGCATTACATTTTATTTTCTTATATTTTTGTTTAATTTTTTTTTTTTTGTATCTGTTTAATTCTCTCAACCTCCCTTGTGAGGCCTGACATTCATTAATACATTGTCAACACTCTTGGATTTTAGATGAGGGAACAGAGGCTCAGGACGTCTATTGACTCTTCAGCTGAGGTCACGTGTGGAAGATATGTCGGAGGAAGACTCACCAGGGCCTGTGCAGGGGGAGCGCGCTGTTTAATCTGCACTCTGAGCAACAGGGCAAGACAGTGGCTTCCATCTCCCCGGTGTCTTGCCAGGGCTAGAGGCATGCCAGGTACTAAATAAATAAGGCCTGACATCCGTCATGAAGTTGTTAGAAAGCATTCTCTTTTCAACAATGGGAAGTTCAGTGCCATATAAAGTTGGATTCATATTTGAATAAGGCTCCTGGAGATTTGAATGAAGTTGGGAGAAATTCTATTTTTATTCAACACATGAGCTATATGTTAGATGAATGTTCCCATAGGCAGGAAGTCCTTTTAATACCGGCCAAATCTGAACACAATTGTCAAGTTGGTAAAATTTATCTCTGGGTGCTAACCTTCTCAGTCTTGAAGGATTTCTTCATTTCTAAGCTCATTCTCCCTAAGTTATTTGAAAATGAACTCAAGATATTATCAGTAATATATAACTCACTGGGACTTTCAGTCACCCTCAAGTATAAGCAAGAATCTTCAAGGCTTTTCTCAACTCAGCCCTGTTTGTTATAAGAGGCCTTGCTCTGTCCCATCTGAAATCGTGCTCCCACTAAGCCAGGGATGGGTGATACGTCTAGACAGGAATTCTGAACCCAGTCGCCCATACTATCGACGATGCCAGTCATGTTATTGATTGGTAGCTTTGGGAGCAGCAAAGTCAAATGTGATAAATAATTTGCAAGGTATTATGATGGCATAACTTATTGAGTTCTAAGTGATCTTACACAGAACCCTATACTTTCATATTTGCAAACACGAAGAGAGTCATTTCCATCAGGCTTTCCCTGAGAACTAACAATAATTCTCTTTTTCTAGGAGCCTCAGTATCACAGTCAAAATGAGAAGTCACAGGCTGGATGCAACCCCGAGGATGAATCTAACCAATCTTCCTAGGATCAAGCATGGTCACACACTGGTTTTACCTGCGTGAAAACTCCTCTGTGGCTGAATCAGTTTTATTCCCCAGGGACAGTAATAATAATCACAATATATGAATAATGTACTTATACCTGATGTATTGATATAAGCACTTCGTATGTTTTGAGTTACTGAATTATCACACAACAGCCAAGGATGTCATCTTCTTTATGTAAAGTTTGCCTACCTTCTGGGAGGCAGTGGGGAGAAGTAACCACAGGGGCACAGGCTCTGAGGCACCGCACTGGTGCTTTAGAGAGAGTGACTGCTCAGCAGGTCTCGCTGAGTGGAGTTCATCCGGGTTAAAAGCTCAATGTCAGAATACTTTCAACAAGTCCAGCAACAGTATTTGGAGAAGGCAATGGCACCCCACTCCAGTACTCTTGCCTGGAAAATCCCATGGACGGAGGAGCCTGCAGGCTGCAGTCCATGGGGTCGATGAGAATCGGACACGACTGAGCGACTTCCCTTTCACTTTTCACTTTCATGAACTGGAGAAGGAAATGGCAACCCACTCCAGTGTTCTTGCCTGGAGAATCCCAGGGATGGGGGAGCCTGGTGGGCTGCCTTCTATGGGGTCGCACAGACTCGGACACAACTAGAGCGACTTAGCAGCAGCAGCAGCAACAGTATTACTAATACCACCGTGGTTAAACATAAAGTTAAAAATGAAAAGTAGTAAGCCTCCTGTAGTGCTCTGATTTCAGGCCCCTGGGAAGAAGTATGTGAACAGGTGGACCCTTGGGCGAGGGGAAGAAATAACAGTGCCTTTCCCATGCCACCCCTGGCGCAGTCTGTCACTTACGGACCAAACCCGTCTCCGCGTGCTCCCTGTCTCTGACGTCACCGCCTTCCCAGGCTCTGCCTGCCGCACCAGGACGAGTCCCAGCCGCCCCTGAGGGGCCTGTTTGGGAAGCGGTCCGCACTGTTGCCGGAGCAGCAGACGGTGAGACGCTTCGCGCTTCCCTTGACAGGCCCGTGGCACCTCCGTTTCCAGTTTGGTGTCTTTCCTTTCCTACCTTGGAGCTGGGGCTCTGTGTGCTCAGCCGTGTCCAACTCTTTGCAACCCCCTGGACGCCCATGGAATTTTCCAGGCGAGAATTCTGGAGTGGGTTGCCATTTCCTGCTCCCGGGTCTTCCCACCCCAGGGGTGGAGCTCACGTGTCTGTGTCTCTTGCATTGGCAGGTGGACACCACCGCTCCATCTGGGAAAGTGAAAGTCGCTCAGTCGTGTCCGACTCTCTGCGACCCCATGGGCTATACAGTCCATGGAGTTCTCCAGGCCAGAACACTGGGGTGGGCAGCCTTTCCCTTCTCCAGGGGATCTTCCCGAACCAGGAATCCAACCGGGGTCTCTTGCATTGCAGGTGGATTCTTTACCAGCTGAGCTATCAGGGAAGCCGATCCAGGAAGTCCTACCAATAAGCTGCTGCTGCTGCTAAGTCGCTTCAGTCGTGTCCGGCTCTGTGCGACCCCATAGACAGCAGCCCACCAGGCTCCCCCGTCCCTGGGATTCTCCAGGCAAGAACACCGGAGTGGGTTGCCGTTTCCTTCTCCAATGCATGAAAGTGAAAAGTGAAAGGAAAGTCGCTCAGTTGTGTTCGACTCTTAGCGACCCCAAGGACTGCAGCCCACCCGGCTCCGCCATCCATGGGATTTTCCAGGCAAGAGTACTGGAGTGGGGTGCCATTGCCTTCTCCGTACCAATAAGCAGGGGCCTCTTTTTCAGTTTATAAAGAATGCAATCTTAATTCTACACACTAGGTGGCGCAACAGAACTTTCACTAAATTTTCTCCCATTTCTGGTAATTTAGTGGTGGACACGAAATGTGATTTCCCTAGCATTTAATTTGATAAAACATATTTAAAAATCAATACAAAAGTAATAAATCAACAGATAGGAAGGGAAATTGTCCAACCTCATAGGAATGAATCACTCCTTATTAGCTTAATACTTGAGTTTGGGCTGGAAAAAGAGACCCATTTTTGTGGGAAAAAAAAAAGTTAAAAAATGACTATTCATCTCGAAGCTCTTTGGAAACTCTGACCACCCCATGTAGAAGGAGAAAATCTTACTAATTCACCACAATTGATTGAAGCAAAGTTTTAGTGAAATTCTGTGACTTTAGTTCTACCTGCTTTGAACAAGAGGGGGAAAACCGTATGAGCTACAAGGTCTTAGTAGGAGAGTAGCAAAGAGTGTGTAAATTTAGGTGTCTGGTGTGAAACTAATCGATGTGCTGAGTCTAAGTCTGTGACATTCACCGCAGGATGCTATGTTGCTGTTTTTTTGATTCTGGGGACACTTCTCAGCATCTTACTACTTATCTAGACAGGGCTGGTGGGGAGCTGAAAGGTCTCATCACCGAGCTGCTAAGACTGTAGCCTGTACAGTAAAAATTTGCTTCCTGCTCTTTGGCCTCAGTCAGGTAAATAGTTTCTACTTTCTGTAAAATGAGGGGTCATAAAACTTTTCTCAGAGACTTGCTGTGAGAATTAACTGAGAGAAGATAGCAAAGAAGATAATATAGTACAATCAGAACCCAATAAACAGTAGCTATGATTTTTGAGAAGTAAAGAACCCATCTGGCAATGCAGGAGACATAGGAGATAAGAGTTTGAACCCTGGGTCGGGAAGATCCCCTGCAGAAGGCCATGGCAACCCACTCCAGGACTCTTGCCTGGAGAATCCCATGAGCAGAGGAGCCTGGCGGGCCACAGTTCATGGGGTCACAAAGAGTTGGACACGACTGAGCAACGTAGCACGCATACACACAAAGCAAGGTCCACTCCATTATGGGGGTTGGCCTCATCCAATAAACTGAAGGCCTTCAGTGAAAAAAGTCTGAAGTTCCCCGAGGAGCAGGGCAATCTGCCTCCAGATTGCCTTTGGATTTGAGCTGCAATAGTAACACTTTCCAGGGTTTCCAACAAGCTGACCTGTCCTGAAGGCTTTGGATCTGTCGGTCCTCATGATTACATGAGCCCTTCTTTAAAATAAATCCCCCTTCCAGTCGTGTCCGACTCTGCGACACCCTGGACCGCAGCCCACCATGGGATTCTCCAGGCAAGAGTACTGGGGTGTGCTGTCATTCAGGGACGGCCTGAATCTCCTGCACCTCCACCATTGGCAGGCTGATTCTCGGGAGTACCCTAATACAGGGGCCGTAAGACGACTGGCTCCAGCAAGGTATGTGGTGACAGCCCTGGGAATGAAAGATCCGGGGCAGCATGGACCACTTTCATGGAACATTGTCCGCATTAGAATTTGTGATACTCCAGCATGACTTACATTACTTTCATTAAAGCATGAGGACACTCACCGTTTCCCTAGTAAATAAACAAATTTCACAAGGTTAAAAGGAAAGAAATATAAGCACGTTGTTCTTTGGAATGGAAAAGGTCAGTTTTCATTTCAATCCCAAAGAAAGGCAATGCCAAAGAATGTTTAAACTACCGCACAGTTGCACTCATCTCACATGCTAGCAAAGTAATGCTCAAAATTCTCCTAGCCAGACTTCAATAATACGTGAACTGTGAATTTCCAGATGTTCAAGCTGAGTTTAGAAAAGGCAGAGGAACCAGAGATCAAATTGCTGACATTCGTTGGATCATCGAAAAAGCAAAAGAGTTCCAGAAAAACATCTATTTCTGCTTTATTGACTATGCCAAAGCCTTTGACCATGTGGGTCACCACAAACTGTGGAAAATTCTTCAATGAGCATACCAGACCACCTGACCTGCCTCTTGAGAAACCTGTATGCAGGTCAGGAAGCAAAAGTTAGAAGTGGACATGGAACAACAGACTGGTTCCAAATAGGGAAAGGAGTACGTTAAGCCTGTATAACGTCACCCTGCTTATTTAACTTATATGCAGAGTACATCATGGGAAATGCCTGGCTGGATGAAGCGCAAGCTGGAATCAAGATTGCTGGGAGAAATATCAATAACCTCAGATATGTAGATGACACCACCCTTATGGCAGAAAGTGAAGAAGAACTAAAGAGCGTCTTGATGAAAGTGCAAGAGGAGAGTGAAAAAGTTGGCTTAAAACTCAACATTCAGAAAACTAAGATTGTGACATCCGGTCCCATCACTTCATGGTAAATAGATGCAGAAACAATGGAAACAGTGACACACTTTATTTTTTGGGGCTCCAAAATCACTGCAGATGGTGACTGCAGCCATGAAATTAAAAGACACTTACTCTTTGGAAGGAAAGTTATGATCAATCTAGACAGCATATTAAAAAGCAAAGACATGACTGCCAACAAAGGTCCGTTTAGTCAAGGCTATGGGTTTCCCAGGAGTCATGTATGGATGTGAGCATTGGAATATAAAGAAAGCTGAGTGCTGATGAATTGATGCTTTTGAGCTGTGGTGTTGGAGAAGACTCCTGAGAGTCCCTCGGACTGTAAGAAGATCCAACCAGTCCATCCTAAAGGAAATCAGTCCTGAATATTCATTGGAAGGACTGATGTTGAAGCTGGAACTCCAATCCTTTGGCCACCTGATGCAAAGAAATGACTCATTTGAAGAGACTCTGATGCTGGGAAAGATTGAAGGTGGGAGGAGAAGGGGACGACAGAGGATGAGATGATTGGATGGCATCACCAACTCGAGGGACATGAGTTTCAGTAAACTCCGGGAGTTGGTGATGGACAGCGAGGCCTGACGTGCTGCAGTCCGTGGGGGCTGCAGAGTTGGACACGACTGAGTGGCTGAACTGAACTGAACTGTCCTTTTAAAAATTGAATACAATGCACAGTTAAAGCAACAGACAAATATCTTTGGAAAAGCTGAAACAAGTTTATTCTAATTAGTTAGTTTATTCTAGTTTATTTGGCATAGACTTATTTTCTGGTGCTACATTGCAAACAAATTCTGCCACATCTGCATCCCTCACACATTTACAAAGTGGAGAAAAGTCCTTGTGCAATTTCTGCTTGAAGATTCAAGATACAAACTTAAAAGTATTCTTTCAGTTCAGTCTCTCAGTCATGTCCAGCTCTTTGCATAAAGTATTCTTTAGGGCATCTTACACTAGGTATTTGTGAATTAAGTGATTTTCAAGTACTTTTAATTTACCCTAATCCTGAAGATTGGAAAGACACAAAGCATGCCCGCCAGCTCCCAGTCGTGGTGTCCTTCTGTGTGTGTGTACGTGTGTACGTGTGTGTGTGTGTGTGTGCGTGCGTGCGTGCACGAACTCTATCTCTTTTTCTCTCTGTTCCTGCCTGCTGGCCTTTTAAAGATATGGAAGATCCATTTTCAGGGAGAATTCAAGATATGGAGGTTGTTAACAGTTGACAGTCACTTTTTTTTTTTGTTATCCCTGGATGTTCTGTTCTATTCCAAGTATCCCCATTTCTTGTCTTTGTAAAACTGAAATCTGTGATGTTGGTTTCCTCCTTTCCAGCTTCCTTGGCCTGCAGGATCAGGCCCGCATGCCTTGGCCTGGCTTCAGCTGACCTTTCTAGACTGTCTAGTTGTTGCCACATGCTCTGGTCCTAACCAGTGACAACAAGGCTGCTGCCTGGGAGCCGCCCTCTTTTCACTCCGAAGCCGCCTGGTAGACACAACAGTTTTCTCCTTTGGGCCTCAGACCCTCGAGGGCAGAGGTGACTCTCAGTGAACTCTGACTGAATGAGAAGTGACGCGTCAACTGGGTATAATTTATGAGCTAAGGGTGTAGGATTCCCTAGTCAGTCTATTTTCTCCCTAGGAAAATAACAAATTTGTGTCAACTACAAAGATTGTCTTTGTAAGATTTAGAAAAGAAATAAATTTAGGAATTTTTCCATACCTGCTTATTTTCTACTTTACTGGCTTTAGGGAAAAAGATAACTTTTTTCATTTAGCAGAAATATAAATGGAAATGGGTTCTTTCTGGAAGGAACTACATCTTTAATGGAAATGTCAGGGAAGAATGAATCTATGTTTATGAATAATGGTAGCAACATGTGACGATCTAACCTTTTTTTCTCAATCAGATATTGTTGATTTTATGAATTTCCAAAAATATATGCAAAAACCAAAGAAAAAATAACTTTGAGGCTGGAAACTGATAACTTCCCAAGTCAGAGATAATTCTGTAAAAGTCATCGGTGTATCAGTTAAAGGTTTTGTTTTCTTAACCATAGCTCTGGTTGTTCTCACTTAGTCTCAATTAAGCCAGTCATTGATGTGAAAGTCACTCATTGGTGTCTGACTCTTTGCAACCCCATGGACCGTAGCCGCCAGGCTCCTCCATGGGATTCTCCAGGCAGGAATACGGAGTGGGTTGCCTTGCCCTCCTCCATGGGATCTTCCTGACCCAGGGACTGAACGCGCTTCTCTTACATCTCCTGCTTTGGTAGGCAGATTCTTTACCACTAGCACCATCTGGAAAGCCCATAGATATGTACATGTATATTTAAAAGAATAAATAACTTCCCTGGTGGCTCAGAGGTTAAAGCGTCCGCCTGCAATGCGGGAGACCTGAGTTTGATCCCTGGATCGGGAAGATCCCTGGAGAAGGAAATGGCAACCCACTCTAGTACAGAAACAAAAATTCTGTAGTATAATGCTTACCCTTATTTATGTGTGTAGTGCTCTGATATTTTCTTGTCTATTTTATATGTTGGTTATGACCCATTTAATTGAATTCATGATCCCCGAATGAATTGCAAGCTGCAGCTTGAAAACGATTTATTTACAGGCACCTGTTAACCAAGGTAGAAATCCCTTTCCTAGTCTCCCTGATAGAAAATCAGAAAACTGAACGCATTCCATGATGCTTCTACTTCACCAGAGCTTCCACTGTGGCGCTTGTACTAGAAATTGGAAACTGCTTTCCAATTAGGAAACTACATTCTAAAATCTCCAGGAATTGACTCCAGGGCACCTTCCCTCCTGTCCTCTCTCTTTCCTCCTAAGACTCCTCCTGTGGGGATCAAGACCATTAGGACCAAGCCTTTTTCTCCAAGAATGTTTATTCCAGTAGATGTATCTGCAGCTTAGAAATGGGGTTTACAGTTGAGTGTTATTTTGCCGAAATAGGGAGAGTAAACGTTATTCCTTGTTCATTTAACAAACATTACTCTAGGTAATCACTGCTGCTCTTGAATTAATTTTCCCAATAACTAAATATCCTCAGCATCTATACATTTTCTTTTGAAGCCATTCTTTTTTTAACTGAAGAATAATTTATATGCTGCAAAGTATATAAATTTTAAAGGACAGATCAATTTTGACAAATGACATTGTGGCACTTCCCTAGTAAGACAAAAAATTTCTATCACTCGATAAAATTCCCTCATGTCTTCTCATAGTTAATATCTTCTTACCCACTCCCAATTATAAGCAGTCATTGGTCTGATTTGTACCATTATAGAATAATTTTGTTTCTAAAATCATTCTTTTGCTGTCTTCTTGGTTCTCTTCTACTCAATCCATACTTCTTATCCCCTGAAAGATACTCTAATTTGTCAAAGTCTTTCTTAAAACTGAGCTTCCCTTTTGGCTCATCTGGTAAAGAATCTGCCTGCACTACAGGAGACATGGGTTTGGTCCCTGGGTTGGGCCGATCCTCTGGAGAAGGGAAAGGCTACCCACTCCAGTATTCTGGCCTGGAGAATTCCATGGACTGTATATCCATGGGGTCGCAAAAAGTCAGACACGACTGAGTGACTTTCACTTCACTTCTTAAAACTGGTTATTTACCATATATGTTAAAAGAATTGTAGTTGCAATAATCAAGAAAACTAATATTAAGTTAAATTTTAGGGCAATACTGTATATAACTATTGACTCACATGTAGCTTGAGGTCAACTAAAACTGCCAGGTATTGAAAAAAATTGTTATAAAACTATTGCTCTTTTATAATTTTAGGACTAAATTCAGGATTTTTCTTTTATGCCTATGGAAGTTAATCTTGGTTTTGCTCATTGTTTCAAAGTATTCAGTTAATTTTAAGGTTAGTCATCTAACACGTTTATAACTATTCCTCTTGCTTTGTTTCATCTGCCAATTTGAAAATAACATGGTTTATATCTTCATTCAAATCCTTATGGAAATTTAGAACAGGACATATCACCCAAGAGAAGGATCTAGGATACTGATCTATCTCCAGTTTCATGCAGTCCTGGGTTAAGCTAATATCGAGAGTGACCTTGCCTAACCATTTCAGGATAGTGTCTGATTCTTCATCTTTTATGCAAAAGTGTCTTTCACCTATTTTCAAGTCATATCTTTCTGTGTGGATTACATAATAGGGGATCATATCTAGTCTTGAGCTTAAAATCCATCAGTATATTGATTTGCCCAAATTTATGGCTCCAGCTTGGACTTCTCCTCTGAACTCAGATTTATTTATCAAACTGCCTACATGACATTCCATCTGAATTCTGGTTCTCACCTCACACTAACACATCTCCAAACAATCTATTTCTATCTTTCTCACTCTATGCTTGCTTTAAAATTTCCTATTTTGCAAATGGCATCTTTGTTCTTATTGTTCCTCAGCTTAAATCCTAAATTATCCTTGATTTTTTTTCTCTCTTCACACAATCAAATAGCAAAAACTATAGGCTCTTTCTTTGAATGCATCCAATATTGGGCCACTTCTTAACTCTGCTGCATGGAGTCACAAAGAGTTGGACGACTGAGCGACTGATCACACACACACACACACACACACACACAAACTGCTCCAACTACTCTGGGTCTGAGCACCATTATCCTTATAGATGGTGATCCTTCCTTGGCTTCCCTGACGTCCGTATTTGCTTCTGTGGTCTATTCTCCACACGGCAGGAAAAAATCCCTTTCAAAAAGATCTCAAGTAGGTCACCTTCTGCTCAAGATCTTCAGTGGTTTCTGCATCTCAGAGGACAACCTGAAGTTTACGCCACAGCCTCCAAAGCCCTCCATTAACTTGCCCTGGCTGATCATTCCGGGTTTTCCTCTCCTCTGCCTCCTCTTGCTGCACATCACTCTGCCTTTAGCCTTGCAGACCAGAGCCTCATCTCGTCCATCCCCCCGCAGGGCACCCTCTCCGTCTGTCCCTCCTTGCCTGCTCCCAGTGCCTGCACGCTCACCCCCTTGCTTCCTGCAGTCCTCTGCCCCAGTACTCAGTTGCACTTCCCTAGAGCAAACTTTTCACGGCCAATACCATCCTCACTCTCCTTAACCTGCTTAATTCTGTTCCTAGCATTATCACCTCCACACATGTTCTATATTGCTTTTTCATCCTCTCTTTAGAAATTTAAGCTCCATGTGTGCAAGTATTTTTTTTTTTTAACCACCGAATTCCTAGTAGCTAAAATGGTGCCGGGAACACTTAAGTGAGAATTGAATAAATGTTTGTTGAATGAGTTAATTAAACAGATGAATCAGTGAGTGCCCCACACAGAATAAGTGTTAGGTGAAAGACACTTACATGTAATATAATGCATTAAGAAAAGGAAAATTAGAAACATTCAAAACATTAAAATTTCTTTGCCGTACATTTTTTTCTTTACAAAAAAGACCTCTAAATTTGAATTTGGCCATGTAAAACGTTTGAATCCAAATCATTTGTATTAGAGACATAATTAGGCGCTGATTCTCTGATTGTCAGGCCAATCCAGAGCTAATCTGGGGCCTGATTTTCATGCATTGCCAAGGCATATTCGTAAATGGGAAATGACGTGCTTAGTAGCAAAGACATAGAGCTGTAGAATTTAATTATATTTAAATTAATGCCAGAAGAGCCCTTCTTCTTTGACACCAATTAGGAGAGAGGCTGCTAAAGAATAAGTCATCTGCTGAAGAGAGACTCATAGTTTACTTGACTCTAATTTCACATAAAGTCTCCAGATAACTTTCATTTTATTAAAAATAGGGCAAAAAAGCATAAATGCTGTATTCAGGGAGAGAGCTTTGATATTTATCGGGAAATTGATGTGTTGCCTTCCTACGCACTGGAGAAGCACTTGCCTTGAACAAGTCGACTTTGCTGATGACGCCGAAGTTGACGTCAACAGTGAGGGCGAGCTGCATGGTGGTCGGCAGCGTCTCAAGGAGATCGGACTCATCTTCATAGAGACAAACACATCGACCCACAAAGCAGAGTCATTAATAAACAATACCGAAATTCAGGAAACATTAAAACAAAACAGAAACAAAATGCCAACTCCTGTTTTGTAAATAAACAGCTGCACCACTGTCTATATTTTCGCATACCCGTCACAATGGAAAAGAAACGTATTTTCACCATTGGCGCCACGACGGTTCTGACTAATTCTGGAACTTTGTGCTCTCTGAAACTTTAGATAAAGTTCAGAGAGGATGGGGCCAAGGCAAGTGAACAGACTGGGGTGGGAAAAGGATCTGGTTCCCATCTTCTGATCCCACAGCCCTAACATCCTAGGGATGGCAAAGAAAAATGAGTGTAACGAGTACCACGTGGCTTACAGAGTTCTGCCATGATCTTATTGGACACTTGGGACAACCCTAAGTATGTTCATTCCTGCTTTCTGGAAAGAAGAAAGGGCAAGTGAAACTCAGAGCAAAAGAGTGTTAAGTGACTTGTCTCTGCGTAAGTGGTGAGTGGCTGAGCTGGGAGTGGAATCTAAAGAAGAAATGTATTAAGTGAGCAAATTCAAACGATTGTTATTTCCTTGCTTATTTACTCAAGGAACTGTGTGAATACATTAAAGATTTCTCTACCTGTGAATTAAATGATGGGCCTTTAGGCTGATAAAATGGTCTGTGAACAAGACTACCCATTCTTAGTTGATAGTATAGTACTGGTTTCTGAGAGTTGACTATGTGTGATGTTTTCTTACATCCATTTAGAAAAAAAAAAATCCATGCTGTCTAATTTTGATTCAAATATTGAAATTTGAATATTTTCAAATATTCAAATCAATATTCAAATATTGATTCATATTCTAAATATGAAAATCCTTCCTATAAAAACACAGCTCTTTGTTTCCAAGGGCTGCTTATCTCTAGGTCCTTCCTAAGCCGAGGGTTTGGAGGAGGGTCCACAGGAAAAGAAGGAAGGGGTCTGCTACCCTTTCTCTCCCTGCTCCTCCCCCTGCATGAGACGCCCTCTGGAATATTTGTGGGTGCTTAGGAGAAGACTTAGCAGCAGCAGGAAAAGGTTTGACTTTTGTCGTTTAGATTCAGGAAGATGTTCTAAACCTGTGGTTGGCATCTTTTAAGACCAGCAGAGAGGAGAAGAAAACCATCAACAACCAGTGGTTCTTACCTACTTTTTGGGAACTTTCGTGATTTGGGAATCACACTGCAATTTGCATTCTGAAGGCAGTAGCCTTTTTGACTTCTCAGTAGCACCAGTTCTTATTTTTATAGGGTGAGGTGCAAACTAAAAGTTGAATTTGATTATTGTTAAGTAGCACATTATCTTTAACTTACTTTATATCTTTTAGTAAATGTTATTTTTACCTCCAGTGCTATGGTACTAACAGTAGACACCGTGAATGATTAAGGGTCTCCTGGTAGAGACCTGTAGCTGAGTGTGGCCTGAAAGATTGCTGCTGTGAGCACTGAGCTCTGGGAAGAGGATGATATTGCAGAGAGAGCAAGAGTTTGGAGAACAGGTGCACCTCTGAGCTCAGTTTAGGCCATTTGCTGGCTCTGTGCCCTTGGCCAATTTTTTTTTCAGTTAGGAGCCTCCATTTCCTTGTCTCCTAAAAGGGGGTTGGTAACACCTAATTTTCCCCATTTTTCTGGGTGAAGATTAGATGAGGTAATGTGTGTAATATCTAGCATCTGTTGGACACTAAAGAAAATTTAGCAAACCTTCCAGGATTTGCATAATCAGTAAGTTATGTCTGATTTGAGAAAAAAATCCCATGGTATTAAGTGAGTGCTTTAAAGATTATTTAGTTGTTTCCCAATCTTTTGTTCAAATCCAATTAGTCTCTGCTGCTGCCTTATAGGATTTTCATTATGGGACACGGTTTACAGCGACTTAATCAGTAATTTGCAATGCTTACCCAGCATTCTTTGAGAGGCCCACGTATATTCATACCAAGTGCGGACCCGATTCTGCACAGTCTTAGGAATGGAATAAGTATTCATATAGGCAATGGTCTGATCCATGCAGAGGCGGAAGTTGTTCTGATTGGCTGTAGCTGCTCCAATTACATCTTGCATCTAAAACCACAAATATGGTTACTCCACACCCAGCAGAGGAGGTGGGAGAGTTAGTATAAGCCCAGTTGAATTGAGAATTCTCACATGACACAATCCATTCTAATGCTGACTACCTGATCTTTTAACACACCAATATGGGTCCTACTGATAAGATATTGGACAGATCATATCCTTTCTGACCCAGTGAGGACAACAGAACCTGTTTTACCTACCATGTGAGGCTTGTGAGGATTCAGTCTCACAATGCGTGTGATTGTACACGTTCTTCTTTGCACGCTTGTCTACTACTGCAAAGATGTTAGTTGAAATTTAAAATATATATAGCTTGTGCTTATGCAAGAAATGTGTGAAGAAAGTTAAGCAATTAAGTACGTGGCAGAATGGCTAGTCCACTTCGGTGAATCTCGTTTTGCAAGCATCCTTCACAGATTTTGCAGTGTGGCTGGTTATAGGGACTCAATTCGTCATGAAACTGCAACCTCTGTACTTCCCTTTGTGTTGTTTAGACAGATAAAATCAAATCTCATCATGCTTAAGGCATAGTATTCAGCAGAAGCTGAAATGTGCTGAAATGACTGAAGCATCATCTACAGGCGTGACAATACTTAAGGAACTGTCAGGTTTTAGTTCTTGGATGTTTATAACTCGGCCATAAAAACCCACTCTAGGTTAAAAGCTGATCTTTAAGGTCTCAGCACAAAAAAAGATATATAGCCTGACTCTTCCTTTCAGATAGAGAGAAGCAAGTGGTTGTAAATTTGCTTTGACTCTGGGTTTATAATAGGGAGGAAAACCTGGGCCTCGCTTTCACACTCTTAAGACTTCGCTCATTCATTCTAGTAGCTGAGCCTTTTCTGCTTATGGAAAAACCACTCATTCTTTGAGGTCTAGATAAAAAATGGCTCTTTTGTTGCGATGCCCTCCTCAGTTTCCATTTTTAGAGTTAACAGGTTCTTCTACTTGTTGGGAGCATCTATTGAGGAGCTATGCAGAGAGTCAACTGGACACACCTTTTCCAGTTCCTAACTTACCCCTTGAGGGCTATTCACCATGAACCTCAATTCCTAGAACCCCTTTTTTCCAAGCCATTTTAGACAAATGATGGACATTACCCACTCACCTAAGGCCTTGAGAACTGGGATATTAGAGGCTGGGTTGGGAGATTTAATAGAGTTTTAAATTGGGACCCAAGGACAATTAAAAGCCTTATCGATTGGTGTTGAGGGCAGAGGATTTGTAGTGACAGTAATCTGAATGCTTTATGTGCAAGGCTGGATTTTGATGCTGCAGGTGAAGAAGACATATATTCTATGATGTGTGTTCCAGATTGGAGGAGGAAAATGTCAGTCTCTATGAGCTGTATGTGAGAATAGAATATTGAAGTTAAGATGTGATATGATTATTAGGGTGTAGTTCTTGGTATGGTTATGTGGGAATTTTGAATCAGTGGAGATTTTGTTCAGGACTTTCTGACTTTTGTTTCTGTTCTTCTCAGCATCTTTTATTCACTGTGAGAGTCAAGGTGCGAATCTCTGTCTCCTGCCTCAAGCTTTCTTTTCGGCTCTACTCCTACATTTTTTAGTGGCTTGGTGGGTCTCATTGATCCTGTTGGAACCTCACAGTCAACACAGGCAGGTGTGGTGTGGGGTTAAAAGCAGCTCTTCCAGACTTTCATGTGCATATGAATCTTCTGAAGATACTATTAAAATGCAAATTCTGACACAGTAGGTTTGGGGCGACGCCTGAATTCTGAGTTTCTCAGGTGATGCTTCTACTCTTAGTCCAAAGACCGCTTTGAATGGAATTTTAACTGGAGCTGGACATAGTCTTTTAATCTTTAAGAACTGCCTTGAACATAGTAACTGCCAAATAGGCCAGATTTTACTATTTTTATTGATATTATATGGTCTCATTTTATGACTTCTGAATTACATGTATAAATTCAGGATACTTTTTAATCTCCTCAAACTAGAGTTGTCTCAACTGCAAAACTGAGAAAATACTGAAGGAGATCTGGCTACTTCACATAGATTTTAGAAGTTATAAAATAATATGATCTTTGCCATTTATATTCAAATTACTTGCATTTATATTCAAATTAATAGCCTTTCTCTATAAACAAACTTCCTATTTTCAATCACTGTTAATGTGTCTCCCCAAGCATTAAGATTATGATAATTTATACTCATAGTTTTTAACTGCATAGTGTTCATCTTCCAAACTGAAATATTTTCTAAATAGAGTTTCCTTTACAATCTCTCTGTTTACTCAATTACCACGTTCAGGTTGAAGTGGCGTATATTCACTGTATTTTTTTATTTTTTTGTATTTTGATGCTTTGATTTCTTGGACTATCCCTCCCAGAGTTAGCTAAGCCAGGTGGCGCAGTGGTAAAGGACCTGCCTGCCAATGCAGGAGACGCAAGAGATGTGGGTTCCATCCCTGGATTGGGAAGATCCCCGGAGCTGGAAATGGCAACTCACTCGAGTATTTCGTGCCTGGAAAATCCCATGGACAGAGGAGCCTGGTGGCTACAGTGCATGGGGTTGCAGAGAGTAGGACATGACTGAGCACACAAAGATTGCAAACGACTCTCCTGGGAGAGCTCCTTTCACATGCAGAATAGCCAGTCCTGAGCCCTGACTTCAGAGCCTTCTTCACTGGCTCTCATATTCCAGGCTACTCTCCACCTGCCCCAGTTACCTCAGGGTCAAGTGTCAAGCCACTGAGAGAGTTGCTATACTCCAGAGGCTGTTGAAATGATACAAACTTGCCAATCTTAAATGCTGTACCCTGCTTGACCAGTTCCTTTCCTGGTTCCCCCTAAGTAGCCCTCTAGGCAAGGAGTGACCATCCACTCCTGGATCTATTTGTATAACAGACTCTCTTTTCAGTGTCGACAGTCTCCTGATCTGTTGCCCTCACCATCTGTAAATGATAATAAAACCTATATTTTAAAACAGTATGCATGCATGCATGCTAAGCGGCTTCAGTTGTGCCTGACTCTTCGCAACACTATTGCTTCTAGCCCGCCAGGCTCCTCTGTCCATGGGATTCTCCAGGCAAGAATACTGGAGTGGCCTGCCATGCCCTCCTCCAGGGGATCTTCCTGACCCAGGGATCAAACCTGTGTCTCTTTCTCCTACATTGGTAGGCAGAATTTTTTTTTTTTTTAAACTACTAGAGCTACCTGGTAAGCCCTTAAATCAGTATAACCTTTCCAACTTACATTTTGATTGATCTTCCATAAATCTCTTTGTTCAAAATTCTTCCCTGGCTGACTGCCCATTGCCCTTAAGATGAAGTTCAACATCTGCAACATTCAGAGTCCTTAAACTATCTGGTCCTTCAGTTCAGTTCAGTTCAGTCGCTCAGTTGTGTCCAACTCTTTGCGACCCCATGAATCGCAGCATGCCAGGCCTCCCTGTCCATCACCAACTCCCGGAGTTCACTCAGATTCACGTCCACTGAGTCAGTGATGCCATCCAGCCATCTCATCCTCTGCGTCCTCTTCTCCTCCTGCCCCCAATCCCTCCCAGCATCAAAGTCTTTTCCAATGAGTCAACTCTTCGCATGAGGTGGCCAAAGTACTGGAGTTTCAGCTTTAGCATCATTCCTTCCAAAGAAATCCCAGGGCTGATCTCCTTCAGAATGGACTGGTTGGATCTCCTTGCAGTCCAAGGGACTCTCAAGAACCTTCTCCAACACCACAGTTCAAAAGCATCAATTCTTCGGCACTCAGCCTTCTTCACAGTCCAACTCTCACATCCATACATGACCACAGGAAAAACCATATCCTTGACTAGACAGACCTTTGTTGGCAAAGTAATATCTCTGCTTTTGAATATGCTATCTAGGTTGGTCATAACTTTCCTTCCAAGGAGTAAGCGTCTTTTAATTTCATGGCTGCAATCACCATCTGCAGTGATTTTGGAGCCCCCCAAAATAAAGTCTGACACTGTTTCCACTGTTTCCCCATCTATTTCCCATGAAGTGATGGGACCGGATGCCATGATCTTCATTTTCTGAATGTTGAGCTTTAAGCCAACTTTTTCACTCTCCTCTTTCACTTTCATCAAGAGGCTTTTTAGCTCCTCTTCACTTTCTGCCATAAGGGTGGTGTCATCTGCATATCTGAGGTGATTGATATTTCTCCTGGCAATCTTGATTCCAGCTTGTGTTTCTTCCAGTCCAGGGTTTCCCATGATGTACTCTGCATGTCCTTACTACATCTCTAACCTTATTTACAGGTGTCTTTCACTCTAGCTGTTCTGGTACTCTTCCATTTCGTCAAACGTATATGGTGCTTTATTATTGCTATCTTTCACACATAGTTTCTGATTGATTGAACTATCTCTTTGTAACTACAGAATCCTATTTGTTTTTTTAAGATGTTGCAAAGACATTTTCTCCTCCATGAAACCTCCTGGGAAGCTTCCTTCTTCTGATCTAATACAGAGCTTTCAAACTCCCCTCTGGAACTTATCATGGTTAGCAGCCCCTTGACATTCATGGAAGTAGGATTTGAGTTTTGACTATTTGTGATCAGCTTTTTGTTGTTGTTTAGTCACTTCAGTCATGTCTGATTCTGTGACCCCATGGACTATAGCCTGCTGGGCTCCCCTGTCCATGAGATTTCCCAGGCAAGAATACTGGAGTGGGTTGCCATTTCTTTAAATGTTATAAAAAATAATTTTCATTGCTAAATTTTGTAAAGCATGGGTTATATTCATAACACTGTTAGTGTAGTGAGTGGGAATCAATCGCTTATCTGGTGGTAATAATCATTTTGTGATTTTTGTCTAACTATTTACCCAGTGTACAAATTTCAAGATGGCTTTTTGCTTTCAGACATATAGCATATAAAGTGCCTTACAAGGAAGTATAATTCTGAAGACACCATGCTGTTGAGCTTTTTATTTCTTGTGATCTGAGAAATCACAAATGTGCTGGGCTCTAACCTTTGCAAATGCCAATTATCTTGCAATAAAGTTATTTGGGTATTTGATTTACTTTCTCACAAGACTGATTCCTTGAGAATAAGGACAAATAGATGCCAAAATAAACATTTATGAACCAATGATTTTTTAATTAATTTAGTACGTTTGGTAATCTCTGATTTAAATGACCTCTGAAGTTGACTTTAACCCACATTTGAAGTTTAAGTAAAAATAAAAAAAGAGAGCTTCTAAAGGTTTTCAGAAAAAACTTAGAAATGTGACTCTCTGAGAGTCTAACAGATACTCATTGTGTACAAGTTTTCTGATAGAAGCCCCCTTCAGTTCATTAAAAGAGATGAAAGTTAGTCAAATTAAAAAAGCACCATGTAGATTTTGATTTTTCCTATGTAAAGTTTATAAAAAATTGTTAGGCTTTCAAAAATGACAGCCTCATGTATCTGGGGTTCACATCTCAATTTACCTGGCCAATTAAGCTGGAGAACACAAAAACTCCAGAAAAGAAGTTCAGCAGCTGGAAAACAATTTCAAATGAAGTCTGTGGTTCTGGAAGGCCCCCAATGGTAATCAAAGTTCGAACGGCCCAATAATAACATCTCAGATACCTGTGAAAAGAGAAGATATACATTTTGCTTTTTACTCTAGCAGTAAAACGCCATTATGCTTGGGAATATATTGCTATAATACTAGATTTTAACACATTCCCTCGTAATTAAGATTTTCTGTCTTTAAGCAGCATTAGCGACTACTGTGTGTACTAATGCAAACTTCCCTTTCAAGGTAAAGGGAAAGTGAAAGTGAAGTCACTCAGTCATGTCCGACTCTTTGCGACCCCGTGGACTGTAGCCCTCCAGGCTCCTCCATCCATAGGATCTCCAGGCAAGAGTACTGGAGTGGGTTGCCATTTCCTTCTCCAGGGTAAGGTAAACTTCTTGATAAACATTGTGAAATGACTAAACAAAGCCAAAGAAGGTGTTTATTAGTCATTCCACTTATTTCTGCCTGCAAAACAAATCACCCTAGAGTTGAGTGGTATGAAGCAGAGGCTGGTTTACTGGGCTTGTCATGCTGAGGGTCAGGTGTTTGTGGAAGTCTCCCAAGACGGCTCCTCTATACTCCGTGAGGAGTGAACCCTCAGGAGACTTGAATGCCAGGAGACAGCTGGGCGGACGTGACTGAGGCCAGAGTCCTGGGGCCTTGGTTCTAACCGCTGGCTGAGTCTTCTGTCGTGCATGTCTGTTTGGAACACCCAGGTTGTCTCCTGTCACAGTCTGAGCTGGGATGGTTGCACCCGCTGGGGCGGGCTGTGTACTTTCCTTCAGCCTGTTGTGTGGATAGCTGGGGCTTCCTTACAGCACGGAAGTCTTGGCATAGATGGACTTCTTGCCTGGCTGGCTTCCCCCCGAGTGGTAGAAACTCAGGCAGTAGCTTGTAAGGCTTCTTGTAACTCAGAAGCCCTATAATCTCTTAATCTCTTGCCACATATATTTGCCAAGCAAGTCTCTTAGACCAGCCAGATTCAAGGGAAGGGATATTTGAATCTACCTTTCAATGAGAGGAGCAGCGAGAAGTGTGAGGCTACCTTTAAACTACCTCGTAGTGACTAGTGAGGGATAGCATAGATATCAAGGGGGTTTATGGAGATTGAAAAGACCTTTATAGTTTAGAACCAGCTATTTTTTACTGATAGAAGATAGAGCAGGTGGGTATATACCTCCTCTCTCTTTTCTACTCATATCTTACTATATGATTGAATATATAAACCATGACAGAGACAGAGAACTGAGTTCTATCTTAAAAGGGAAATTACTCTTAAGTGTAATAGCTAATTTATCTAGAAATTTAGTATTGAAGAAAATCAAGTATGCTCAGAAATATACTTTATAAAGATTCTGTACTAAACTCTCACAATTGCAAATGGAGAGACAGATCATGATAGCCCAGATGGGAAGAAAATCTGGGACCAGGGCAACAAAAAAGAATATGATAAAGATGAGGACAGAACATGTGAGATTCACTTGGCTATATGTGGCTAAGGGTTTCATGGAGTCCCGATTGAGGTGGGAATAGAAATTAGAATTACAACCCCTTGTATATATATTATAATTTTGGTCCATAATTAGATACTGTTTGTTGTTGTTTAGTCGTTAAGTTGTGTCTGATTCTCTGCAACCCCGTGGACTGTAGCCAGTCAGATGCCTCTGTCTATGGGATTTCCCTGGCAGGAATATTAGAATGGGTTGCCATTTCCTTCTCCAGGGGATCTTCCTGACCCAGGGATTAAACCCATGTCTCCCGCTGGCAGGTGGATTCGTTACCACTGAGCCCCCTGGGAAGCCGATACAATTAGGTGCCTATTTGGTATATCCCATATAGCTCTGATAACATGGCCTGGATCAGCTATTTCCACTGAATCCTTGAAGAAAAATGTCCTATATATAGAGGCCATTTTCAGATATTGTTGCACAGAGGCATTCAGATTTAGTGGGTTCCCGCTCTCTATCTTAGTTTCCAGAGGAAACAGAAAAGCATCAGTGTTATAGAGTCCTGCCCTAGTTAGTCTTTTATTTCTTATCTGGGTGTGCCACATAAACATTTGCACTTTAAGTAAACGGGCGTTTGTCTTTGAATAAGGATGGCCTTTTGTGTGTGTGTGTGTGTGTGAATAGGTTATAATTTTCAGATCTTCCAACAGTAAGAAGTTGAGGTTTATAAAGAAAGAATCAAACTACAGTTAAAGTCAGTATTCAAATAAAAACAGATCTAGAGAGATATCACTTGTTTTGAAATTCAATACCTTTAGAAGGACATGAGTCTTTTTGTTTGTTTTATCTGGTAGATACAGGAATGGACAAGTAATTAACTCTTTGGTAGGATCTGAAACCTTTGTGCCAAGAGAATAAAAGTATCACTAGTCTGCAACATTTTTTTCTAACAAGCTTCCTTGGACTTACAGATACTATAATGAACTGGATGTCAAAGAGAACTACCTTGAAGAAGTATGGAATTAATTTTATGGATTGCATTTAATTTTCAACTCCAGTTTATAATTTATCATTACCTGACTTAGTGTGATCACAAGTCCTGGACCTGTGGGTCTCTGAATTAAGGAAATTTATTGACCCCAGTGCAACCCACGAGTGGGACACGGACCAAATTCTCTCCCTACATAGCCAACTCCAACTGTTGGGATTACTATGCCCTGAAAAGTCCCTCTAGAATTGAGAGGAACAAACACAGGAATTGCTTTCTCTTATTTTCTTATTTACAGATGTTAGAAAATAACAAGTGTAAAATTTAGACGTTGATTTTCCAAATCTGAAGGGTCAGCCTTGAACCATTTTTTTTCATGATGAAAAATCTGCTGTGTTAATTGGAAGTTTTCTGCCCTGATGCTTTGTGGTTTACCTTGGAATTCTTTTCTCAGTTATGTCTTATATCCAGGCATGCACAACCAGAGGTAAGATTTGTAATTTAATTAGATGGCATCATATTGATCTTCCAGGATTAACTTAATCAGTCAAGTGTGTCCACCTTTAATATTTACACCCTGGGCAAATAGATCTTTTCAAGGAGATTGTGTCTGGCTGATTTAATACATGAGCTATCTTATAGGCTATATATACACACACACACACATATATAGCCTCAAGTTAAAGCACTAAGGCAGAATTTGACATAAAACCATAAAAGATCATTTTGTATGAAAATAGAACTTCTTCCTCTGTGAAACAAATGCAACATGAAATTTCCCTCCAACATTTTGTTTTGAAATAATATTTAAAAGCAGAAAAAAACTGAAAGACTTTCACCCATGTATTCACAGCATAGATTCTATTAAGATTCTGAACACTTTACTTCACCTTCTTTGTCAGATGTTTCTCCACTTTCCATCCATCAGCCCATCTTATTTTTGGATGCATTTCAAGGTAATTTGCAGACAGACACTTCCTCCTAAATACAGTACTTCAGAATATATATGTGTGTGTATATATATATATATGTATTACTACAGTTCTATACTGATATAGTTATTTAAAAAAACTAGAACATGCATCGAAAGCACAAACCTTAAGTATACCATTTGACACTATTTGATGAATTCTGAGAAATCCATGCATCTGTGTAACTCAGAAACCCATCAGGACAGAGGACACTTCCGTCACTCCAAAAATTTCTCTCACTACTTTTCCCCAGTCAATTCTTGCCCCCAGGGGTGGCTGTTGTTTCAGATGAGCTTTGCCTGCTTTAGAATTTCACACACATGAAATCACACACATGTACACAGTTATGTAAGATGTCTCTAAATAATGTTTTTGAGATTTAGCTGGGTTTATTCATTTTTATTGCTAAGCAATATCCCTTGCATGACTATGGCACAGTATGTTTATCCATCTTCCTGTGGATGAAAACCTAGACTGTTTCAAGCTTTTGGTTCTCATGAATAGACAGTCTATGAATATACTTATATCTGTTCTTTCATAGACATATATTTTTAAGTTCTCTTGGGCAAATATTTAGGGTTGGAATTTTTGTTTTTAAGATAGGTGCTATATATAGTTGTAAAACAAACTGTCAGATTTTATCCCTCCAACAGTGTATGAGATTTCCAGTTGCTTTATATGTTTAATCCAAGAATATGAATTTTAAAAAATTTTAGCCAGTGTGGTGGATGTGTAGTGGGACCTGCAACTTTTGAAAGTACCCAGTTCAATACTTTATGAGTGGACCTTTTAACTACCTCCACCTATCATAGTTCCAGTTCCAGGTTTCTGTAAATTTATCACTGAAGACACTGAATCTGGAGGAGAACTTTAGGAGTCTAGTCTCATTAGAAGATAAACTCCTCAAAAACAGGTATGACAAATAGGTAATAATATTTGTTAAATGCTGTGAAAGAATAAGTGAAAGGTCATGCAAACCCAAGACTGAAGAACAAGGGAAGGCTGTATCTGTGATTACGTCCATGTAATCCCCACGCAGACTCCTCCTTGTCATGCCACCAGCTGCCTTTCATCTCCCTTCTGGTCTGCCCATCTGCTGTCCTGGAGCAGCTCTGATGCATTTAAGGGAGTCTAAATGTCTGGTGTAAAGACCACGCTTTCTTTTCCTGCTAGTATCTGAACTGAAGTACCTAGGGGACCCCGATTCAATAACTTCATTTACCCTTGTCTCATCTTCCTTGTGTACAAAGGGAAGGGAGTAAGTAATCCTAAATTTCCCGAGCACTAAAGTATGGACATTCCGACTCCTTCTTCACTCCATCTAGAGTTATGATTC
This sequence comes from Oryx dammah, assembly GCF_014754425.2. Taxonomy (NCBI): domain Eukaryota; kingdom Metazoa; phylum Chordata; class Mammalia; order Artiodactyla; family Bovidae; genus Oryx; species Oryx dammah. The sequence goes on along the minus strand of NW_024070203.1, from coordinate 87,703,928 downwards.
CCATGACAAACTTGCTTGCTCATTTACTCATTCATTTGATGACTTATGTGTCAAGGATTGAGGTTAGGGATTTGTTAAGACATTTTTGTACATTGGGAAATTTGTATCAGAAAATAAATAAATTGAAGTATATATGGATAAGGGAGACTGGGAACATTTCTGGATATCAAATAACTGGAGGAAGGAATGGCAATCCACTCTATTATTCTTGCCTAGAGAACCCCATGGACAGTATGAAAAGGCAAAAGATATGACACCAGAAGATGAGCCCCCCCCCCCCAGATTGGAAGGTATCCAATATGCTATGGAGGAAGAGTGGGGGGAAATTACTAACAGCTCCAGAAAAAATGAAACAGCTGAGCCAAGGTTGAAACAATGTTCAGTTGTGGATGTGTCTTGTGGTGAAAGTAAAGTTCGATGCTATAAAGAGCATTGCATAAGAACTCAAAATGTTAAGTCTGTGAAGCAAGGTAATTGGACATGGTCAAGCAAGAGATGACAAGAGTGAACACTGACATCTTAAGAATCAGTGAACTAAAATGGACAGGAGTGGGCAAATTTAATTCAGATGACCAAGATATCTACTACTGTGGGCAAGAATCCCTTAGAAGAAATGGAGTAGCTATCATAGTCAACAAAAGAGTCCAAAATGCAGTACTTGGGTGCAACCTCAAAAATGACAGAAAGATGTTGGCTCATTTCCAAGGCAGACAATTCAACATCACTGTAATCCAAATCTATGCCCCAACCATAAATGCCAAAAAGCTGAAGTTGACTGATTTATGCAGACCAACAAGACCTAACACCAAAAAAGATGTCCTTTTCATCATAGAGGATTAAAATGCAAAACTAGGAAGTTAAGAAATACCTGGAGTAATAGGCAAATTTGGCCTTGGAATACAAAGTGAAGCAGGGAAAAGGCTAACAGTTTTGCCAAGAGAACACATTGGTTATAGCAAATACCCTCTTCCAACAACACAAGAGATAACTCTACACAGAGACATCACCAAGTGGTCAATACCCAAATCAGATAGATTATATTCCTTGTAGCCAAAGATGGAGAAGCTCTATACAGGCAGCAAAAATAAGATCTGGAGCTGACTGTGGCTCAGATCATGAACTCCTTATTGCAAAATTCAAGCTTAAATTGAAGAAAGTAAAGCCATTTAGGTATGACCTAAATCAAATATCTTACGATTATACAGTGGAGGTGATGAATAAATTTAAGGGATTAGATCTGGTAGACAGCATGTCTGAAGAACTACAGAGGTTAATAACATAGTACAGCAGGCATTGATCAAAACCATCCCCAAGGGAAAGAAATGCAAGAAGGCAGAGTGGTTGTCTGAGGAGGCTTTACAAATAGATGAGAAAAGAAGAGAAGCAAAAGGCAAGGGAGAAAGGCAAGATATACCCAACTGAATGCAGGGTTCCAGAGAATGGCAAAGAGAGATAAGAAAGCCTTCTCAAGTTAACAGTGCAAAGAAATAGAGGAAAACAGTAGAATGGGAAGGACTAGAGATTTCTTCAAGAAAACTGGAGATATCTAGGGAACATTCTATTTAAGAATGGGCATGATAAAAGGCAGAAACAGTAAGGCCCTAACAGAAGCAGAAGAGATTAAGAAGAGGTGGCCAGAAATACACAGAACTATACAAAAAAGGTCTTAATGACCTGGATAACCATGATGGTGTGATCACTCACCTAGAGCCAGACATCCTGGAGTGTGAAGTCAAGTGGGCCTTAGGAAGCATTACTACAAACAAAGCTAGTGGAGGTGATGGAATTCCAGCTGAGCTATTTAAAATTCTAAAAGATCATGCTGTTAAAGTGCTGCATTCAAATATGTAAGCAAATTGGGAAAGCTCAGCAGTCCTCATAGGACTGGAAAAGGTCAGTTTTCATTTTAATCCCAAAGAAGGGCAATGCCAAAGAATGTTCAAACTACTGTGTAATTGTGCTCATTCCACATGCTAGCAAGATAATGCTCAAAATCCTTCAAACTAGGCTTCAACTATACATGAACTGAGAACTTCCAGGTGTACAAACCGAGTTTAGAAAAAGCAGAGGAACCAGAGATCAAATTGCCAACATTCACTGGATCATAGAGAAAGCAAGGGAATTCCAGAAAAACATCTACTTCTGCTTTGTTGATGATATTAAAGCCTTTGACTGTGTGGATCACAAATAATTGTGGAAAATTCTTAAAGAGATGGGAGTATCAGATCACCTTACGGGTTTGCTGAGGAACGTGCATGCAGATAAGAACAGTTAGAACTGGACATGGAGCAACAGAGTAGTTCAAAACTGAGAAAGAAGTAAGTCAAGGCTGTATTTTGTCCTCCTGCTTATTTAAATTCTATGCAGAGTACATCATGTGAAATACCAGGTTGGAGGAATCACAAGCTGGAATCAAGATTGCCAGCAGAGATATCAACAACCTCAGATATGCAGATGATACTGCTCTAATGGCAGAAAATGAAGAAGAACTAAATCTCTTGATGAGGATGAAGGAGAGTGAAAAAACTGGCCTAAAGCTCATGGTGTCTGGTCCCATCACTTCATGGTAAATAAAAGGGAAAAAAGTGGAAATGGTGACAAATTTTATTTTCTTGGGCACCAAAATCACTGTGGATGTTGACTGCAGCGTGAAATTAAAACATATGTGCTCCTTGGAAGGAAAGCTATGACAAATCTTGACAGCATGTTAAAAAGCAGAGACATCATTTTGCTGACAAAGATCCTTACAATTAAAGCTATGGTTTTTCCAGTAGTTATGTACAGATGTGAGAGCTGGACCACAAAGAAGGCTGAACACCGAAGAACTAATGCTTCTGAACTGTGGTGCTGGAGAAGACTCTTGAGAGTCCCTTGGACTGCAAGGAGATCCAACCAGTCAATCCTAAAGGAATTCAACCCTGAATATTTTGCTCAAGCTCCAATACTTCAACCACCTGATGTGAAGTGCCAACTCGTTGGAAAAGACCCCGATGCTGGGAAAGATTGAAGGCAGGAGGAGAAGGGGGAGAGAGAGGATGAGGTGCTTGGATAACATCACTCCAATCAAACTCCAGGAGACAGTGAAGCATAGGGAAGCCTGGCGTGCTGCAGTCTATGTGGTCAGAGTCGGGCATGATTTAGGAACAGCAACAACTTATGGTTTTGAGCTAAGTAAGCCCATTCCTGCTTTGTCATATTTCACAGTCAGATGAAGGCTGCCATGTACTTAGTATAAATGAAAATAACCTCTTGTCTTCTGTTGAAATGAACAGACATTGTTATTTTGATGAAGATTAATAGAATAGTAATAAATGCCTCTTATTTTAAATGTTCACAGTGCTTCACTTATACCCTACCGTTGCTGCATAATTCTAACTAGGACAAGGTTCACAAGTCCAGTGATCTCATAAGCAACCTCCAAATTATATGTCATCAGGAGCCATCACAAGGGTTAACTAAAAAAAGACTTTACACTTTTGAGGTCAAAGAGTAATATGAAGTAAGAGAAGAGGCAGGTGTTGCTTTAAAACTGTGGGAAATGTAAGTGTATTAACAACTGCCATTTACAAATTATTTATTATTGTTTTGTTTGCCTGTGCTGAGTCTCAGTTGGGGCATGTGGGATTTAGTTTCCCTACTAGGGATCAAATCCAGGCCCCCTGCATTGGCGTGCAGAGTCTTAGCCACTGGGTAATCTCTGGGAGATGGCAAGGGACAGGGAGGCCTGGCATGCTGCAGACCATGGGGTCGTAAAGAGTCAGACACGACTGGGCAGCTAAACAATAACAAGAACAATTATCTATATGTAATATATATACATATACATATATATATATATAACAGCACACACACACATTTGCTGCTTTTAAAGGCATTTTCTTGGTAACGATGTGTCCCTGACACTTGGTAAGAGGATTATTGGACTTCCCCGGTGGCTCAGCTGGTAAAGAATCCGCCTGCGATGCTAGAGACCTGGGTTTGATCCCTGGGTTGGGAAGATCCCCTGGAGAAGGGAAAGGCTACCCACTCCAGTATTCTGGCCTGGAGAATTCCATGGACGTCCATGGGGTCTGAGCAACTTTCACTTTCACTTTCAAGAGGATTATTAGAGCTTTGGTTTTGGGTGAGAACCCTCCTGTCTAAAGGAGTAGAGAATGCGAGCTGTTTGATAGCAATGCTGAAAAATGTATCGAAACTTGCTCTTTGGGCTAGAAAATGACCACTTTTTTGTAATCTATCATGAATGATTAAGAAGAATGAGTGGCTTCTTTTTCCAAAGAGAAAATGCAGATGGCCTATAGACATATGAAAAGATGCTCAACATTGCTAACCATCAGGGAAATGTAAATCAAAATCACAATGAGATATCACCTCAACCTCTTAGAATTTCTATCATCAAAAAGAACAAAAATAACAAATGTTGGCAAGGATGTGGAGAAAAGGGAACCTTTGTACACTATTGGTAGTAATGTAAATTGGTCTAGCTGCGATGGAAAATAGTATAGAGGTTTCTGAAAAAAACTAAAAATAGAATTATCACATGACCCAGCAATTCCATTCCTGGGCATATATCCAAAAAACCCACTAATCTGAAATGCACCCCAATGTTCGTAGCAGTGTTGTTTACAATTGTCAAGATATGGAAGCAGCCTAAGTGCCGTTAACAGATTATTGGTTAAAGAAGACGGACACATCTTTTCCGTACAGACACAATGGAATACCACACAGCTACGACAAAGAATGAAATCCTGCCATTTGCAGCAACATGGATAGACTTGGAGGGTATTATACTGAGTGAAATGGATCAAAGACAAATATTGCATGATATCACTTCTATGAGGAATTGAAAAAAATACAGCAAACTAGTGAATATAACAAAAAGAAGAGGACTCACAGACATAGCAAACAAACTAGGGGTTACCAGTGGAGTGAGGGAGGGAAGGAGGGGCAGTATGGGACAGGGAATTGAGCAGTACAAACTATTACGTATAAAATAAGCTATAAGCATATATTGTACAATGTGGGGAATATAGTCAATATTTTACAAAGTATAAATGGAGCACAACCTTTAAAAATTATGACTCACTGTATTGTACATCTATAACTTACATAATATTGTACAGCAACTATAAGAATAAAAATTTTTGTAAAACGATGAGTAGCTTCTAGTTCTTTGGTACAAGGCTCCATTTGCATCTGCTAAGTCAAGGTTATTAGTGAGGTTCTCAAATCTTTTATCTTTACTGTCTTTGGTGCTTGATCAGTTAATAGTTGTGTGTTGATGTCTCAGACTTTGATGGTGTGTTTGCCAGTTTCTCTTCCTTCTAGTAATTTTTGCTCTGCAAGTTTCTTTGACTCATCGTAACTATTTTGCATTAGGTGCATTACACATTTAGAACTGGAAAATACTGATGGTGAATCAAAACTATTCCCATTATACAGTGACTTGATTTTTCCCTAAAATAATTTTTGTTTTGAAGTGTATTTTGACTGATATAATTTGATAATCTCTTTCAGCTGGTGAATTTAGTCCATACTGATGTATTCTGCTTACTGATATACTTTAAATTGTTTTAGCAGCTCACCATTTTTTTTTCTTCTAATGATTAAAAATTTATCCTTTCTATTTCTGTTCTTTACTGATAATCTTACCACTCAACTCCAGCTTCAGGACACATAATTTTTTTTTAGATTTCAGAGATTCCTTTTACTTTCTAAAAGAATTTAGCAATCATTGGGAACTGTTGTAATATAATTTATATAGAAATGTGTCTTATAACAAGTAATTATAATAACTAATACAACAAACATTTAAAGTAGGTTATCTTCTTCTATTTTCGTGAGAGGGCACTTTGAATATCTGGTCTACACTATAGCTAGAATTAGATGTCTAAAATATTAGCACACTTTAGCTTCTTATGGGTCAAAGCTGAGGTTTCTTTCTTCTTCTTATAATAATACAAATTTAATCACTTCTTCCTTTTTTCTTTCTCTCTCTTTCGTACACTCAGTATGTGTTAGGTATTTAAAGAAGGCGAGAAGGAAGAGAGAGAAAGAGTGAAGAAACTCCCTTCTCGTCTTCTCTAAGACCTAACATATATTGAGTGTGTGTTGTATACTTAATATTCTAAGCACTGGGAGCAAGACATATTCTCTAAAAATGTGGCAGGGAGGCAACCGGGTATGAAGAGAGAAATAGCTCTCTTCTTTTTAGATGGCAGAAATTTTTCTAATTTGAGTAAAACAATAATCAGACTCATGCATCTGATGATATTGAATTATATACTTCTAGACAATATTTAATATAGTTGGTATCTTACTCAGTTTTCTCTATAGTTATATTAAGCTGAATACATAAATAGTTTCTGAAGGAAATTACTTATAGATTTGCTTATAAACTTTCTTCTGTGGCTGTCTGTGGGTGTGTGTGTAGTTTCCCAGTCAATGGGCACTATGACTTTAAATTTTTAAAATTAGTTCTGGCTAAAAGTTCAAAAAATGTTGTTACAATCCCTCATTCAGATCCTGCTCACTCTAGCTAGTGTGTAATTCCCTGAGGTATCTCTCCTCCCTCCTGTAATTGCTTTCCTTCCCAAGGCTGCTGTGAGTTGCCCTTCAAAGTCATGCTGGGACCCACTATTTTCCAGTAAGGACATTGCCTTACAATATGCTCAAACTCATTTCACTGGAGCAGAAAGTCAGTGGCGGTGTACTTTATGCCAGGTCTTTATATCTACCAAAAATTTCACTATTAAATAACTCAGCTGCCATTATTGAGTCGTGATCCTACTGCACTAAAATTCTCAGATAATCTTTTTTAATCTTGGAGTACTTGCCTGTCTAATTATCAAGTTTAGTTTATGATCCTTGTTTAAACTTTATCCTAAGTTTAGTTTATGATCTGTAAGCGTTTAATTGAGTTAATGGTTATAGCTGACTCATAACTTGTAAAACCTTTCAGTGGTAAACTAATTAGTCATTGCACCTGCCCTCCAAATAATTAACATTGTTCATTACTAACATTGGCACTGGGGTTATTAAAAGTTACCTTACCACTCCGTTATCTATAGCAGAGGCTTTCCAACTTTTCTGATCTTGATCCGGAGTAAGAAATGAATTTTACAGGTCAACTCAGGACACACACACACACGTGCACACACACACACGCACGCACACACACAACACACCCCTGCTAGGAATGACAGGCTGATTTTCTACTCTGTCATCTTCTATTCTGCCCTCTCTCACTCAAAAGCATACTGACTGACTAAAGAGTTTTTACTGTCCACTAATGGACTGTGCGTTACAGTTTCAAAAACACTGGCTTACGAAAACTCCCACTGGAACAGAAGTTAAGAAGAGTCAGTAAAAGTTTCCTTCAAAAGGAACGCTTACCCTGCACCAGACGGAGAGCACAGACTCGTGAACATGGGAGGGAAGGAGAGGGCGGGGTGAGTTGAGCACAGGAGTGAAATATACACACCACCATGTGCGCAATAGATGCTACCAGCTCCTGGGAAGTGGCTGTGTCACAAAGGCGCTCAGCCTGGTGCTCTGTGATGACCCAGGCGCGGGAGGAGGCTGGATGGGGCAGGTTCAAGAGGGAGGGGTTAGAGGTACACTTGTGGCTGATTCACACTGCTGTACAGCAGAACCGACCCAACTTTGTAAAGCAATCATCCTCCAATCAAAAGTAAATTAAAAAATTAAAAAATTAAAACTCACTTGTTTCCTTCACCATCATACACCCATCTGGTACTTCCAATTCCTTCATAGTTTGAAGCCCAATAATACATACAAGCATTAATGTGCAGCGTAAACAACAAGTATCCAGTCGTTCGAATTACTCTGTCAACGAGAAGAAGTGCAAAGTGAGGCTTGTGTTGTTTCTGGAATACAGCCTATTTTAACATTTTCTTTTTTTTAAAAGTCTCTGCTGAATCTCCTTGCTTTAAATTTGTGGACTGTTAGCTCTCATTAGTATAGTATAAAATGATGCTGCCATCACAGGTTTTCAGGCCTCAGTCTCCTGACTGGGACTGACAGAGTGGAAAAAAAGCTCTTCTCTTCTCACAGATGGCATGAGTCAGTTCCCTGAAAGACATGTCTCCAGGGTCACCTCTCCAGTCTGAGTTCCATAAAACACACCATGCTGATTTCACTGGATATCTCCGGAAAGCTCATGGGACTTCATGCTACAGTTGACTGACTAGAGGTCTCTGGGCAAGCTAAGTTCAGAACAGCGAATGAATGAAAATTCAGATTGGAATGAATTGTCGTGAGAGAGATGCAAAGTCAGCTTGCAAAAGAACACGTTTCTCTGTCCTTGTTCTGGTGGAAGCAGGTAATACGCCCTCTTTTTTGGTCAGGTATTCTTCTAAATCTAATATAATTTTCATACTTTCATCTCACTTTGAAATGTTCAGATCTGTTTTAAAACATAGCCCAATATTCTACATAGCCCCAAATCTGAGATTATTCCTTACTCTCTTGCAGGGAGGCCATATTCTTCCCCAATTTTGTCTAAAATGTCATAGCATTGCGCTCTCTCCCAGCCCCAAAGTACACCGAATTATACTTTACCTGTAGATGTATGCCTTGTTCATTATAGACTCTAGGTGATGATTAAACTCAAAAAAGGAAGTGTACTGTGTAGGAAACAAGCAAAAGAATCCCAAAGTGTGTTAGTCTTAAATACATCTCCTATATTTAAATAAAACAATATGAAATAGACTTTATTTGCTACTGAAAATAATTATATTCCTGTCTTAAACAAAAACTGAGATCTGTTTAGTGGTATTTTCCTCTGGGCAGTGCATTTTAGCATGGCGCCAAATTTACAGAGCTTCTTGCTTTTTTTTCACTTCTACTCTAGTTATGTCTTATTTGTAATGCTTTTAGAAAATCAAGCTTAAAAACATTTCTTTTTTCTTTTCAGAGCATATAGTGGAACTTTGTTTCACAATCATTAAAAATCACACCTCCCCTCAAAACATAAGTAAAATAGGAGAAGAATAATAAAATACTTTGAAGTCATAAACAGGTGTTAAGTCCTGTTCTTCAACACTGGCATTACGTATAAGCAAGTTGTATTAAATGTGTATTTATTTCAACAAAATTTAAAGTCCAGTAAATGTTAGCATTGGTTATCTATTCTTGACATTGTTCAAAGATACAGTGAGATTAGATGCATCTGCTGCTGCTGCTGCTAAGTCGCTTCAGTCGTGTCTGACTCTGTGCGACCCCATAGACGGCAGCCCACCAGGCTCCCCCGTCCCTGGGATTCTCCAGGCAAGAACACTGGAGAACAGTTGCTATTTGCCTCAAGATTTTCTTCTGCTTATACCCACTTCTATCTCAGCAGATTCTCCCTACATGCATCCTCTACTTTCTCTTTTTAATTTATAGGCTGTAAAATGCAAGAGCGTGAAATCCAGAGCTGAACACCAATCTCCTCTCTTCCATTTATTAACTGTGTGACCTTGGAAAGTCACTTAATGTTTCTGTATTTCAGTTTCCTCATCTGTAAAATGAGGACATCAGAGAACATGACTCCAAGAGGTTGCATGCTTACATGAGTTCATGCATTTAATCATATAATATGCTTAGACTCACAGGACCTTACAGATTGGAAGGGCTATGAGAGATTACTAAATTCAAAGAGTATTTGGTTCAAAATTTCATCCAGTGCAGGTATGACTATAATAGAACATTTGGGAATTAGAAAACAGGTGTAACAGCAATGACTACTAATCTAGGAATATGCACAAACAATTTGTTTTTCTAGAATTCCTGAGTAGGAAACATCCATTTAGCACTCAGATTAAGATAATTTCCGTTTGTGGTCACTTGTTTATTGTGCTCTTGATAGAAGCTTGCACAAAGACACATTTTAAAATTTTGCTTAAGTGTTCATTGTAAAGAAAATTTATATTCTTAATTTGTTTGTTCGTATATACTTTGGAGGTAGACAAATGATATTTTCCCTAGAGAACTGCACAATAAAATGACACAGTTCTGTGGAAATGGCTGGCCTGTGGGGCTATGATAAGAAGATTAATGTTGACTTTCAGGACTGCCTAGATTTTAAAAATCTACTAAAGATAGTGAGGTTTTGGACACCATAGGGATACAAAGGTGGTGTGTAAGGAGCTAGCATTTTGTAAGATTTTATTTTGATGCCAAACTCTCCAATCCATAGGAACCCAAGACTCTCTGAAAGTTGGTCATCTGAGAAGTGAGCTCCTGAAATGTCCATTCGACACTAGAAATTTGATGATGGATGGCCAGCCCACCAAGCTGCTAGGAATGTTAAATTCTACTCAGTCCAGACCCACACCCTGTGGTCAAAACCGAAGTCCCTAGAGTAGTCTTGAGTGTGTGAGAATATAGAGTAACATCCCTCCTGATGTGGAAAAATCATGGACATGGAGAGAGCCTTTCAGCCTGAAGTTCACTTGCTCATCTGATGAGAGTAAAGAGTTTGGAGTCAAAAAATATGTGATAGACTCCAGATATTGCCACTCACCAGCTGCATGTCTGGACAGATTTTTTTTTTTTTAACCTTGCTTATTCTCATTTTCATCTCCAGAAAGAGCTTGTTTGGAGGAATAAACGAGACAATGAATAAAAGTTGAACAAAGTAAGTAGCACCGAGTATGGATCCAGCAAACAGCAGCTCCTGCTGTGTCAGGATGCACTTGAGTCTCCAGGTCATGCCATCTTGTCTTCCCAAAGTGTCAAAGAGATAACCGCCTAAAACGGAAAGAATCTGCGGTATTCCTTTTACGAGGGCTGTCTTTGGGAATGCAAGCTGCTATTGCTGCTATTAAAGATTTCTGCAAAATTCCACATGCTGACTCTCCTCAGACTCATTTTAGGTACCTGATAAAGCTTTGAGTTATAAAATATTTATAGCTTAGCATCTGTATCAATAGGTAATTTATTAATACAGTTCAAGAACAGTAAGAAATGTATTCCTTCAAAGTCTTTTTTCCTATTCTGCCCCCGTGCCTGCCTGCTAAGTCACTTCAGTATTGCTGGACTCTTTGTGGCCCCATGGGCTATGGTCCGCCAGGCTCCTCTATCTGCGGGATTCTCCAGGCAGGAACACTGGAGCGGGCTTCTGTGGCCTGTTCCAGGGGATCTTCCTGACCCAGGGATCGAACCCGAGTCTCTTATGTCTCCTGCACTGGCAGGTGGGTTCTTCACCGCTAGGAAAGGAAGCCCCATTCCTGCCCCTATACATCCTTGTTTCCTCTCCAGCCTCAGTTAACCATTTTTATTAGATTTTTTTTTTTTTGGTAGCCATCCACTGTTTACATAATACAGAAACATAGAATATATTCTCTTTCTGTTGCAAGACTTAACATTGTTCTATAAACTGTTTTGTAACTAACTTTTCCCTTAATTTTGTTGTTTTATCTTGGAGGTTGTTCTCTGCCAGTTCACAGAAAACTCTCTTTATTTTTGCATTACAAGGTTTTCTACTGTATAGATGTGCTGTGATTTAACTAGTTCCCTCTTGATGAACATTTGAGCTCTAAGTATATAAATACTTTTGTTATGCAAGTGTGTTTGCATTTTTCTATTATTATAGAATTTTAGATGAGTAAGATAGCTTAGCGGTCATCTCATCTGGCACTTTCATTTTAAATCTGGTGTTCCAAGCATTCAGTGACTATGTAATAAAAAGTGACAAGTGGAAAAGAATAGATTTATAAAATATTCATTCGTAATTATAGCTGTATTTAGAAGCACAAAAGCATTCCTATTTTAAAAATACCTGTTATGAGATACAGACTCAAAACAACCAAGAGCAAGCAACTTCTATCTGTAGAAATAATGATGTTTTCCCTTCATTGAGATTTTAAAATTCATAGCATTGATGAGGGCAGAAAAAGGGAGGACAGTTTTTTGGGAAACAACTGGGATATTTTAAATTACTTGAAGATTTCCATTATTATAAGAAGAAGACAATTAAATATAGTTATCTTACCTTTAGCATCCTATTTGTCCTAAATATTGGATTAAACCCAAAGAAGAGATAGAAAACATCAAAGGGCATTATTGATGCCATATCCAGCTGTTGGAAGAACATACTCATAATTATGATGTGATTACATAAGTTTTTGGACATACATTAACACATCAATGTATGTAAAAGTTAACTAGTCACTGTGAATCATTTTTGTTTAATACAAAATTGTTTTCAGTTAGATATGCATGGTGTCACTGAAAGGTAGATCAACACCATGAAAACAAGAACACTATTTCATAGCTTATGTCCAATGAATTTCATTTCCAACTTCACGCATCTGATCTTGCTAAGCTTAGGCATTGCATTTTTCTGGAATTTTGTTGAGCTGTCACATGTATTTCAGAGATGGCATGGTTGCTACTTTTAGAACATATTTTATTTTGAACTTGGGGTTTTTGGACCGAAGCTCAAGCTCATTCTTGATTTTATTTGATATCATGTAAGAATCGAATTGCCAGTCTATGTCTGATGCAGGATATGGCACGCTTGGGGCTAGTGCGTGGGGATGACCCAGAGAGATGTTGTGGGGAGGGGGGTGGGAGGGGGGTTCATATTTGGGAACGCATGTACACCTGTGGTGGATTCATGTCAATCTATGCCAAAACCAATACAGAATTGTAAAGTAAAAATTAAAAAAAAAAAAAAAAAAGTAAGAGGCAGACAAGGCAACTTAAAAAAAAAAAAAAACAATTGGCATTCATTGTAGTAATTGATTTTTATGTTTCAACCAGTTCTCCAGTGGTCAGGCTGATTATATTGTTGGTAGTTCATCCAGACGCTTCAGTTCTTTCTACTGCTCTCTACTTTGGATCATATTGTGGACAACAAATAGCAGTGAGCATATCTGTCAGAGACTGTACAGGCTAACAGAGATGAGAGGAAAGAAATCGGTCCTATTTACATTTAATTATCAGTTCTGACGGGAGAAGGTATTGAAAGTACCATTATAGCTAAAAACATATTTTAAATGTGTGATGTATTTAAATTATACTGGCTTTATATTACCTTCGTAGTTGTGAAATGACAGCATCATACTTGCATACTTTCTTGATTTCAATGATAACAATAAAAATTTTTATGTAAGATAATGATTCATTTTCATTCATCTTTATGTTATCTTGAAAAATAGGGTACATTAAAGAAACATTTAATTTATTTAAGATAATTAAGAGCAGTTAAGAATTTTCTGTAAGGCCATACACATGAAATGAAAAGTTAAAGTAATTAATTGTGTACTAGAATTTCAAAGCCTAGTGATATTGAAAAGAAATGGGACTCTCAGTTTGAATCAACCAAGATTGGTTACCATAAACAAATGATTTACTAGAAGTATTGGCTTAAAAATGCATAATATCATCAAACCTTACTGATTTTATCCTACGGATACTGGGCCTCATGACAAGTTGAGAGGTGTACAAAGAGTTACTATAATAATGTCTTATAAACGAGGAAACAGGAGCATGGAACCTCTGATTTTGTCTAGTGCTATTTCAATGTCCAGTTGCTTGAAGGTCCATTTGACTTTTCCATGCAGACAGTCAATAAGGTGTGCTTGATATTAACATATTAGCATGGATCTGGTAGATATGATTTATTTCTCACTGAATTGTAGAAAATTGAATTAATGACCAACATTGTACTCTGTACAAGGAACTTTGCAAAGCATGTTGGAGTTAAGATACTGTTTCTGTCCACAAGAAATTAACAGTCCAATGATAGGATAGCCAAGCACAAAAATAGGTATAACACAATGCCATAAGACATGTGTTATATGTCCACCTGCAATGCAGGAGACCCTGGTTTGATTCCTGGGTCAGGAGATCCGCTGGAGAAGGGATAAGCTACCCACTCCAGTATTCTTGGGCTTCCCTGGTAGCTCAGCTGGCAAAGAATCTGGCTGCAATGTCAGAGACCTGGGTTCGATCCCTGGGTTGGGAAGATCCCCTGGAGAAGGGAAAGGCTACCCACTCCGGGAGTCTGGCCTGGAGAATTCTGTGGACTGTATAGTCCCTGGGGTCACAAAGAGTCAGATACGACTGATTGGCTTTCACTTCACACATGACCTGTGGGATGTGCTAAGGAAATTCAAAAGAAGTGACCTCAATTAAACGTGAAAGTTTGCATTTAGAAACCCAAATTAAATATGTGAGTTAATTTGCATTTATTCAAATTCAAGAAAGTGATTAAGAGTTTGAAATAAGCTTTGTAGCACTTACAAAGAATATTAGTTCTCTTTGTAGAGTTCATCAAAGTAGTTTAGACCTTTTATGACTATGTCTAAGTCTGTGGGAAAGTTTTACAAAGAAAATTAGTTGGAGATGAAAACAGATTGAAAGAAATTGCAGTCACCATAGATTGCCAACAGGCACAATCTGGCGCCTAAACCTAGATCTGAATATTTTACAAAATTTGAGGCCACTATAGTGTCCTTGAAATGGGAAGTTGGAGTTCAGTCATACAGATTGGGTAACCTTGGATCACCCTCAACTCTCTGCCTGTTTCTCAGAGTTAGGATAAACAATAAAAGATAATAAACTACCTTGTAAATAATTATTCGAAGAGGCAGAGGAATCAGAGGTCATATTGCCAGCATTTGTTGGATCATGGAGAAAGCAAGGGAGTTTCAGAAAAACATCTATTTCTGCCTCGTTGACTATGCTAAAGCCTTTGGCTGTGTGGATCACAGCAAACTGTGGAAAATTCTGAAAGAGATGGGAGTGCCAGGCCACCTTACCGTCTGCTGAAAAATGTGCATATGGGTCAAGAAACAACGGTCAGAACTGGGCGTGGAACGAATGACTAGTTCAAACTGGGAAAGGAGTACAGCAAGGCTATATATTGCCACCCTGCTTATTTAACTTAGCAGCCTTTCTGTTTAGTTGCTAAGTCGTGACTGACTCTTTTGTGTTTCTGTTTAGTTGCTAAGTCGAGACTGACTCTTTTGTGTTTCTGTTTAGTTGCTAAGTCATGACTGACTCTTTTGTGACCCCATGGACTGTAGCCTGCTCCTCTGCCCATGTGACTTCCCAGGCAAGAATATTTGAGTGGGTTGCCATTTTCTTCTCCATGGGATTTTCTGACCCAGTGATCAAACCCGTGTCTCCTGCATCGGCTGGCAGATTCTTTACTGCTGAGTCACCAGGGAAACCCTGGTGTTGGATGTATGCATGGATATTGTATCCTGAAAAACAGAGACGTTACTCTGCTGACAAAGGTCATATGGTCAAAGCTATGGTCTTCCCAGTGGTCACAAACGGTTGTGAGAGCTGGACTGCAGAGAAGGTTGAGCACCAAAGCATTGATGCCTTTGAACTGTGGTGCTGGAGAAGACTCCTGAGAGTCCCTTGGACTGCAAGGAGATCCAACCACTCAATCTTAAGGGAAATTAACCCTGAATATTCACTGGAAGGACTGATGCTGAAACTGAAGCTCCAGCTTTTTGGTCACCTGATGCAAGCAGCTGACTCATTGGAAAAGTCCCTGATGTTGGGAAAGATTGAGGGCAGAGGAGAAGAGGGCATCAGAGGATGAGAGGCTGGATGGCATGACTGATGCAATGGACATGAACTTGGGCGAACATCGCGAGATGCAGCCTGGCATGCTGCAATCCATGGGGTCACAAAGAGTTGGACATGACTGTGCGTCTGAACAGCAGCAGCAGTATATATGTTTGTATATGTATACTTGTTAGTTGTTTAGTCGTGTCTGACTCTTTGAGACCCCAGGACCGTAGCCTCTGTCTATGGAATTCTCCAGGCAAGAATACTGGGGTGGGTAGCCATTTCCCTGTCCAGGGGATCTTCCCAACCCCAGGATTGAACTTGGGTCTCTCGCACTGCAGGCAGATTCCTTCCTTCCTTCAGAGGATCTTCCTGAGCCAGGGATTGAACCAGGGTCTCCTGCATTGTAGGCAGATTCTTTACCATCTGAGCCCCCAGGGTAGCCTATGTATACGTACATTCTTTTTCCTATTTAAGTTATTGCAGAATATTGAGCGGAGTTCCCTATGTTATTTCATACCGTATTTTATGTTATATGAACAAGAATTAAATAGGAGTAGAAACAGTTTTGTTGACTTTTACTTCATCTTGCTACATGAATTGGAGGCTAAAATTCTGTATGGACAAGACAAAATACACTTCGTATTCCTTTATTGACATTTAATAGAATTTAAATATGGCCACTCTGTTTCATTTTGCTTAATAAAGACCCATATTTTGAATTACACACTTGCACATACATGGAAGTATATTGTATAATTATTGAGAAGAAGAAACTCAGCCTAATACAACTTTATCTGTATGAACTTTGTTAAACAGGCTGCAGTTTTGAAAGGAAGCAGTTTTTTTTTGGTAGAAATTTGTGGATGGGTTTAATCTCAAAATGATATTGGATTTTGGAATTGTAAGTCACCTACCTGAAATTTTGTAGAATTCCTGTAGTGTCTCTTTAGTTCATTTGAATCCACCTGAAATATATTATAATTCATATTAATTTATGCAATTTCATTAAATATGTTCTCACTTAAAAATATTTATAGCTATTTCTTTCTGTTAGGCCCTTCCGATTTCAGCCTATAAATGTGCTTCCTCTTCACATATCTTACATCTATAAACTCTCCCTGGCTTTGTCTTCTTTTCATATGGTTTCTGATTATTTGTCACACTCAAGCTTCTTAGAGAGTTGCCTGCCTTGTTTTGTTCTACGCCCTTCCCTCATATTTATTCCTCAACACACAGTAATTTGATGGTGATTTGACTTTTGCTTACTTCTTCAATTCCACCAAGGCTACAGTTTTGAAAGCCACCAATGATTTCCTAACGAGCACACCCAGGGAGTCCTTTATAATACTATCCTTCTTCTATGGTGGGGCTTCCCTGATAGCTCAGTTGGTAAAGAATCTGCCTGCAATGCAGGAGACCCCGGTTCGATTCCTGGGTTGGGAAGATCTGCTGGAGAAGGGAAAGGCTACCCACTCCAGTATTCTGGCCTGGAGAATTCCATGGACACAGTCCCTGGGGTCACAAAGAGTCGGACAGGACTGAGCGACTTTCACTTTCACTTTTCTTTTATGGCACTCACTGTGTTTTGAAATCACACATACCTTTCGTTCCCATTTGTTTAAAATCGGTCTACTCTGTGAATGATAATGTACTTCTGGACAGGGTTGATTTTATTTAGCAACTGTGTATAACTAGTGACTATAAACATTAAGAGCTCAATAAATATTTGAGTGGATGAACAGGTAAAGGAACAAAGAGATGAATAAAACCTTTGAAGCAGTTGACTTTTGGGGGACAGTTTTATCTTTGAAGCTTTCTTTTTCCTAAGAATCTGTAATGCCATTCTTAATTTACTTCTTCAGTTTCAACTCTTCAGTGTCCTGCTTGCATTCTTTGACTAACCATTTAAAAGTCAATATTTCCCAGGATTCAGCCTCTTCTCTTTTTTCTTCATATTAATTATACTTCCTGGGAAATTTCATCCACTTGCAGAGTTTCAAAGTCACTAGGTATGTTGATGCTACCAAATCTCTACCTCCATTTAATATCACTTTCTGGAGCTATTAAACTGTCCAACAATTGCCTCCTCACTTATCAATTTTGCTAATCGCAAAGTTAGCCTACAAAAACATGGATGCATCATCATCTCCATTTTCCCGGAAGCCTGACCACACTCCTCCTCCTGCTGAGTAGCCTACTCGCCTTTTCATCTCCCTAGTCAATGAGCCCACACCACGCACTCTCGCTCAGCTCTCATCCAACCAGCAACCAAGTTCTACTGGTTGTCCTTCCTAAAATTTTCTCATGCCCAGGGATCAAACCCACATCTCTTGGGTCTCCAGCAATGGCAGGTGGGTTCTTTACCACTCATGCCACCTGGGCAGCCCTGTGCTCAAGCCTGTTTTCTCCTCTGGCTTTGGTTTCCTTGCCTGGAGTCATGCTCTCTTTGATCTGTTCTGCAGTGGCAGTGAGATGATCTCTCTGGATCACTAACAATTCTGTTGGTTCATGACGTCACATGACCTAAAGGAAAAAAAATCTGCTCCCTTTCATGTATACAAAGCTCTACTCTCTCTGTCCACTCGCCACCTGCAGCCTGTCATACTCACTCTGTTTAGCAGTGCCTCACCAAATTTCCTACCTTGATGCCTTGACTTATGCTGTTCCCAGAGCTTGGGACATATTTTTTCCTTTTTCTTAGGGGAACAAAGGTGTGCAGATAATTGCATCTTATTCCTCAAAATTTGGACCAAGCGTTCCCTCCTTTGTATGGTTTTTCTCTGTATCAAATACACCCAGGGCTCAGCTATGTCATGACTCACATCACAAAACGCCACCATTTTTATTTTGTTTGTTTATCCTTCATCCTCTGAGCTACTTAAAAAGATAAGGACCACATCTTTGTCCTCCACTTCTCAGTTCCTAACACAATGTCTAACACATAATGGGTGCGCAATAAATGTGTGATAAGAGGTAGAGGAATAGAAAAACATTCATTAATATTCAGACCTAAAGGAATTAATGCTAATATTGGACTGATGGGGTTCCCAGGTGGTCTTAGTGGTAAAGAATCTGCCTGTCACTGCAAGAGACTCAAGAAACGTGGGTTTGATCCCTGGGTTGAGAAGATCCCCTGGAGAAGGGCATAGCAACCCACTCCAGTACTCTTGCCTGGGAAAACCCACAGACAGAGGAGCCTGGCGGGCTACAGTCCATGGGTTGCAAAGAGTCGGACACAACTGAGTGACTACTGTTACTACTACTACTACTGAGTTTATATTTTCCGATTTTAGCTATAGGTAGGAAGAAACTGTGTACTATTAATTATTATATTATAAAGTATTATAACTTGGACACATGGAAGCAGCATCCTCTAACATTATTAGCCAGGCTGTCCATGTTCAGAAGTTTTAAGCTGCTGTTAAATAGTGTTGAAAATCGATTAGCTAACTTTCCAATTCTTGTCCCACCACCTCATTTTTTTAAAAGCGATAATTTCTATCCACGTGCACTTATCAAATTTTACAGAAGTTTAGAAAATAAACGACCAACTTATTTAACAATTGTTTTCTCTGAAACAAAATGGCATCCTGAGCCACAGGTAGACATAGATATGTATATATAAGTTTATGTTGAATCATGCACCAAGCTTGAGTAAGATGAGTCAGTTGCTTCAAAGCATATATGGAACAAGCAGACATTTCAAGTGTTAGCATATTCATACCTTTGCTTTCAGGGTTGTCTCTGATCCTATGATGGAATAAATGGAAGTGTGCTAAAACTTGCTAGATTATATGAAAATGGCATCTGGAGTTTCTAAAACCTCTCTTCTTGGCACACTACATGTATTTGGCGTCGTTAGCCTTCTGAAGATCAGTATGCTAACTGAGGACAATTAAGCACTCATTTTTTAAAATGTGAAAAGTGAAAGTGCTAGTCACTTAGTCATGTCTGACTCTTTGCAACCTCATGGACTGTAACCCACCAGGCTCCTCTGTCCATGGGATTCATCAGGCAAGAACACTGGAGTGGGTTGCCATGCCCTTTATTGTTTATCTCTTCCTTTAAATAATTCATAGAAACTCCATAATTTCACATAAAACATGTATAAATGTTTCAAAAATAATAGTCTCATGTAAAATAACTCTTTTTGTGAGTTTTTTGAGTCATGTGTGACTCTTTGAGACCCCATAAGCTGTAGCCCGCCAGGCTCCTCTATCCATGGGATTCTCGAGGCAAGAACACTGGGGTGCATTGCTATGACCTCCTCCAGGGAATCTTACTGACCTAGGAATCAAACCCAGTTCTCCTGTGTTGTAGATGGATTCTTTACCATCTGAGCTATCAGGGAAGCCCATAAAATAACTACAATGTAGATTAAATGGTTATTCAAGGGAAAAAAAAGATCCTTGAGCCAAGACTGCCATTCACTCACTCCTTCAAATATATATCCTGGAATATATATATATATATATGGAATATATATTCCATAAATATATATATGGAATATATCCTCTGATTTCAACCTGGGTCTCCTGCATTACAGGCAATCACTTTACTGTCTGAGCCACCAGGGAAGACCCTAAGGTAAATAGGGAAATGAATTGAATGCTGTCCCTACTCTCAGGAAACTTATCAGGTAAGAAAGGAGACCACATATACAAATAGGAGATGAAAGGAAGTTAATGTGTGGACATTCATTCATTTGATTCAGTCAGCACTTTACTGCACATCTTCTAGAAGCCAGACCGTGGGCTCGGTGTTCACGCTGTCTTATCTAATCTTCACAGTAAGTTTATGACGTGGGTGTAATAGTTCTATTTTATGGATGACAAAGATAGTACACAATGAAAAGGTGAATTAATTTTCTTCAAGTATTACTCTAAGTTAATTTCAGAGGTGAAACTTGATCCTAGTCTATTACTATTTATTTCCACTACATCATAGTGAGCTTAATGGTTATATACCAATTAAATAACAGAAGTATGAGCAAAATCTGCAGAGCAAAGAGAAGAGAGTGGTTAATTTTCTTCAGATCAGTTTACAAATACCAACCAAATCACCAAAGGCAGTTGACTCTAAGGGCAAGCCCGACAGACGTGGTCACTGAAAGGGTGTCCTTGGTGGCTCAGAAGTAAAGAATTTGTCTGCAATGCAGGAGACCTGGGTTCGATCCTGGGTTGGGAAGATGCCCTGGAGAAGGAAATGGGTATTCTTGCCTGGAGAATTCCACGGACAGAGGAGCCTGGTGGGTCCACGGGTCATAGAGTCAGGCATGACTGAGTGACTAAGGTTTTCACCTCTTTCACAGAAGGTGCGGAGGAGGGTTTCCATGGATCCTTGGGATTGGCAGGCTCAGCAAAGTGTTGCGAATGCAAATCTCATGTCTGAATAACCCCCACGGTCGTTCCCAGCTCTACTCCTGCTATCAAGGGCATTTTAAATGAGGTTTTTGGGTTTTTTTTTGGTCCTTTAATTAAAATTCTGCTCTCTACGCAGCACCATTTTCAGAAGAAAGATGTTGCACATAAATACTGTGGAAAACTTGTAAACACTCACCATTCCCTCTGTTGCGGCCTCCAGCACTCAATCTGGTATCTATTTTCCCTCAAGCCTTTCAGGAATTCATATTTCCGTACTCTGCCCTGGAATATCTGGTAACTGTGGGTACTTAGTAAATGTTTGTTGAATGAATGAATAATTTGGTGGTGTAAAATAAAGGTCACATAGATAGCTCAACTGCAGTGAGACTTTCAGGTTGGGTACTCAACTTGGATTGTCTTCTCAGCGACATGTAATCAAAGTTTCAAAGTCTAAAACTACCTACTCTGAGTTAAAGAAACCATTAAACTTCATTTGAACAAACAAAGCAATTAGTTCCCGCTCTATATTTGTGGCTTGTGATAATGAGTTTTAAATGGAGCCCACTGAGTGTATTTTTATTGGTTATTTTTCTTGGTTTTAACACTCCTTTATGTGGAAAGATGTCTTCGAAAATTGAAAATAAAGTTTCTCCTTGCTGATTTTGTCATTTTCCATTTGTCAAACATTGATTTTTCTCCCCTTCTTGTGCATCTAATGGAGGTTGAAATTAGTGCTCACTTTCTTGCATGGTGTTTCCTTCTTATTTGTGTGCCGTCATCACCGTTCATCAACCTGCCAGTGCGCTTAGAGGAGTGCCGGCTTAACTGACGCTCTGAAGTCCTCACAAGGAATGGTTTGAATAGATTTTTGCAATAACTTTAGCTCTGGCCTTTAGAATTCTTCCTAGGAAAGATTTCAATTGCAGAAGGCATTCCCCATCAAATGGTACTTTTAGAGGAAAAAAAAAGCAAAACTACTTCTTTCAGCTTTTTGATAACTTAAAAAATCATCTAAGGATTCAAAAGAGAATATTCAGGAGATCAAGGAACCAACCTTTCCTTCAAAAACATGTACGAGCCCAGGGTGCCATGCACTTGGTTGCCGTGCTCACCCCAGGGTGGCCCTGGAACGTCTGTTTCTGTGCAGCCCTCGCCAGGACTGTGACGAAGATATCACAGGGCACGTGGGTTGGGAAGGAAGCATCCTTTCAGTGAACTGGGGAGGGGCCCTGGGGGGCCGGGGAGTATAAGAGATTTGGGTGTGTCCTTGTGAAAACTTATTCTTCTCTGTCTTAGATTGATTGGACTGACTGAAATTCCCTTAACAGTGAGAATAAATCCAGGAGAAGATGAGGGTGAGAATGCTCTTTCCCAGGTGGATCAAACAGGGTGCTTGATGCTGAGGAATGAGGTGATGAATCTGGAAAGTGAAGTGCGGAAAGAAGACACAGTTGCAGGCACCCTACGGGCATCAGTTCATCCAGTCTCCCCGTCAGTATTATGAAGGCACTACTGTTGCTATTTTTGAAATGAAGAAACTAGAGCACAGGGAGATGCATGGTCCCCAGCACACAGGGGAGGGTTCAGCGCTTGTTTTGTTATCGTCGTTACTATACTGATGGTTCCAGTGGTTAAAGCCCCATGCGTGCAGTCCCTCAGATGTTAAATTAACAACAAGCAAACATTAACTGTTTTTTTGTAGTTCAGTCTTTGATATTCCTTTGTCAGTCTCTGCTTCTCCCGAGCCCCTACTTACTATTATATCTCCTCCTCTCATAAACTGGAGCCTGGGCTGGATTAATAGCAGATCGAAGAGGTAGATGGTATCGCATATGAGGTCGGTAATAAGCCAGTAGTGCGCGTTGTGTGCTGTCTGGTACGGGAAGACCACTCGCAGGGGTATCAACCAGCAGTTCCAGTTAAAGGCGATGGTGACAAGCGAGAGCCACAGGAGATAGAATCGATCTGGAAAAAAGCAACAGGGGCAATCCACATGACATGTGCAGAACATTAAAGTGATCCTGTTGCTTAGTTTGGTAAAGTTGGGGCACTCCCCTCTGGAGATAAGGAATTTGTGTACGAGGCTCTGTTTACAACAGTCACGAGGTTCTGCCCCTAGAGCCGAGGCACCAGGCTTTAGGAGGGATGTTAGATGATCTTAGCGGCTTTCCTAACTCTGGAGGGTGTCCTTCCTGTTTCCTAGAGAAGTAGCCACTGTGTCTCTCTGCTGGAGTAACTGCACAATTAGCATCAGGGGAACCCGAGGAAAGGTTGCAGGCCTCACTGTGTCTGGAACTGCAGCAGGAGGCCTCCAGCGGGTCCTTAAGGAAGCTGCGGGGTCACGCAGGGCTTGTGAACCAAGGCCCACATCTTGCTCACCGACGGTGACAGCAGTGGAGACGGGGTGAGTCAGTGGTGACCGCAGTCCACGACTGCACCCAGGGCTCTCCTCGGCCCAGGGAGGCTGGGGACGGGACTTGTCCAATTAAATGAACAATGTGAACCCATGGAAGAAGACAGATTTTATAAGGATTTTTTTGTTTTTTGGTGGGGATAATGTTCAATGAACATATTGGTGAATGCTTCTTTTCGAAGATTATTAGGGAGTGGGCCCTCTTTGGACTGTTTAAAAACAGACAAGAATATTTTCATATCTTCTTATCACTAGAAAGGGACAAATGATCCGTCGCAGACCATACAGTTTAAACACTGGTGTCTAGACAGGCTCAGAATATTGGCTAGAGAACAGGGAAGCCATCTGTGAGCTTGGGTTTCAGGGGTTCTTGGGAAGAGCCAGCCCTCCCACTGAGACAGTCCACTGCTTGACGATACCTGTGTAGGAATCTATGCTTTTTGGAAGTCTGAGTCGCTTTAGGTACTCGATCAGGGGCACCTTCTGGGAATGCTCTTCTTTTAGCTTAGCACTACTGTCTTGTGTTGATGACACAGCGGTGGGCTTTGCTTTATAGGAGAAAAAAGATGAAAAGATTTTTAAGAGGTTAAGTTGCTTAGGGAGGAAAAAGTTTAGATTGTTTGGAATGAAAACATTTTGTAATCTTCCTTCATGCAGGCAGATGAGGCGTTTTATGACATTTACAATATTGTTGTTTGTGAAAATACCTAAGTAACGAAAACATTGAAATTTGGAAAGAAGTAGCAGGTTTAAAGTTTAGCTTAAATGTCCTAAAGGTGTTTCAAATAGGATATTTTAAATACAAGCCTCATTCCCATGTATTTTGGAGCATAAGTAGTTAGTACTTTGGATTGACGTTGAACAGAAACTTTACAAATATACACCATTCCGCAGGTTTTAGTTTTGTGGTTCTTTAGCTGTATTCATGTCCTTCCAGTATGGGCAAGTAAAGCTCAAAACACTCTTTTCGGTATATCTTTATAAAACTATAATGACTATATTCTAGACCCTTCCCTTTAAAAAGAAACTATTATATAATAGTTCATCTCCCTGCCAGGGCATTGTCTTCCAGCTGGCTTGCTTAAAGTGCTGGAGTATTAGGAAATGGCAACCCTCTCCAGTGTTCTTGCCTGGAAATCCCACGGACAGAGGAGCCTGGTGGGCGAGAGTCCAGAGGGTCACAAAGAGCCGGGCACAACTGAGTGACTAGGCACAGCAC
Source organism: Oryx dammah (assembly GCF_014754425.2). NCBI lineage: Eukaryota > Metazoa > Chordata > Mammalia > Artiodactyla > Bovidae > Oryx > Oryx dammah. The sequence continues at coordinate 87,679,390 of NW_024070203.1, read as the reverse complement.
AACACTTTAGCAGCTTGCCCCAGCAGCAGACCTCAGCCGACGAAGGACAGGAGTGGCTGGACTGATCTCCCAGCTTCCTCCTCCTCCAGGATGATTCTTCTGTGTCGTCCACACAGATGTTCAGCTGACTCAAGCCCCAGTGGCCCTGCCAGTGCACACCTTTATTGTCTTAACTCCCTTCCCTGTCTCTCTTGCCGTCTCACCTCCTGCACCACCCTCAATATAAAATATTCCTAGCTAAGTCATTGTCTTGGGGAAACTGCCTTTGGGGAAGCCCAAGCTAAACCATTTGCAAAATATTGATACATACCACTCGTCACCTTCGTCCCAGAACTTTGAGGTAACGCCACTCACCAGTTTGGGGACTGCTCTCAGGGGAGGACATGTCAGCCTCCACTAACTTTCTTTTGTAGAAATCTGTTCTTTGACGCAGTCTTCTCACCAGGCTGTGTAACTGGGCATCCGCGTACTCATTAATAACAGGGGCTACAGGTGGTTTGCTTTTTCGATGAAATGGAAAAAATAAAAGGTGAGAGTCAGATCTATAAGGAGATACATACAGGGGAGGGATTAAGTTTCTTCCTCTTCCCCATACACCCAAGATAATGTATTAACTTCCCCTTTCTACAATTGAATAGAACAACTCAAGAATAAAATTTAATGGATATGGTGCTCATGCAATGCAAATTTCTCACTGAAAAACTAGAATCCAAAAATAGCAAATGACTATTCTGTGATGCAGTCCATAGGTCGCAAAGAGTCAGACACGACTGAGTGACTGAACTGAACTGATTCTGTGATTAGACTGGATCATGAGAAGAAAAAATGCTATAGTTGACGTGGTAGGCAGAGTTCTAAGATGTCTCCTTGGCTTGCATGTCCTAGGAAATCCCAGGGACAATAAATACGGTGGAGTTTACTTCCATAATTGGTTGTGTTATGTGGCTCAGCTGACTTTAAGATAAGGAAATTATATCGATGTGTCTGATGTAATCAAATGAGTCCTTTAAAAGCAGACAGTTTCTCCAACTGGTGACAGAACAGAAAGTCAGAGATTTGAAGCACATGGGGAATTTCATTGGAGGGAAATTCTCCATTTTTGGCTTTGAAGGAGAAAGGAGTCCCCTGATAAGAATTGCATGAAGCCTCTAGGAGCTGAGAATGATCCCTGGCTAGTAAATAAACAGGAAGCGAGGACTTCAGTCCTGCAACTGTAAGAAACTGCATTCTGCCAATAATTTAATAAGCTTAGAAGTGGATTCTTCTTTGGTGCCTCCAGATAAGAGCCCAGCCAGGCCTGGCTGGTACCTTAATTTCAACTGTGTAATGTCTAAAGCAGAGAACCCAGCCAAGCCCACCCAAACTTCTGAGCTATGCAAATATGAGCTAGCAACTGGTTGCTGTTGTTAAGTCTCTAGAATTGCCATAATGTGTTAAGCTATAGTAGAACACTAATATATCAGCATGCTTTAATAAACTTGCCTTCTAAGAAAACATACAAAATAAAGCATACAGTAAATCCCCTGCCTAAAAACGAGTTCCACTCTTGTTTCTTTTTGTTCTTTCTCTGAGCCTCCAGTTCCATCAGGCCTTCATTAGTAAGCTTCTTGTGTTGGCACAGCAAGGAGTTCAGTGAAGTTGTCCTCTTGCAGACCTAGCTCCAGCTTCTCAGTGAAGGTCATTAAGTTGCTGAAGACCTCTTTGGACTCCTCACCCACCTTCTTAAATCCCCGAAAGTTGTGAACAAACTGCAGACAAACGTTCTCCCAAATACCATTCTTGGTGACAGCTGTAACCTTGTGCCAAGCATAGTCAGTGTTTTCGTGGTCTTGTAAATCAGAACACTGGGGTGGGTTGCCATGCCCTCCTCTAGGGAGTCTTCCTAACCTGGGAATCAAACCCAGGTCTCCTGCGTTGCATGTGGAGTCTTTACTGTCTGAGCCACTAGAGAAGCCCTGTAGTTGTTATAGTCCTTCCAATGTTGTCACAAGTTTGTTCCTGATTCATTCCTTGTCTTCACTGCCTGACCAAGTGTGATGTAAATAATATTTCTTAAAAGTCACTATAATTCCTGGTCCATAGGTTGGATGAATGACCTATGTACTACTTTGATCCTAGGATGAAAGTTGTCCATGAATTGGGGGTTGGTGGTGGTGACCCAAGCATTGTCAAGCAGCAAGAGAATGTCGAATGGGATGTCCTTCTCTGAGCAATATTTCTCCACCTCCAGGATAAAGTGGTGGAAAAAACCAGTTCTGGAAAATCGCCTCTGTAACTCAAGCTTTGGGGTTACACTACCCTTCCACACAATAGGAAGAGAGTCCATGGCTATGTTTATAAAGGCTCTTGTGTCAGGGAGTATTTAACAGGAGGATTCCTATGTGCTGTTTCTTATAAGTCCTGTGTTTCTTTTTAAGCAGAACAGCAGGCTGCTCCCAGGAACTGAGGTCATTGTGTGAGACAGGCTTGAATCTCCTTTAGTAAACATTCTCTTTACGACAAACTCAATTCATCAAGACCTTTTTTTACAAATATAATAAATAAAGGGGAATTGTCAGGGAACATTTAACAGGAGGATTCCTGCATGCTGTTTTCTATTTCTCAAGGATTCTCTGCTCCTTATCAGTTCCTATGCCAAGAATGAGTAAAGCTGCATGCAGTTCTCAGGACTGAGGTCATGGGATGAGACAGGCAGTGACTCTTTTCAGCGTCAGCGACCTTGTATGTATTAGACTATCCATATTGTGGCTATTGATAACATTTCATCCTGTGTAATAGCTGAGTAATCATCTTACTAAAGATATATAAGCCTGCATTTCTGCTAATAAAGCACCTTTGCTCCATCAGAGCTTGGGTCCCCATGTCTGTCTGTCTGTCTTTCTTTATTTCTGTCTCTTTCTCTCCTCGGCTAATTCTCTGGAACGCAGAAACCCCTCTAGCTCACTCTCCTGCCAGGGCTTCTAAGACTCTCTCGAGAAGGCACCCCGTTGCCTTCACCCCCGCCTCAAGAGGGCGCCCCGTGCCTTCGTGAGAGACGCAAGTCCTGTGTCAAGGAATTTATTGGTTCTCTGCGTAAACCAGGGAGTATCATCCTCCTTCTCTCTTTCACTTTACTTATCGTCGCCTCCCGACTGCCGGGTCCTGGTCCATTAAAGGACCCCAACACTTTTGAATTCTCAGAATGATTAAGAGAGATTTCAGCTTCATATCACCAGAAGCATTGCCACCAAACAAGAGTTAGCCTGTCCTTTGCTGCTTCATATCTCAGCATCACTTTTCCTCCTTACTGATGCAACTTCAGTCTGGCACCCTCTTTAGTACAGTCCGGTCTCATCCACATTACATTCCTGATGGGACAAATATGTGACTTCATCAATAATTTCTCAAAAAAGATTTCTCAAAGTATTTCAGGAAATTTCCAGCTACCATATCTGCATTTGTTGCCTTGCCACTTACTTTTACATTGTAAAGGTTGGCTCTAGCCTTGGACTGATGAAATCAGACAGAGCTGGCATTAAAAGGTGTGTTGTCTGATTCTCCACCATGGTTCTTCTTCAAGTCTTCACAAAGGCTTTCAGCTCTCTCTTGAGGCAGCATTAAGCTGAGTGGGACTCAACACTGATCCTGATCCTGCATCTACACTCTGAGAAGTTTCTCCACCTCCTTGATCATTCTTCTTTGCTTCTTCGATTTTATTGTTGACGTCATCAGCACAGCAGACTTCACATGTTCCATGAGTTCATCCTTCTTCTTTAGAACCATGTTGATGGTTGAACAATTCACGTTGTAAGAACAGGTGGTGTCTACCATCTTTTTGCCTCACTCTACTCTCTCAGTTATTTTTGTTTGTTTGTTTCCATTGTTATTGCTTGGCACTTCTTAGCAGTACCAGCTATATCACTGTTGCTTTTACACTTGCTTCTGGACATCTTGGGCTTGAAATAAAGTGCTGCACTACTGTACGCTATACAGTACTGTACAATAAATTGCACAAAAGTACAACCACTTGTGCAACCACTTGCACAACCACATACATGCATGTGACAATGTATGTCAAATGTCTGAATCGCTTACACTACTGGGCATGGGAACACATGCTTGCATCTTTGAAAGGGTTCAGCTTGAAGGCTTGTATGGAGTGGACTTATTTTATAAACTAGTATATTTTATAATGATCTGAGTTTCCTCATAGTTTATCCTCAAAGCTCTAACTCACTCTTGACCCTCCTTCTGAGTCTAACACTGGGTCTACATAGACCTACAGAAGTTCCAGCCATTCTCACCTTCTCACATCCATATCTGCCTTTTCCATCTCCTTTCCAAATGGGAACCCATGGGGTTCACAGTGGAACTGGGTAAACTGTGCATTCTATTTAAAGAAGACTCTACTATGAGCCCCTCTCCATTAATATCCATTTTCCACCAGGTCCACAAATATATCATGTCTAACTGTTTACATATTCCCTGACCAGTGGTGTCTTTCTTTCTCCCCTTACAATTATCATAGGATAATTTGCACCTCTTTCAAATGTCTAAAGCCCTGCTTCAGCATCAAGATTCTTCAGGAGTATCTGTGTCCCACTAAGACCTTTATAAACCATTCAAGGATGGAGCAGCAGTGGAAGAAAATCCGATACACAAAACAAACACAGGAGGGCATTCGGTCCACAAAACCAAGAAGCATTTTAATTTTCTGATGAAAACTTGCTGCCATTTATATATGTCATACATTTCTGCTTAAAATCATAGTATGCCTAGAAGCTTATTCATTCATCAAACAGTTATTGAGTTTCTACTTTTCACACTGGGAATAGAAAAATATGGTGAACAGACATTAGCCCTTTGGATGTTCACAGCTTAATGGGGAAACAAGGATGTAAATAAGCAGCTAATTAGAAGTAATAAAAATACATAGAGAATGCGATGCTCACACTGAACTTGGCCTGAGGATCAGAGTGGCCCCATAGGGACAGCATCACAAGTCTGGAAGGGTTAGAATGTCTTTGACAGAAAAATGAAACGAGGCCCCTCCTGGCCTTGAGAACAACATGTTAAAAAATGTGAAATAAATATGATATGTTGAACAAGTGTTTTGGCGTGACTGGAAGGCAGTGTGTACATGTAGGGGGCCAGGTGGTGGTGGGGTGGCAGGAGAACTAGTGGTTAGGTCTGGAAAGGTGAGTGGGGTCAGGTTATGACAGTTCCTGTTTAATCTGCTTATGGTTTAAACACTGACCTCTAGGCCAATGGGAACCAATGGAGAATATTAAGCAAATGAGGTGTATGAGCTGATAGACGTTTTGGAAAGGTAGCAATAATGGGAGAATTAAAGAGGAGCAGTGTAAATGCATATAGGCAAGGAAGGAAGCTAATAGGTTAGGTTAGAATTGATGAAGGAAAAATGGACTAAAGAAGTATTATAGAGACAGAAATCAAAGAATTTGAACTTTCTGGATCTTTTGGATAAATCTAAATAAAGAATCAAGAATAATTTCTAAGTTTTTATTGTGAGAGACTAAATTCACAAAGATTACTATTACAGGAGACTATATTTAGGAAACCATTAATAAAATTTTGAATTCAGAAAGAGATGCTTGTATGTAGTGGGTTTATGAAAAGATGAACTGTGTTTATAAATACATGTGTGTGTGTTCAATTCATGGTGTTTGTAGGACTTTGTGTGATAGACCCTTGCTTGTGACACTCAGGAAGCTTTCAGGAATATAATTCTTACAAGATCTTGATGATCTAGTGTATCTGGGGGTTTTGAAGCTATGTTTGTTTCTGATATTATCATAAACTGGCAGTTTCAAGATCAGGAACTGTATGTTTTCTTTATATTTTGCAAAATCTAGGACAAGGTATATTTTAAATAAATGTTTGTTGAATAAATAAACCCACTACTTTTAACCTTTTTCTTTGACCTTATTTGATGTACTTCAGTGCACTAAAAAAAAAAAAAAAATCCAGAAAAAGTAAGGTTGAGGCTTGGTGGATTACTGACTGTAAAGTCAGGTGTTCAAACTGTCAAAATGTCTAATTCAAGCACTAAGACTTAAAGAGAATGCTTTTCTTTTTCTGAATTATCTATGTCTTATTTGATCATATAATTGGCCCTTAATAGCAACAGTTTGTACTGTGCAAACATATCTCACAGTTATATGTTTAAAATTGTATTATAAAGCATGTCACTATTTCTAATCCATAGCTATATTTCACATACTCTGTATTTTTCTTTTTGTGTTAGGTGAACATCAATATGCTAATCTATTCCACCTTTTCTGTTTTTTCCAGCTTTTTTCCACAGTAATCCTGGCCTATCTTCTTCTCCACCAATGTACATACAGAAGTTATAAATGTATTTCTCCTTAGGTAATTTTGTGAATGAATGAAAAAATGGAGATTAAGAAACAATATTCCATAAAATAAACAAAAAATTATATGGGAGTATGAGGGAACCAATGAAATATGCTTTATATAACAAAGGTTCTTTTGAGTTATACTTGATAATTCTAGTTCATATTGCATATTTTTAAAGGAATTACTCCTCATAACTCCTTGGTGAAGAATTTAGGAAATGGTAAATATATTTTATAAACTTTGATAAACAAACATTAGAGTAAAGTTTTATTGAGAGTCATCTCTGATTGACATGGATAAGCCTTTTAGAGTTTGTGTGAGAGTTGGACTATAAAGAAAGCTGAGTCACAAAGAATTGATGTTTTTGAACTGTGGTTTTGGAGAAGACTCTTGAGAGTCCCTTGGACTGCAAAGAGATCAAACCAGTCAATCCTAAAGGAAATCAGTCCTGAATATTCATTGGAAGGACTGATGCTGAAGCTGAAACTCCAATCCATTGGCCACCAGATATGAAGAACTGATGCACTGGAAAAGATCCTGATGGTGGGACAGATTGAAAGTAGGAGGAGAAGGGGATGACAGAGGATGAGATGGTTGGATGGCATAACCGGCTTGATGGACAAGAGTTTGAGCAAGCTCTGGGTATTGGTGATGAACAGGGAAGCCTGGAGTGGTGCAGTCCATGTGGTTGCAAAGAGTCGTACATGACTGAGCAACTGAACTGACCTGAAGTGAACTGAATATGTACTTATGGAGGAATAAAGAATTAGTTATGTTAAAATACAATTTATTTCTCTTTTTGATAAGGATTCAGAGGAAACTCATTTCTAAAATCAATTGATATAAAAAAAAATCAATTGATAGCAAATAAGAGAATTATAACAGTATTCCTTACTTCCTAAATTCAATCAGATAGAGGCAAAAAATTTATACAATTAACAATTGTCCCTGTGTTTGGGATTGCAAAAATTTTTGCACTCCAGGACAATGTATCATAGTAGTATTGGGATGGATTAGAAGTAGGCTTTTTTTTGGCCACTGAGAGAAAAGCCAATGTGAGAGGAAAGGAAGGAAAGAAAAACTCATCTGCAGGTGACTTAGGAATACCAGTTTCACGAAAGAGTAGGTATATAAATTACAGATTTTGAACTTGATTCTTTAAAAACTATTGGTGTTTATAGGGCTCTAGGAAAGTTTCCATGTGCACCCTGTGATACATATACTCTAGTTTAAGATTGTAGCTTTAACGTAACACAAATGGATGGCAAATTTTGATGGGGCAAAATGAATAGATAGTAATCAGGGATGAGTCTACAGAGGAGGAGGAATGATACTTTAATGATGTAAAGGGAAGAGACTCAAAAACCTGAGGAAAGACGTGTTAGTTGCTGCCTTGTTGAGGACAATAAAGCCTGAAACATTTTAATATAGGATCTCCAATCACCTGTAATTTAGCTTGAAAGGTCAACTGAGACCACTGAAGAACCATAACAGAATTCTAAACAGAAGAGGGACATTGTTAGCTATGTTGCAGAACGTTATTGTAAAAAGATAGATGGTAATTGTGATGAGGAAAAAGTATGATTTGAAGAGGGAAGAGAGTTGAGTTAAAATCTGTGGATTACTGTAACAGTGGGAAATGTCAAATTTGGTCAACATGACATTGATAGTGTTCTGCCAAAATTCATGTCCGTCCAGAGCCTCAGAATGTGACTGTGCTTGGAAACAGAGACTTTACAGATGTAACTGTTTATGATGCGGTCACACTGGAGTAGAGTGGGCTCTTAATCTAATGACTGGAGTCCTCCCTATAAAAAGGCCAAGTGAAAGCATGGAAGAAACGCATGCAGAAAGACATGTGACCGCAGAGCAGAGGCTCTGTGATGCGTCCACAGTCCGAGAAACGCCAAGGATTGCCGGCAACGACCAGAGGCTGGGAGAAACCCGTGGAGCAGATCCTCTCTCAGAACCTCCCGAAGGGCCGACCTTGCCAACAGCTTGATTTCAGACTTTTGGTCTTCAGAACTGAGAGAGTAAATTCCTGTTGCTTGAACCCACTCAGTTTGTGGAAATTTGTTATGGCAGCCTTAGGAAACTAACAGAATTAGCGAAGTAGGTAATTGTGATACCACATGGACAACTCAGATGGAGATATAAAAAGCTGCAAGACAAATTGAAATATATTAAATTTAGCATATGGTAAACTTGAGGTGTGAATGAATAATCAAGATCTTTTAACATACAGTCAATATTTCAGGCACTCGAAAATTTGGATCTGGAAGTCAGTTGGAGGCTGAACAGAGAATCACCTGTCTAGAGGAAATGGTGCAAATTATACAGAACAACATAAGACTGGGAGGTCACAATCTTGGAATTTGCTGACATTTAAAGAGTAGCATAAGTAAAGGAACTGAGAAGCAACAATTAGATAGGGGGAACTGAAAGAAAAATGTTACAAAAGTTAGGGAAGCTGAGAGTTTGAAAAAGGAAGTCAGTGCTATACCCAAAGCAAGATGGGGACTAGACTAAGGAGGACTCTATGTATTCAGCAAGTAAGATTTCATTGGTAATTTTTAGGAAAATTGATTGGGGAAAAAATGTAATGTGATCAAATTTTGTCATTTTTCTCAACTGTCTCAAGTGTTTTGTAAAATCACTATTTAGAATTGACCTTTGTTCTCTAAATAATACTTTAGATTTCCATTCATTAGTTCCTAAATTCATTTAAATGTAGTATTTATTTCCTATAATAAAATCTTGAATGATTTTTGGCTTTTGCAAACTTTACTATATTCTTCTTAATGCTTAATTAAATGACAACTCATTTAAGAAATTCCAGTTAGTTAAAGTCTTTAAAACCTGCGATTTCTGTCTTGAATAACAGACAAGAATTAGGTAATAAATTCCAGGAAAGGTGTGGTCAAAATGGAGGAGTAATAGTCCCTGAATTCACCTAAATTACAACTATTTATGAGCAACTATCTAACAGATAAATGCTCTATGAGAAAGACAGGAAGACTAGCAGAAAATAATTTTACAGCTAAAGATATAAAGGAGGAACCACAAGAAGATGCATAGGTGAAATGGAGACACGATACAGTTAGGACCCACATCCCTCCGTCTGTGACCCACAGTCACAGAGGTCCTCCCCAAGAACTGAGGGATCTCAGCCCCAAATTGGGCTCCTTAGATTGGGGGTCTTGCTTTGGGGAGATGAGCCCCTAGAGTATCCAGCTTTGAAAATCAGTGGGGCTTCTGTGTGGGAGAGCCAGAAGACTATGGAAACAAATTCTCTGTTCCAAAACGGTGTATGTAAAATCTCACACTCTGTAAGTCTCAGCACAAAGGCAATAGTTTTAGAGACGCCTGGATCAGATCCCCTTGCTCATCTTGAAAAGCCTCCTGAAGAGGCAGGAGGCGACTGGGACTCCCTCTAGGGTTGGAGATGTTGGCTGCAGCCAGTTTGGGGAGCTTGTTTCACTGTGTGGACTCTGGTGCTGGAAAGTGCCATTTAGGAGCCTTCTCTTTAGCCTATTAGAACTGCAGGCTTACCTGCCTAACTACAAGTGGACTGACACCAGGTCCACTGCCCTCTATCCTGTACAGCCAGCCATGAAGGGATCTTTCTGTGACCACTGGCAGACTGGTATCTGTGCTGTGGCCCCTTGGACCTCAGTCTTGGGGGCCAGGCATTTGGGACTCAGCTTCCCTCACCACTGGGCCACAGTCACTGCATGAGGCAAGCCCTTGCAGTCAAGTGGGCTGGGAAAAGCCTTGCTTACCAGCATGCCCACAGAAGTCAGGCCTACCGCAACAGAGGAGGGTTCCCAGATTATATGGGGGCACCCCTAGGGCATATATCTGGTGGCCGCAACAGTATGAGACTAGAAATCAACCATATATTCGTTTCAACTACAGTTGTTTAAAAAATACAAAACACAGAAACATGTGTAGCCAAAACAATATGCTACTAAACAACCAGTGGGTCACTAAAACTATCAAAGGGAAAATTAAAAAAAACCCAAAGACAAGTGGAAGTGGAAACACAACATTTCAAAATCAGTGCGAGACAGCGGAAACAGTTCTAAGAGAGAAGTGGATAATGATACAGACCTACCTCAAAAAGCAAGAAAAATCTCAAGCACTCTATCCCCAAACCTGAAAACTAGGAAACAAACAAGCAAGCAAACACATCTCAAAGTTAGAAGGAAGGAAATAATCAAGATCAGAGCAGAAATGAATGAAATAGGGGAGTCTCTCTCCTCGCCCACGAGGAAAAACCAATACAAGAGATCAATGAAACTAAGAGCTATTTCTTTGAAAAGATACACAAAATTGACCAACCTTTAACCAGACGCATCAAAATATAAAGAGAAAGAACCCAAATAAATAAAATCAGAAATGAAAGAAGTTGTCTCTGACACTACAGAAATACAAAGAATTATGAGTCTACCATGAAAAATTATACACCAATAAAATGGACAATATGGATGAAATGGATAAATTCCTAGAAATGTACAATTTTCCAGTACTGAATCAAGAAGAAATAGATACTATGAACAGACCAATTATCAACAATGAAAGTGAATCAATACTACTATTAATAATAATTAAAAAAAAACTCCCAACAAACAAAAGTCCAGGACAAGATGGCTTCATAAGTGAATTTTACCAATTGTTTAAAAAAACTACCACTTACCCTTTCCAACTATTCAGAAAAATTGAACAAGAAGGAATGCTTCCAAACTCATTCAATGAGATCAGTATTATTCTGTTACAAAGACCAGACAAAAACATCAAAAAAAGATTACAGGCTTATATCCTTAATAAACATAAATGCAAAGATTCTCAACAAAGTATCAGCAAACTGAATTCAATAATACATTAAAAGGATCGTACACCATGATCACAAGGAATTTATTCCAGGGATGAAAGAATGAGTCAATATCTGCAAATTGACCATGTTAACAAATTGAAGAACAAATAGCATGATCATTTGGATATATGCAGAAAAAGCTTTTGACAAAATTCAATATTCATTTATGGCAAAACTCGCAACAAAGTGGGTAAAGAAGGAACGTCTCAACATGATAAAGGCTATATGTGACAAATCCACTGTCAGCATCATACTCAATTGTGAAAGCTGAAAGCCTTTGCTATAATTTCAGGAACAAGATAAGTGGACTTGTGCCACTCTCATTCAACATAGTTTTGGAAGTCCTAGCCACAGCAACCAGACAAGAAAAAAATTAAAATCTTCAAATTTGAAAGGAAGAAGTAAGCCTGTCGCTGTTTGAAAATGACACGTTAGTATATGTAGAGAATCTTTGACACTAGCAAAAAAGTGTTAGAACTAATAAATTCAGTAAAGGTGAGGATACCTAATTAATATAAAAATCCATTGCATTTCTATATGCTAATAATGAACTATCAGAAATAAAAATTAAAAAAATTCATTTACAAGTGCATCCAGAAAAAAAGCATGAAAAAAATCTAATGGATGCAAAAATTTTGTGCTCAAAACATATTTTTCATAGAACTAGAGGAAATAATTTTAAAGTTTGTATGGAAACACAAATGATGTTGAAAAGTTAAAATAATCCTGGAAAAGAAAAATGTGAGTTTATCCTGTTCCCTGATTTCAAACTTTATTGCAAAGCTAATGTAATAAAAACAGTATGGTACTGGCCAAAAACAGACACATAGATCAATGGAACAAAATAAAGACCACAGAAATAAATCCACATTTCTATGGTCAATTAAGTATGATGACAGAAACAAGAATATACAATGGAGGGAGACAGCCTTTTCAATAAATGCTGTTGGGAAAACTGGATAGCTACATGCAAAACTATCTACCTGGATTCTTTCCTCACACCATATACACAAATAAACTCATAATGTATTAAAGAATTAAATGTAAGGCCTGAAACCACAAAACTCCATTCATGTCATGTCCTTTGATGTTGGTATTAGCAATATTTTTTTGGATCTGTCTCCTCAGGCAAGGAAAACAAAAGCAAAAATAAACAGATGCAACTACATTAAACTATAAAGCTTTTGCATAGAAAAGGAAACTAGCAATGTAATAAAAATTCAGCTTACTGAATGAGAGAATATGTTTGCAAACAATATATCCAATAAGAGATTAATATCCAAACTGTAAAATGAATTTAGAGAACTCAACATTTAAAAAAAAAAAAACCTGTTTAAAATTAGGTATAGGATCTGAATAGAGATTTTTCCAAAGAAGACATCAGTCAGTTCAGTTCAGTCGCTCACTTGTATTCAACTATTTGCAACCCCATACAAATAGTCTGCAGCATGCCAGGCTTCCCTGTCTGTCATTAACTCTCAGAGATTGTGATGGCAGAATAGAAGGATGTGCTCATCTTCTGAGAGAACTTCAAAATTGCAACCTGATACTGAACAACCACTGACAGGAGACCGTTGGATGCCACCAAAAAAAAGATACCCCACATCCAAGAGCAAAGGAGAAGCCTCAACAAGATGGTAGGAGGGGTGAAATTGCATTTAGAATCAAACCCCATACTCACCAGAGACACACAGACGGCTCAGACAAAACTTTGTGCACACCAGAACCCAGAGGCTCCACATAGACTGAGCGAGACCTGCCTTTGAGTGTTTGAGTGTCTCCTGCAGAGGCACAGGTCAGCAGCGGCCTGCCGTGGGGACAGGGGCTCTGGCTGCAGCAGACCTGGGACACGCCAGCATGTGGCACAAGCCCTCTTGGAGGAGGTTGCCATCACCTCCACCATAGATTTGCTGAGCAGACGCCCACAAACTGCAGAACAATTATACTACCAAAGAAATTCTCACACTGTTAAGAAAGTTCTAGGACCCACAACAGATTTCCCAACCACAACAGATTTCCCAACCTGGGCATCCAGCAAAGGGACTGAGAACCTCCAGGGAATTTGACTTTGGAGACCAGTGAGATTTGTTATAGAACTTCTGCAGGACTGGAGAAACAGACTCTTGGAGGGCACAAACAAAACCTTGTGTGCACCAGGAGCCAGGAGAAAGGAGCAGTGACCCCACAAGAGACTGGGAGTCTCTGGCAGAGGTGTGGATTGACAGTGGCCTGCCACAGGGGTCAGGGGCACTGAATCCAACAGTGTGGGCATAGGTCCTTTTGAAGGAGGTCTCCATTATCACCATTATCCCTACAATAATTTGGCCTCAAGCCAAACACCAGGGAGGGAACACAACTCCCCCCATCAACAGAAAATTGGATTAAAGGTTTACGGAGCATGGCCCCACCCATCAGAACAAGATCCAGATTCCCGCCCCCCGCCACAGTCAGTCTCTCCCATCAGGAAGCTTCCACAAGCCTCTTATCCTCATCCATCAGAGGGCAGACAGACTGAAAACCACAAACACAGAAAGCTAACTAAACTGATCACATGGACCACAGCCTTGTCTAACTCAATGAAACTATGAGCCAAGCTGTGTAGGGCCACCCAAGACAGACGGATCATGGTGAAGAGTTCTGACAGAATGTGGTCCACTGGAGAAGGAAATGGCAAACCATTTCAGTATTCTTGCCTTGAGAACCCCATGAACAGTATGAAAAGGCAAAAAGAAGACCCGGAGATGGCCAAAAGACTTGAAAATCTGCCCAAGGTTAGTAATCATCAGTGAACTCCCATCAAAATCACAGTGAGATCTCACTTGATACACATCAGAATGGCTATTAAAAAGTTGCAAGTGTTGGTGAGGATGTGGAGAAAGGGAACCCTTGGGACTGTTGGTGAAAGTGTAGATTGGTGCAGTCACTATGGGAAACAGTATGGAGGTTTCTCAAAAAATTAAAAATAGAACTCAGGTATGATCCAGCGATTCCACTTCTGGGTATTTGTCCCCAAATATAAAACACTAATTGGAAAATATATATCACCCCAATGTATATTGTAGCACTGTTTACAGTAGCCAAGATATTGAAGCAACCTAAGTGTACACGACAGACAAACGGATAAAGGAGATATTGTGTGTGTGTGTGTGGTATAATATTATTCAGCCATAACACTAAGTGAAATATTAACATTTTTACAACATTGATGGATCTAGAAAGCTAAGCTTTAGTGAGATAAATCAGCTAGTAAAAGACAAATAATGTATGATCTCAATTATATGTGGAGTCTGAAAACAAACAAATAAAACAAAAGTGTAACTGGCCCATAGAGATAACAAATGGGCAGTTGCCAGAGGAGAGAAGGTGGGGGTGAGTAACACTGATAAAAGGGATTAAGAGGTATAAAATTCTAGTTATAAAATAAATAACACACAAGATATAACATGTTTAATAAATATCAGTAATATTTAATAACTTTATTCAGGAAAAGATGGTTATCAGACTTACGGTGGTGATCATTTCATATCTTTTGAAAATGTCAAATCTCTGTGTAGAATACTTGAAAATAACATAATATCATATATCAACTATATTTCAATACAAAGAATATTATATTCTAATTTAGGAGGTTTGGGAGGGAGAGAGTAGCAGGTCATTTTTCTAGTCTTGAAAGCAAAAAAACAGGCTTAAAATTCAACATTCAAGAAAGCTAACATCATGGCATCCAGCCCCATCACTTCATGGCAAATAGAAGGGGAAAATGTGAAAACAGTGACAGATTTTATGCTCTTGGTCTCCAAAAGCACCGTGGACCATGACACGCAGCCACACAATTAAAAGATGCTTGCTCCTTGGAAGGAAAGCTATGGTAAACCTAGACAGTGTGCTAAAAAAAAAGACATCATTTTGCTGACAACGTTTCATATAGTCAGAGCTATAGCTTTTCCAGTAGTCACATGCAGATGTGAGAATTGGACAGTAAAAAAGGCTGAATGCCAAGAATTGACGCTTCTGTATTGTGGTGCTGGAGAAGACTCTGGTGAGCACTTGCACTACATCGTGCATCAAACCAGTCAGTCCTAAAAGAAATCAACCCTGAATATTGATTGGTAGGATTGATGCCGAAGCTGAAGCTCCAACACTCTGGCCAACTGATATGAAGAGCCGACTCAGTGGAAAAGACCCTGATGCTGGGAAAGAGTGAAAGAAAAAGGAGAAGGGGGTGACAGAGGATGAGATGGTTGGATGGCATCACTGACTCAATTGACATGAATTTGAGCAAACTTTTGGACACAGTGAAAGACAGGGAAGCCTGACATGCTGCAGTCCATGGTGTCTCAAAGGGTTGGACATGACTTAGCAACTGAAAGATATTAATTAATGATAAATTCATAGAGCTGTCCTCTAATTTTACATCTGAAGAAAAGAAATCTCATTTGAATAAGTGAAAATTTTTGTAGGATTAAATTTCTAAGTACCAATATTTGAAATTTACACACAATTCTGATTTTAAGCAATGTATCTTTTGCTCTATCATATAAACAAGTTGCAAGCAAACTTGGGTCATTAAGAAAAAGCTTAACCAATTCTCACTTTGCTGTCTTCTCACATTTACCTCTAAATACTGAGAAAAGTTTGAGTTGCTTGTCACATTTCACTTCTACATATGGTATTGTTTGTACACATTAATTTGTACATATGGAAGTGTACATATGGATATTATGATCCACAACTTCCTAACCTAAATTATTTTTGATCTGTGTAGAACAGCCTATGATGCATTCATGGCTCCAAACCTTGTTTGCAAACCTATTCCAACAGTTTGCTCTCTAGATCTATTCTTCTGTTAACCTGTAAGTGCTAGAGACGGTGTACATAGCATTTATTTTTATTTTTAGTGAATCATATTCTAATAGTCTATAAATATGGTGGTGCCTAACTTTGTTAGAACTTGTGACTAGTTAAGACTAAAGTCACAAAAGCGTTACAGAATATTACCACAGAGATTTAAAATTTATAAGCCCCATATGTACACTTATATGCACGCATATTCACAAACACATCATTAGACATAAGAACAACAACTCTTTCCAAATCTTTGCCCAGCTGGAAAGAGAACTTTTTAATAGCATATCAATATCAAAACTTATTAGTCTTTAACACTAATATATTTCATTTAATAAACATCTCAAATTCCCTAGTGATTTTCAGATTTGAAAGTAAAGTAAGGAACAGTTATGTTTTTATTATTGCTTTTATACAAATCCAACCTAAATGAATCAAAGAATATATTCACAAATGTCCCTGAAAATCGGTGTCTTGGTGAAGCTGAGGTGCATTTTGAATGTCTCATTCATTTATTCTACAGATATTTTTGCACACTACTTTTCACCAGGAAAGACAGCATGTTCTATATTCGCTTTGAAGATTCTTCAGTTAATATCCTCTCTTTCACTTTACATGTGCCCTTACATCTGTTCTTGCTTATCAGCTTCTTCTGAGTAAATTGCTGTTTTCTTTAAGAATCAATCTATTAAAATTGCTATTGACTGCATGCTGTTCCTCAAAATTCGTATGTTGACTATTGAATGTGACTATTAATGTGACTATTTGGGAGATGAGATTTTAGAAAGGTAGCTGAAGTTAAATAGAGTCATGAGTGAGATCCTAATCCAACAGGATTTGTGTTCTTCTAATGGACGTGAGTCTGAGTGAACTCCGGGAGTTGGTGATGGACAGGGAGGCCTGGCATGCTTGCGAGTCATGGGGTCGCAGAGAGTTGGACATGACTGAGCGACTGAATTGAACTGAACTGAAGAAGAGGAAGAGATACCGGAGAACTGTCTCTGTCTGTTTGCAGAAGAAAGACCATGGGAGGAGATTATGAGAAGGTAGCTCCCTACATGCCAGGAAAACGGGTCTTAACAAATCAGCCATGACAGCCCTCTGATCTGGACTCCTATCTTCCAGAACCATGAGAAAAATTAAGTTTCAGTTGTTTAAGCTGCACAGTCTGTGGTATTTTGCTATGACACTCTGAGCAGACTACTCCAGAATGAATGTATGTCTAGAAAAAAAAAGGGCAAAGCTATTTTAAGAAGCAGATAAAAAAATTAGATCAAGATAATAAGCTGAATGCCATAAATCTCTAGAAATGACAAAAAAGATGGTTAAGAAAATCTACAGTGCTGGAAAACAGGAAATTGCTAGCTGGAAAATAGGAAGCTTGAGGTTTCTTAATGAGAAGTCACATGGGTTCATATCATTTAATTTGCACAAATTGTGAAGTGCTTAGAATAGGCTACTGTTGTTACTATTAATGGAGAAAACCAATACCCAAAACACTCATAGGAAACATTTCTTGCAAAGTGAGAAGGATTCTGGAAATGCTGTACTCTTGAAGAGGGCAGATTCAAGTGCCATGGTTAACCATTAAGCTGACTACATGGGGTTAGTAAGTGAAGTAGGTTGACTTCTTTCTCACCTAATCTGCATGGAATGGATGAAAGCAGAAGCAACTGTCTCCAGGGTGGGGAGTAAGATTGGGTAGGATTGGGAATTTGAGCTGGAGAAACAGCGCTGTATCCCAGGTGGATGGCAAAAATCAGAGGGTGTTGGGGACTCTGTGCCCAGACAATGAGTTAGTGTTATACCCTTCTTAGGAGTTTTTCAAATTAATGTAGATCTGCTGGAGTAGGATATGGCAACCCACCCCAATATTCTTGGCTGGGAAATCTCATGGACAGAGGAACCTGGTGGATTACAGTCCTTGGGATCACAAAGAGTCAGATATGACTTAGTGACTCAACAACAACACAGTATAGCTTATTTAAAATATTGTGTTAATTTTAGGTGTACAGAATAGTGATTCAGCTTTTTGGCTGATAAAATTTCAGATATTCCATTATAGGTAGTTATAATATATTAGGTATAATTAGCTGTGCTTTACCATAAAGCCTTGTTGCTTACTTATTTTTTCTTAGCAATGTTTCCCCCCCCGCCCCAATCACTGTAGAAAGAAGACATTAAATGGAACAGAATCTACAGCAATAGCTTACCATGTGGTGGGATGAATTGAGAAGGTGGAGTAAGAGGGGGTGTAGTGGGACCGATATTCCCCAGGTGATGGGAATTAAGGGGGGTAATGTCTGCAGGGAAATAAAAAAAACTATACAAATCAGTCCTTTTATTGTCACTGTGTGCTGATACCAAATGATGCTGATGATAAAATACTTCCACCCCTAAGGTAGACCATGCCTATTATCACTCTTTGTATACTACTCTTTGTATACTACTAATCTACCTAACCGGCTTCCCTGGTGGCTCAGAGGTTAAAGCGTCTGCCTGGAATGTAGGAGATCCCGGTTCGATCCCTGCAGTCCGGAAGATCCCCTGGAGAAGGAAATGGCAACCCACTCCAGTACTCTTGCCTGGAGAATCCCATGGAGGGAGGAGCCTGGTAGGCTACAGTCCATGGGGTCACAAAGAGTTGGACACGACTGAGCGACTTCACTTTCACTTTCATTTTCAATCTACCTAAATTACAAAGAATTTCAGTACAAAGATAATCACACAAGAAAAAGACTGTCAAACAATTGTGCAAAATGAGCACTATGAGAAGCATCAAAACAAACACCTGAGGAACTAAAATGAACAAAACAGACAACAATTTTCGTAAAAGATTAATGTCCTCGTGGAGATAAGAGAGGATATCTATTTTATGTTAATTGGAATGTTTATTGTGAAAGAATCAATTAGAGACTTGGCGATAAAAAATTTTGATCATCCAGAAAGCAAAAAAGCAATAACAATAAAAACAAAAAAAAAGATATTGATTAAATTTCAGAATGGACGCAACTGAAGAGAGATTTAATAAGTTGAATAATTCACCCAGAATATAACACAGAAAGACAGGAGTTGTAAAACCATGCAAGACAAGATAAGAGAGAACTGATGGTAAGAGAGGAAAAATGGACATGAAGGATAGAACTAGGAGTTCTAACATAAGTTAGGTAAGTCCCCGAAGGAGAGGGTAAAATAAAAATTAATGAACTATAGAGAAACTTTTTTATATAGAGCTGAAGAAATGCACAAATCTTTAGATTTAAAAAGGTCACCAAATGTGAGTGAGGAGTAAAACTCAAACATAGCAAACTGTTTTAAATCTCAAAACATTAAAAGTCCTGAAAGTTTCCAGAGATGGAAAAAATGTCTATAAATAAACAAAAGATTGGCATGAGATTTCTCACTGGTACTGCTGGATGCTGGGAATTTCTAGAAATTACTAGAAGACTTAGACATTTCTGCTGCTGCTGCTGTTTGAAAAGTGAAAGTGAAGTCACGCAGTCATGTCTGACTCTTCACAACCCCATGGACTGCAGCCCACCAGGTTCCTCTGTCCATGGGATTCTCCAGGTGAAAATACCGGAGTGGATAGACATTGCCTTCTCCATGGAATCTTCTCAACCTAGAAACTGAACTTGGCTCTCCTGCATTACATGTGGATTCTTTACCATCTGAGCCACCGGGGAAGCCCTTAGACATTTCTAATGGAAAAAATTTTTTCTTGAACTCCCTGGTGTCAAATCTTTTGTAAGACCACCTCTTGGCTTTGCTCAGGAAGGCAGCTTTCTAAGCAATCCCTGACTTGATTATAAAGCAGTAAATTCAATATTCATATCAAGTATTGGATAGTGGCCTCTTCCTTTGACACTAGGAATACAATTTAAAAGGTAAGACAGTTTTGAAAAAGGAAGCAGATGAAGGGTTTGGGATTTCTGTGAGTGGAGAATGAAGGGCTGTGATAAAAGCTGTGTTCAGAAATTCAGTTTAAACCTTAAGGTCAAAGTAGATTCTCCAACTTCTCTCTGAATCTAAATTTTGAAACATCTTACTGAAGAGAAATATGCTATTTCTGTAGGCCTGACTGTTGGGTCTACTTAATTCAGTTCGGTTCAGTTCAGTCGCTCAGTTGTGTCCGACTCTGTGACCCCATGGACTGCAGCACGCCAGGCCTCCCTGTCCATCACCAACTCCCAGAGCTTGCTCAGACTCATGTCCATCAAGTCGGTGATGTTATCCAACCATCTCATCCTCTGTCACTCTCTTCTCCTCCTGCCCTCAATCTTTCCCAGCATCAGAGTATTTTCAAATGAGTCAGCTCTTTGCATGAGGTGGCAAAAGTATTGGAGTTTCAGCTTTAGCATCAGTCTTTCCAATGAACATCCAGGACTAATCTCCTTTAGGATGTACTGGTTGGATCTCCTTGCAGTCCAAGGGACTCTCAAGAGTCTTCTCCAACACCACAGTTCAAAAGCATCAATTTTTTGGCGCTCAGCTTTCTTTATAGTCCAACTCTCACATTCATAAATGGCTACGGAAAAACCATAGCCTTGACTAGATGGACCTTTGCTGGCAAAGTAATGTCTCTGCTTTTTAATATGCTGTTTAGGTTGGTCATAACTTTTCTTAAAGGAGCAAGCGTTTTTTATTTCATGGCTGCAGTCACCATCTGCAGTGATTTTGGAGCCCCCCAAAATAATGTCTGCCATTGTTTCCACTGTTTCCCCAGCTGTTTGCCATGAAGTGATGGGACCGGATGCCATGATCTTCGTTTTCCGAATGTTGAGCTTTAAGCCAACTTTTTCACTCTCCTCTTTCACTTTCATCAAGAGGCTTTTTAGCCCCTCTTCACTTTCTGCCATAAGGGTGGTGTCATCTGCATATCTGAGGTTATTGATATTTCTCCCGGCAATCTTGATTCCAGCTTGTGCTTCTTCCAGCCCAGTGTTTCTCATGATGTACTCTGCATAGAAGTTAAATAAGCAGGGTGACAATATACAGCCTTGACGTACTCCTTTTCCTATTTGGAATCAGTCTATTGTTCCATGTCCAGTTCTAACTGTTGCTTCCTGACCTGCGTACAGGTTTCTCAAGAGGCAGGTGAGGTGGTCTGGTATTCCCATCTCTCTCAGAATTTTCCACAGTTTATTGTGATCCACACAGTCAAAGGCTTTGGCATAGCTGTGTCTACTCACCCACCTACTAACCTTAAATGAAAATCTTCTCTAAGTAGAAGTCTGTACCCAGGTAGTTTACTGCATCATAAAGGAAAAAGTCAAGAAAAAGGACCAAAATTGATTTCCTTTCTTTAAGGCACAGTAATCCCAATCATTACTAAACCATGGAAGAAGATTGTTTTGGGTTCCAACTTCTCCTCCCAGGAGCAAATTGGGAATGAGAAGGTGGAGAGCAAAAACCTGATGTGACAAAGGTAGAGTAGAAATATTTCAACTCCACTCCCCCCATGACCAAATGCCAATTACCCTGAGGCAGATTTGTAATTGTCTGAGCAGCAGTATGTGTTGCTGGGGCCTGAGGATGGAGCAGAAGCTCATAAAGCAGAGATTGACTTCCCTCATAAGAATGCCAATGGAGAGCTCCTGCCAGGAAGGGACTCCTCTTGAAACAATTCAGTAATTTAAATGCAAAGAAAGGCAATTTGTAGAAAAACAGAAACCGATACTGTCTGAATCAATGAAGCAAAATCATAAGACAGCCTCAGAGAAACTGGAAATAGCACAGAAATAAATCAGACTAGGGAATGGAGGAGGATTCGGGGTGCTTGTCATCAGACAAGTGAATTTATGTCATGATTCTGCACACAGTGTACAGGACTGCTGAACAGAAGTCTAAACTCAGGTGGTTTGTGTGTAGTTGTGATCAGCTTTTTAAAAATTGAAGTGCAACTGACATACAGTGTTATATCAGTTTTGGTCATATAGCATAGTGATTCAACATTTATATGTATTTTTACATGATCATCATGATAAGTCTAGCAACCAGATGTGACCATTTCAAATTAATACCATATTATTGTATATTATAATTAAGGATGGTGGCTCAGATGGTAAAGCGTCTGCCTACAATGCAGGAGACCCAGGTTCTATCCCTGGGACAGGAAGATCCTCTGGAGAAGGTAATGGCAACCCATTTTATTACTTGTGCTTGGAGAATCCCACGGATGGAGGAGCCTGGTAGGCTACAGTCCATGGGATTGCAAAGAGTCGGACATGACTGAGTGACTTCACTTTCACCTTATTGTATATTATTAATACAATATGTTCCTTGCTCTGTGTATTGCATCTCCACAACTTATTTTATAACTGAAAGTTTCTACCTCTTAATTTCCTTCACTTATTTTGCCATCTGCTTACCTGCCTCTTCCCTGGAAACCATCTGTTTGTTCTATATATCTATGAGTCTGCTTTAGTTCAGTTTTTAAATTTCATGTATAATTGAGATCATAAGATAGTTGTCTTTCTCTATCTGACTTGCTTCACTTAAGCATGTTACCCTCTAGGTTCACCTAGTTTGCCCCAAATGCCGGGAATTCTTTCTTTCTTATGGTTGGACAATATTCCACTATATATCTAGTCATCTATTAATACCAACAGACACTGAGGTTTCTGCTACATCTTGGCTACTGTAAATACTGCTTCAATACACACTGGGGTGCATCTATCTTTTTCAATTAGAGGTTTTGTTTTCTTTGGGTAAATATCCAGAAGTGGAGTTGCTGGATCATCTGGTAGTTTTATTTTTTTTTTAATGTGTTTGAGAAACTTCTATATTGTTTTACATAGCAACTGAACCAATTTACACTCCCACCAAGAGTGAATAAGGGTTTCTCTTTCTCCACATCCTCATCAACACTTGTTATAGTTTGTCTTTTTGATGAAAGCCTTTCTGAACCATCATTGTTTCCCTGGAGTAAATCTCACCTGATTATAGTGTGTGATTCTTTTAACGTATTGACTTTGGTTTGCTAATATTTCATTGAGGACTTTTGCATCTATCTTCATCAAGAATATTAGCTGTAATTTTCTTTTTGTGTGTGATATTTTTTATCTGTTTTGGTATCAGGATGATGCTGATCTTGTTGGAAGCATTCCTTCTTCTTCAGTTTTTTTTTTTTTAGTAATAGTTTGAGAAGTTCAGGTGTTAACTTTTCTTTGAATAATTGATAAAATTCATTTGTGCAGCTGTCTTGTTCTGGACTATTGTTTGTTGAGCTTTTTTTTTTTCTTTTAGTACTGATTCACTTCACTATTGATAGTTTTTCTTATCTACTTCTTGATTCAGTCCTGGGGGATTGCAGGAATTAATAGAAATAAATTAATAGAATAAGTTGAATAATATAATAAATTTAAGAATTTATTCATCTAGATTGTCCATTTTGGTAGTTTGTTATGATCGTTTGTATTTCCTTGGGGACAGAGGCAACTTCTGTGTCATTTCTGACTTTATTTATTTGGGTTCTTTAATCAATTTTATTTATCTTTTCAAAGAACTAGCTCTTAGTTTCATTGATTTTTTAAAATTTTTTGGTCTCTGTTTCATTTATTTCTGCTTTTATCTCTTTTATTTCCTTTCTTCTAACTTTGAGCTTTGTTTGTTCTTTTTTTATAATTCCTTCAGGTTTAATTGGGGCTTCCCTGATGGCTCAGTTGGTAAAGAATCCACCTGCAATGCAGGAGACCCCGGTTCAATTCCTGGGTAGGGAAGATCTGCTGGAGAAGGGATAGGCTACCCTCTCCAGTATTCTTGACTGAGTGACTTTCACACTAGGTTTAAGAACAGAATGAGATTTTTCTTGCTTCTTAAAGTAGGTTTGTACCACAATTAACTTACCTCTTAGAACTGCTTTTGCTGCCTCCCATTGATTTTGGAATGTGGCATTTCAATTTTCATTTGTCTGCAGGTAATTTTTTATTTCCTTTTTGATATTTTAGTAGCTCATTGGCCATTTTAGAGTTAGACTGCATGTGGTTTTTTTTTTTTTTTTTACAGCTTTTAAAATTTGTAGTTGACTTCTCAGTTCAGTTCAGTCGCTCAGTCGGGTACGACTCTTTGCGACCCCATGAATCGCAGCACGCCAGGCCTCCCTGTCCATCACCATCTCCCGGAGTTCACTCAGACTCACCCCCTTGGAGTCGGTGATGCCATCCAGCCATCTCATCCTCTGTCGTCCCCTTCTCCTCCTGCCCCCGATCCCTCCCAGCATCAGTCTTATTTCTAGTCTCACACTATTGTCAGAAATTATGTTTCACATGAATCCAATCTTCTTCAAACTATTGAGACTTGTTTTGCAGCGTGTGTTCTATTCTGAATATTCCATTTGCACTTGAAAAGAATGCATACTTTGTTATTTTGGATGGAGTGTTCTATATACATCTATTAAATCTATTTGTCTAATATATCTTTTAAGACCAGTGTTTCTTTGTTGATTTTCTGTCTGAATGATTTATTCTTTGCTATAAGTGGTGTATTAGAGTCCCTTACTATGTAGTATTACTGTCAATTTCTCTTTTTATGTCTGTTAATATTGTTTTATGTATTTAGGTGCTTCTATTTTGAATTCATTAGTATTTCCTCTTGTTGTATTGAGCCCTGTATCATTATACAAGGTATTTAAAGTATTAAAGATACTTTAAAAGATCTCTTTTAAAACCTTTGTTTTTATGTCTATTTGAAGATATAAGTACCTCTACCCTAGCTTTCTTTTTGTCTCTGTTTATGTATAATACTTTTTTTCTATGCCTTCAATTTCAGTCTTTGTGTATCTTTAGATCTGAAGTATGTCCTCTGTAGACATTATATAGATGGTCTTGTTTTATATTCATTCAGCCACTCTATGTCTTTTGACTGCAGCAGTTAGTTCATTTACACTTAAAGCAATGACAGGTATATACTTATTGTCATTTTGTTGATCATTTTCTGATGGTTTTTTTAATTCTCTGTTCCTTTCTTCCTATCTTGTTCTCTCCTTTTGTGATTTGATGACTATCTTTAGTGTTATGCTTGGATTAGTTTTTCTTTAATTTTGTGTATCTCATAAGTTTTTGAGATTTCATGGCATATTTTGCATCTTTTTAAATTTGTACATCCCTTTGCTAATTATTATAGCTATAGTTTATTTTACTACCTTTGTTTTTTAACATTCATACTAGATTTGTAAGTATTGATCTAGTACCTTTTCTTTATTTTCATGTTTGTAAGTGAGATTATTTCATGTATTTTCTTATTTGCAGCTATGGCCTTTTTTTTTTTTTTTTCACTTAATTAAGTTCTTTAAACCTTTTGTCTACATGCAAGTTAGGCGTGATGAACTTCTTTAGCTTTTGTCTCGGTGGAAAACTCTTTATATCTCCAAATCTGAATAAAAACATTGCTGTCAGCATATTCTTGCTTTTATCTTTTAGTACTTTAAATATATTGTTCCAGTTCTTAGCAGCCTGTAATGTTTCTGGAGAAAATTTCCTTATACATTTCTA
This sequence comes from Oryx dammah, assembly GCF_014754425.2. Classification (NCBI taxonomy): domain Eukaryota; kingdom Metazoa; phylum Chordata; class Mammalia; order Artiodactyla; family Bovidae; genus Oryx; species Oryx dammah. Next base: position 87,653,818 of record NW_024070203.1, on the reverse strand, counting down.
GTTGTTTTTCTCTTTCCACCTTTAAGATTCTGTCTTTAACTTCTGACATTGTCATTATAATGTGTCTTGGAGCGTATCTCTTTGGTTCATCTTATTTGGGACTCTCTGTGCTTCCTGTACCTGGACATCTGTTTCTTTCTTCGGATTAGGAAAGTTTTCAGCCATTATTTCTTCATATGTTTTTTGGCCCTTTCTGTCTCTTTTCTCCTTAGGGGGCCCATATGATGTGGATGATAGTATGCTTTAAGGTGTCCCAGATATGTCTTAAACTACACTTTTTAAATTAATTAATCAATTTTCAGTTCTGATTAGGGGATGTCCACTACTCGGTCTTCCAGTTCATTGATCTGGAAGTTCACCTGCTGCTGATCCCATCTGGTGTATTTTTCATTCCAGTTATTGTATTCTTCAGCTCTGAGTGGTTTTTGTATTTTCTGTCTCAGAGTCAAAGTTCTCACTGTATTCATCTAGTTTCTCCTGACTTTTGTGCACATCTTTATGACCATTACTTTTAACTCTTTAGTAGATAACTTATGCATATTTGGTCTCATCCTTTTTCTGAAGTTTTGTTTTGTCCTTTTGTTTTGACCATATTGTCCTATCTCCTTGTTTATCCTAAGGTTATGTGTTTGTTTCTAGGTGTTGGGTAGACCAGCTATGTCTCCTGGTCTGGAAGGAGTGGCCTTATGTAAAAAGTTGGGGCCTGGAAAAGCAGACCCTTCTGGTTACAAGCTCCTGGTGCTCCAGATGTGTCCCTCATGTGGGCTGCGTGCCGTTTATTTTGTGGTGCTGCAGTTGGGTGCACTGGTGGGTGGCGTATGCTCCTGGTGTGGGAGCCACTTTGGAGAGGTGCCTGTCTGGTCCAAGGCTGCCATCTGGGTGTGGTAAGTAGGGAGCCACTCTGCGGGGTAGGGGACACTTGTCCTGGTGGAAGCCACCCACTTAGTGTGGAGGGGCAGTAGCTAATTTATGGGGTGCTAGTCTGGTCCTAGGAGTAGTGTTAGTTGATCAATCGTAAACTCTTTGTGACCCCACGGACTGTAGCCTGCCAAGCTCCTCCCTCTGTCTATGGCATTCTCCAGGCAAGGAGTGGGTTGCCATTCTCTTCTCCAGGGGATCTTCCCAATCCAGGGGCTGAACCCTGGTTTCCTGCATTGCAGGCAGGTTCTTTACCCTCTGAGCTACAGGGAAGTCTGGTCCTAGGCCACCAAAAATATGTGGTAAGGTGGGAGCTGCACTGAGGGGTGCTTACTAGGGCAGGCTGATTGTGCGGGGAAGTGCGGGAGAGGATTGCCACATGGGCAGAGGGTATTAGTGATACAGATGGTGAATGTCAGAGCATGCTGGTGTCAGGCCAACCAGGAGAAAAAAAATGGCATCCACCAGCACTTTGAACCCCAGAGAAAGTTCCAGTGCCTTTTTGCTACTTGTCTTAAAGTTAGTCAATACATCTCCTTCACTTAGGGTTCAGGTGCTTCTCAAACTGCTGCCTCTCTGCTTGGACTTGGAGTGAGTTTGCATGTGAGCCCTTTTAGAGTGAAGTTTTCATTTTCCATCACCCTGTGGCTCTTCTAGATGAAAGCCCTGCTGGTTTTCAAAGCCAGATATTATGGAAGCTTGTCTCCCTGGTGAAGGTCCCCAGAACTGGTGTGCCCACTGTGAGGCTCAAACCCCTTCTCCTGAAGGAGAGCCTTTGCATTTGTGATTCCTCTCCTTCTTGTAGGTCATCACCCCAGAGATGTGGGTCCTGCTCCTACCTATCTCAGTGTGTTTTTTTCTTTATATCCATAGTATGGTAGGGCTATTCTGCTAGTGTTCAGGTCCTTCTCATAGGATAGTTATTCTATATCTAATCATAGTTTTGGTGTGTCCATTTGTGCAAGGAGTGCAGGATCGTTTCACTCCAGTATCTTGATCCTTGTCTGGTAGTCAGCTTTTAAAGCCCAGGAGCACCAGGATGCCCTTCCCTGCCCATTTAGAAATTTGACAGTTCAGTGTCTGATTGGGCAAAGTGCTCAGGTAGCATTTGCTTTAAGAGTGAGCGAACAGTAAATGGTTATTAGAGATACATATCTTTGATTTGAAAATATTTTCCCAACTTCTTTTTTCTGAGAGTACAGATATATCAATCATATCCCAGGTATATAACTAATAGTATAAAAAATAATGTTCAGCTTAATGTTGAAATATATGAGAAAATAGGGGAAATATTTAAGAGATCCTCTGAATGCCTAATTCATGGTTTTCTCCCCTGCTTCTTCTAAATGCTGAACAGACATCAAGTTGAACTGAAGCACTAAGGAGCCAAACTAAACATGGTAAAGCAGGCATCTGGGCTTGTAGATAAAGTCTGAATAATTTCTGACCATTAAAGCACTAAATGAAAAGATAAACTATTAGAACTAGATAAAGTGCAAGATGAAACTCAACACGTTTCTGATAACTGCTGAAATTTAGTGAATGAACTGTGCTAGTAGTCTGCCTCTATGTTGAAGCTTTCCTTAGGATGAAGGCAGCCTGTAATAATTTTCTTTCTCTTCTAGTAATTATATTTTCATGAGGAAATTTGTACTGACTGTTTCACTAACATAGTCGTTCTCTCTTTCTTTCTTTGCCTGCACTGCATGGCTTGTGGCAACTTAGTTTCCTGACCAGAGATAGAATCTGATCTCATGGCAGTGAAAACTTTGAGTCCTAACCACTGGACCACCAGGGAATTCTCACTGCTGTAGTCTTGACTGCTGTCAGTTATTGCAGGGGACAGACCTTCATGTCTGAGGACAAAACATGAACACCACCATTAAAAAGGCACCAACTGACTTTTGACAAAGGTGTGAAAGCAATTCAGAGGAGGAAGAAGCCCTTTTAACAAATCACGCTGGCACAACTGGACATCCGAGGCAAAAATATGAACTCAATCCTAAACCTCATGCTTCATATAAAACTAACTCAAAGTGGATCATAAACTTATGTGTTGAGTATAAAACTATAAAACTCTTAGAAAAAAAGGGAAAACTCCTCTATGCCTAGGACTAGGCAAAGAATTCTTAACTTTGACACCAAAAGCATAGTCCATAAAAGAAACAAATGGATAAATTGTGCCAGGTTAAAACCAAAAACTTTTGTTCTGTGAAAGATTCTGTTAGAAGGAGGAAAACAGGCAACAGAATGGGAGAAAATATTTGCAAGCTACATATCTGACCAAAGTCTAACATCTAGAATATATAGAAAACTCTCAAAACTTATCAGTAAACATTAAGACTCCAAGTATAAATTGAACAAAAGACTTGAACAGACATTTCAAAAAATAAGATATAAAAGTGCAAATAAGCATATGAAAAGGCTTAGAATATCATTGACCATTACAAATGAAAGCTGCAGTGATGTATCCCTACACATTTATCAGAATGGCTAAAATAAAAAAAGTGATATTGCCAAGTGCTGGCAAGAATGTGGAGAAACTGCATCATTTCTTATAAATCTAAACATGATTACTATATGACCCAACAATTCCACACTTGGACATTTATCCCTAAGAACTAAAAACTTGTGTTCACACAAAAGCCTGTACACAGATGTGCAAAAGCAGATTTTTTTTTTTCATAAACCCAAACAGGAAACAACTTAGATGCTCTTCAGTGACTGAGTGATTAGACTCTGGTAACAGCCATATCATGGGGAATAAAAGGAACGCATTATTGATGCACACTAGACTTTGTATGAATCTCCAGGGAATTATAATGATTAAAAACCAATCTCCAAAGGTTAGGAGCCAACAATTCCATTTGTATAACCTTTTTAAACATGGGAAAATTATAGAGTTGGAAAACAGATTGGTGATTGTCAGAGCCAGGGAAGGGACAGGGTGTTGGGTAGGGAGAAAAATGCGTGTGGCTATAAAAAGCCACAGGAGAGACCCTGGATGGAACTGTTTTGTATTTTGACTGGTGATGGATTCATGAACTTACCTGTGATAAAGTTACATAAAACACAAACACACACACGAGTACAAGGAAAATCTGAGTGAGAGCAGTGGATTATCTATCTTACTATACCAGTTGTGCTATTGGTCTATAGCTTGCAAGCTGTTATCATTGGATGAAAGGCATATGGGAAATTTCTATATTATTTCTTATAACAGTTTATAAATTTCCTGTTATCCCAAATTGAAAGTTTCATTAAACAAAAAAAAACAGCGAGCTACCTGCTCAGTTACTTTAGCATACTCAGGTAGAAGCATGGATCTGTATCCAAGAGTGGTCTCTGGACCCGTATTGGCATTGCCTGAGAACTTTTCAGAAACCCAGAATATCAGGCCCCACCCCAGACCGATGGAAACAGAATCTGCATTTCAACTAGCTCCTCAGATAATCTGCACAGTAACGTTTGAGAAATATTGTTCTGTAAGAGTGGTTTTACAAGCTTAAATCTGTAAATGTTGGCAGAATTCATACTTTTTCATTTACTTAAGCACCCATTAAGTAAGGGGGAAGGGGGAGACACGATAACTTTTATTGGATGCTAGCTGCGTCAGTAGCACGCGTTTCCCACAAAGCTCAATGAGATGGGCTTCACTGTATCCCTTTTCTGATGGACTGAGACTCAGCCCATATGATGAAAAACCATGTAGGTATGAAAATAGGTGATAGAAGGTTATTAACAGATTATGACAGAACTATAGAAGGGAAAATGGAAATACTTATAACTCAAAATTTTGAGATTTGTGAAAGGTGAGTATTTTGATTTTAAGAAGCCAAGCTAGGTTTATAGTGAATCGCTTCTCTTAAAATATGGAGAATATTCTGAGTACATGGAACAGAACCGAGCAAGAATCTAGTCATTTAGTCCCGTTTTAGCAATATGAACTGGAAGGTGAACTTGTTAAAATTGAATGACACTAACTTAAACTTAGTTTGCTCATGTGTAAGGTAAAGCAAATATTTCACAGGGGAGAATAACATGATGAACTCTGGGAATACGCTTGAATCTTTAAGAGGAAAATGTGGAAAGCAAAGAACACCATATGGGTTGATAACATAAATCGCCAAGGTTTCTGGAGCTGCAGGCCACCCTCCTGATGAACACTGTAATCAAGCTTTACAGTCAAAATTGCTTACCGTGTCTTGTGCAAATAATTCGCATCGTCTGTCACATACTGTATTACACTGAACATTCAGTTCAAATAACCCAGTTTCTGTAGGGCATAACAGCACGAAGAGTAAAGCTTAGCCATAAATCATATAAGCATGGTTGAGAGAGCTTGCCATCTGATCTATTTGTAGGCAGTACAGATCTTGGATGTGCACCACAGATTTTTATGTAAATCAGGGACATCAATAGTCATATAAATTTGCATCTGCAACTCGATTCCTCTCAGTGAGTGTGACAGAATCATCTTATTGGCTACAAGCAAAATGCAGAAATAATGTAAAAGAGATTACAGCTTTAAAATATTGCAGACACCCTATGGCTCTGTTCTTTTTAATTTGATATTTGAGAAGAAGAGGTAATTGTCAGCAGAACTGTGTATGTATCCTTTTGGAAACAAAAATTTATGCTTGGCTTTCTAACCATAAGCTGAATTCAGGTTGCCCTGCAATTGATAAGTGGCTGGGATTATTATGATTCCTGTCATGCCATCTGTAATACTAGGTTCTTAAATATCTTACTCAGGAGGTAAGATTATTTGTCATAAAGGCTTTAAGTCAAATATGGTGACTCTGCAAGCAAAAGAATGCACCACCGCAGCTGGAGATAGGGATATTATTGTTATATTTTTGAACACTAGATATTTTTATTTGGTTGTGTGCAGGGAAACTTCAAGTTTTGGGGAGCTGGAAACTATATAATTTATACGGCCCTTTTAATTAAAAAGAATAGAAAACTGAGTCCTAATTTCAATGCCAAATCTTTAGTGAGAGGCTCTAAAACATAAGATTTACTAGCTTTACAGTAAATTCACCCCTACTGATGTTAAAGATGTATTCAAAACAGTGTACTGTTTTAAAGTCATCATCCAGGAGGATCACCTCAAACCCAGTAAAATGAAAAATGAAAAATTAGTGTTGACAAGGTTTTAGAGAAATTGGAACCCTTGTACCTCATATATTATTGGGAAAATAAATGGTTCAGCTGCTGTGGAAAATAATTTGACAGTTCCTCAAAAAGTTAACCACATAATTATTACATGAGCTCACACCTCCACCCTTAGGTTTATGCTCCAAATAGTGGAAAACAGGTAGTTAAACAGATGCGTGCACAAACATGTATAACAGGCTTATTCATAACAGCCAAGGGATGGGAACAGCCCAAATGTCCATCAGTGAGTGAGTGGATAAACAAATTCTAGTATCCACATATAACGGAATGTTATTTGGCCATGAGAAAGAATGAAGTAGTGATGCGTACTACGATGAGGATGAACCTTGAGGACATTACGCTAAGTGAGAGAAGCCAGGAACACGATGTCACGTGTTATCTGACTGCATTTAGACAAAATACCCAGAACTGATAGATACATGTAGGCAGAACACAGATTGGTGGATGTTAGAAACTGGAGGGGGAACAAATGGAGAGAAACTGTTTAACGGATACAAGATTTACTTTAACGTGATGGAAATGTTTTGAAACTAGATAGAGGTCGTGGTCGAACAACACTGTGAATGTACTAACTACTACTCAATAGCTCATTTTAAGATGGTTAATTTTATGTTGTATGAATCTCACCATAGTCATTTTTTTAAATCCACAATCCATTCATTCACTCGGAAGCTAATTGCTACTAGTGTTGTAACATTATAATGTCACCTTATATTACAGTACGCTAAGCTTCAAGGAGAAGTGATCAAGTGTTTACAGAGGGCTTATAGGTATCTCAATATGCTAGAAAGGTAAGTCACATGATTTGTTCTTAAATAATTTAGTATAAAAATGAAAAAAAAAAAACCCTGTAATTGTCAATACATTTCCAGAATTGTGTGATTTCCACAATTCTTGATAAAGGGAAAGAATCCGCCAGCAATAAGGGAGACCTGGGTTCAATCCCTGGGTCAGGAAGATCCCCTGGAGGAGGGCTGGCAACCCACTCCAACATTCTTGCCTGGAGAATCCCCATGGTGAGGAGCCTGGCAGGCTATAGACCATGGGGGTCACAGAGTCAGACACGACTGTGTGTCTAAGCACAGCACAGCAAGGAAGTATCAGACAAATCTTCAAAAAGTAGACAGCTTTGAGATGATTGTGTAAATCATCTCACTTGATGTGTGAGTTCAAGTAATGGAGGAAGCTGAGGGGGTAAGAGAGTGAGCAGAAGCGTGGAGATATTAATGAGCGCAGAACTCCTGGGAGCTAGAGAGAACCAGCAGAGAAATGCTTTGGGTAAAGCAGGTTAGTTATTGTGGGGCTCGATAATAGGACTAGTGACCTAGCAGGAGGCGGGTAGGAGGGCATGTTAGTGGAAGAAATAATATGAGCAAAATATACGCGTGGGAATTACCAAGTACTCGGTATGCTGCTGCAGGAGTTCTTAACTTAGGCTTCATTGATTATTTAAAGGTTCTTTTGGTTTCAGAAATTCTTTGAAATCCTGAAATTGCATACCCTTTAAAACTGTACATGCATATTTTTTCTCTAGGGAAAAAAATCTATATATTTTCAGTAGTTTTTGAAAGGGTAGCACCTCAACTGTTAGGATTTAGCAAAGCTCACATATTTCTAAAAGTTGCTAGCAAACACTATTCTTCTTTTCACGTTTTAGGAACTCTTGTTCTTCACAGAGCCAGAATCTTAACTTTGGGTCTGAAATAGCAAAGAAATGTCCAATTTAGGAGTCAACATTTAAAGTTATCTTTCCCTGCAGTAAAGAGGTGTGGTATCCTAATGAAACTAATCGATCTCAGTGGAATATGATGGGTCTCACACTTGTGGCAGCAGACAATGGCAGTTTGCAATATGCCTGGAAGGGAGCTTAGTTTTGTCGTTATAGACACACTGCCACACCTCCCTCCCACTACGGATTGTGGTGGAAATACAGGCATTCCTGGTGGCCTCAGAAGCAGCAAGAAGCAAAGGGAGTAATTTGACGAGAGCTGCACTTTGATCATTTCTAATGGATTAAAGGGGGAGTGATAGGGCTCTTCGGGATCAAGCAGTTTAACCTTCCTTTCAAAGAGAGAATTCTCTCTCCCCTACTCGGGACAGATGGCCATTTGATCTCTCTGTGAATTTTCTTGATGATAGCAACTGCCTGTCACTGTAAGTTGTACATTCCATGTGTAAATAGCCATCATTACTGGCAAGATTTTTTTAAATTAATAGACTTTAAAAAGTCTATCATCATCATTATCATTACTTTTTAAACAAAGACTTTGTATTTTAGAACAGTTGTAGGCTTACATTTGAGTAGGACGCACAGAGAGCTCCTGCCTCATATGCCTCTTCTCACCCTCCGTTTCCCCTATTATTAACCTCTTGCATTCATGTGATATATGGGACTTCTCTGGTGGCTCAGACAGTAAAAAAATCTGCCTGCAATGCAGGAGACCCGGTTCAGATCCCTGGGTTGGGAAGATTCTCTGGAGAAGGGCATGGAAACCCACTCCAGTGTTCTTGCCTGGAGAATCCCATGGACAGAGGAGCCTGGTGGGCTACAGTCTATGGGACAGCAAAGAGTGGAAGGTGACTGAGTGACTAACACTACTACTTTGTTGCAATCATGAAAAAATATGATTATGAACTCAAGCTTATAGTTTGCATTGGGATTTACTCTTTGTGCTATACAGTTATGTGGATTTTGGCAAGTGCATAATGATATGAATCCATTACAGTATCATACAGGATAGCCTCATTGTCCTAAAACTTCCCTGTATTCCACCTATTTATCCATATAAAATCCCTCCCTCCCCCAAATCCTTGGAAAGCACTGATTTATGTCTCTACAGCTTGCCTTGCCGAATGTTTGGAATTACACAGCGTGTAGCTTTTCAGACTGGCTTCTTTTACTTAGCATTATGCATTAAAGAGTCCTCTATAAATTTTAGTGACTTGATACTTATTTGTTTTTATCACTGAGTGATATTCTACTGTGTAAACAGTTTTTTTTTTAATCCATTAACCTACTGAAAGTCATCTTGTTTGCTTCTCAATTTGGCAATTATGAATAAAATTGCCATTAGCCTCATATGCAGGTTTTGTGTGGACAAAAGTTGGGTAGACTTGGGTAAGAAGTGTGCTTGCTGGATTATATATTCAGACTAAGATTATCTTTGTAAGAAACTACTGAGCTGTCTTCCACAGTGACCTCACCGCTTTTCTTTCCCACTAGCAGTGAATGAGAGTTCCAGTTGCTCCATGACATTATCAGCATTTGATGTTTCGATATTTTGAATTCTAGACATTCCCACAGGTGTATTGTGATACCTCTTTGTTTTAATTTGCATTTTCTTAAAGACAAATGATGTTGAGCATATTTTCATATATTATTTTCCATTTGTCTATCTTTGATGAGGTGTCTGTTCAGACCTTTTGCTCATTTTTTTTTGATAATTGGGTTGTTTGTTCTGTTATTTTCTTTTTCAATTAAAGCATATTTGATTTACAATATAATATTAGCTTCAGGTGTACTTAATAGTGATATAATATTTTTATAGATTATACTCCATATAAAATTATTATAAACTGTTGACTATATTTTCTGTGCTAAGCATTATATCCTTGTATCTTATTTCTTTTCTGCCTAATAGTTTGCAGATTCTTAATCTTTACCTATCTTGCCTCTCCTCTCACCCTAAGTGGCTCTCCCTCAGTCAGTATTCAAATAGTTGAATATTTAAAACTTCTACTAGGAATTCTACATTTGTTTCTTACACATTAAAAAAATTTTTTTTTTAATGGCACTCATGATTTTAAAAGGGTTTTTACCATTCTTGCCTTATTTGAATGTCTCAACAGCCCGATGAATGAAACCACTTAAGATTAGTCTCCTTTTTGAATGAGGAAATGAGGTTCTACCAAATTAAAAGGTTTGTCCCAGTCTGTAAGAACAGTAAGTGGAAGTTTGAAGAGAAGAATCAAGTTCTTTAGTTTCATTTATTTTAATCTATTATTCCAATCTGTTATTTTGTTTAATCCACCACAAATGTATTTGCTGTCTTATCTTATTTTGTTTTAATTTTAGACTTGGCACTTGGATCATCTGTGGCTTTCTCCTAGTCACTGAAAAAGATGTTAAGCTGCACAATATAACTTACAGAGTCTGGAGTTCTGACATTACAGATGATCAGGTTTACACTGGTTCATTTATTAAAATTTAGTAGGTCTATGTTTTCAGAGAACTGTGAATTTACTGAACACATTTCCCCATCTTGTTTGAGAATATACAACAAAAAACTGTGAAATTCTTTCCTAGGTTAATGGGACAATTTTTAGCAACTCCCATTTGCTATTTAAGGAGTACCATTTTGTTTTCTAAGTGCTCAAAAGTCATATTTAACAATCCATTTTAGGGTTCTGCATGGGATCAAGCATAGAACTGTGTGATCTATAGTTTCTAGATTTTATATCATACTCTTCTTTGAAAATTAATACATGGGCATATTTTTATATAGTAGATTCAAATCAGTTGTAGTTGAAGATTCTTCTAAATGTTATTTGTTATTTAGATGTTCCTTGGAAATTAAACATAATTTTCATCAGGACAAAATGATGCTTCTGAATCTACCTGTGTGTGAGCATTATCATGACCTTACAGTCAAGGAGAAGTAATTCTCTTTAATGAATGGAATAGAAGTGATATTTCAAGCTTGTACTGTGTGGAAGCTTTGACTGAGTCAAGGACACCTTTATAGAAAGAGAGAAAAAAATTGCCTAGTGTTTGATTCCTTTGCTCTGCTCCCTTCCTAGAACTGTCCCACATTTTTGACGATATTCAAGATTTCTTAATAGGGGAAAAGCTTTCCATTCCATAATTAGAATTAGGCTCAACTTGCTTTTGAGAGAGGCATAATTTATGTTAAGATATAAATTACCAAGATTGTTTTATTTCCTGAAGTAGCCATAGGAGTGGGGTGTAGATGATGAAGTGAGTGGTAGTGGTGGTGCTAAGGATTGGGTGTTAGATGAAAAGAGTTCTATGAAGAGTCTGGGATCTTCGCTGTGGTGTAGAGGGCGAACATAAGTTGAAAAGCGCTACTAGGATGAAGTCAGGGCTCTCTGGGTCACGGTGAGACATTGTAGCTGCCTCACGATTTAAAGCTGGATCACTCTGGGCCACAGCAAGTTTACAAGTAACATGATGACGATAGTCTGTCTTTGAAAGTATTTCTCTCTTCTCTCAACCTTTCTCATTCTGGACTCTTCTCTGTTCTCTGACCCCTGCCCCACAGTCCTTATTTATTGGCCCCTCTTCTACTTCAGCATGCAATTTACTGTCCTGGGTGCTGGATTTATTTTCTCAGTTTTCTCAGCTAGTATTATCTTCTTAAAATTAGTGATCAATGACAAGGCAAGTAATCATCTGGTTACAGCTTTACATTTTGAAAGCTAGTGAAGTAGAATACTCCCATGATTTATTTTTCAACTGAAAACATATATTTAAAATTCCTCTCAAGTTGAACCTCTTTTCCTATTCCAAATATTGCACACTGGTGTCATGTTTAAAATCCTCTTCATTAAGATTTTATTGTGTTAATAGCTCAATTATAAATTAATTGGCTCTTATTAAAAAAATAACAGAATTAAGACTCTTGCATGTCAAAATATTGCACACGCGTACCATTTCCAATAGACTACTTTTTAGCACTTGTGGTTTCTTGTTAAATACTGTATATGATTCTGGCCTAAGAAAAATAATGTCCTGACATCTACAATAACTAATAAAAAGAAAAAAAAACCTCCTGAACTTCAAGTCTTTTATCGCTTGAAAAATTGCAGTTAGTTTGGATAGTTAAATTTCCCCTATATCAATCTCATTGTGTTAGATCCTTTTTGCTAAATTTATAGGGTTGTCAGAATATTTTTTTGCACAATGCTCATAATCTTCCAACCTTAGCAGGTGGTAAATCCTTTAATCTTTCCTCTCAGGCTCTCTGAGAGGAGACTCAATTAGAATCGAGATACAGTTTCTCCTTTCTCCCCCCCTTCTTCCTCACCACCCCATCTTTCCCCCACTTACTCTCCCCCTTTTCTCTGCCTCCTTCCCTCCCTCCCTCCTTTCTTTGTTCCTACCCTCTTTCCTTCCTTCCTTCTCTGTTTCTCTTTCAATCCAAATCAAGTCAAATAAAATAGCAAGATCCCCACAAAATTTTAACTTGCTCAATTTCTTTTTTGTGTTTACAAAAACACTTCATTGCTGTAGCTTTTTATTTCAAAAAAAAAGGAGGCTTAAGCATTTCCAAACTAATTACTATAGAGTAAGAGCCACATACTATGAGAAGCAATATTTTAATAGGGATATTTCACTTTAACATAAATATCTGAAACTTTTTGTGATATTAAAAAAAGCAAAACAAACCTAGTCAGTGATTAACTCAGCTCTGACAAGGGCTTTTGTATATATCTTAGAGATTATTACAGTATTTTGCCTACCATTTTCAAGCACTTGCATACTCAGCATTATTTGGTTGACCACATGGAAATTTACCTCCAGGAAATTTCCATGAATGGATATTTTCACCTAGTTGTATTTAAAACATAGCTAAAGAGACTTCTCTAATGGTCCAATGGTTAAGAATCCATGTTGCAATGAAGGGATACAGGTTCAACTCCTGACTGGGAAACTAGGATCCTACAGGCCACAAGGCAACTAAGTCCAAACCCAAACTACTGAGCCTCTGTGCCACAACCAGAGTCTGCACGCCTCAGTGAAAGATCCCATGTGACGCAGGGAAGTCCTGAGGCAGCCAGATAAACAAAGAAATGATTAAAAATGGGAGCTATAGTAAAAATTCTGGAAATTTTTCTTAATAAAGAATATACATCTCTTTAATGTTATTTTCTATTTGCAAAATGTCTTCCAGTTACAGTGAATAAGATTAAACTGTTTAAATTCTAACTCCTTACCTCCAATGCCTTCTGGTTATGATATGAATCAAAACCAGAACAGCCCAAAAGCAGATAAATTGGTAAAGCAAAGGGAAAGAATGTTTTGGATATTTCTAAATCATGTTTTCTAGCTTCTGGGTAATTACCATTTCAATATAATTTAAAATATAAACAATATTATAAATATTGAATCCTAACTCTACTAAAACCTTTACCTCCTTAGCCTGGAAAGAATGCCTTATGCTTTTACACTTTAATAGTCTATGAAAATAAATTATTTTTATATTTTAATAGCTATGAGCTCATAGACTTCCCTGGTGGCTCAGAGAGCAAAGAATTTGCCTGCAATGTGGGAGACCCAGGTTGGATCCCTGGGTTCGACCCCTGGAGAAGGCCTGGAGAATCCCATGGACAGAGGAGCCTGGTGAGTTACAGTCTATGGGGTCACAAATAGCTGGACATGATTAAGTGATTAACACTGTCAACACTTTCATAATTTTCCAAATCACAATTTATGCACATATTATTTATTGCTCTTTTCTTTTAGATTCAGATGTTTCTTAGTTGTAAAAAAAATCTCTTTGGCAAGCAAAAGAAAACATATTATGAGCTGGAACTTCAAATTTTCAAGTCTAAGATGGTGAAATATGTCAACATTAGTAATATTACAGATTTCATGGGATTTAGTTTCTTTCAGTGTTGAAAGAGGCCCACATTCCCTGAAATGTGGGCCCCTAGCACCCACTAATGATCCATACTATTGGTGGATTGGGGTGCAGAAGGCAAGCTTTGAAGGACATCTCAGAAGACCTTTAATCTGATTCTTCTGAAGCAAGAATCCTTTCCACATTATATCTAGAGAGATAATTACCCAGTCTTTCTAGGTATGTCCATAGCTAACTTGAGGAAGTAATTTAAAAGATTAGAAAAACAGGAAGATTACGCTGTAGTAGTGTGTTATCTAAGACAGCTTTCTTATTGGACAAACACTACCATGCCATCTCATGATATATCAAAAAAAAAAAAAAATTCAATAGCTAACCCTTGGAAATGGCTACTTTCCCAGTAGTCTATTTGTATTCTTTTGTTATGGATTTTACAATTTAAGACTTAAACATTTTTTTTAATGCTTAAAAATGAGTAATCATTTTTGAGAACTTGGAAAATACAAAAAAGTGAAGGAAGAAAAATAATATGAATTTTAGGTTTACTGGTCAAAGGAAATCATTATTAATATTTTGGTGTATATTCTGTATAGATTTGAAAAATGTATTTGAGATTATATGATACGTATGACTTTGTGCTCTCTTTTTTGTTATTAATAATCTGATTTTTTACATTAGAATTTGTAAACATTTTAATGATTACTAATAACCACATTTAATGTTTATACAATAAAATGCTTCCTAATCTTTTTCATATCATGGCACACCTAGAAAATGACTATTTTTAAGGCCCTCTAAGGTGAACAGATGAAGATGGCTTGAGGATCAGAGACAGACCCTGTGATCATCTTTGAGAACAGAGAGGATAAGTGACTGTATGATCCATTTTGCAGTGTGACAGGAGCCACCAGTGGGCAATTCTTAAGGCTCTTCTGTATTGTTCTATCGTTGGACATTTAATATGCCTGTAAGTTTGAATCATTATAGATAATGTTGCAATATCATTTTTGACCATAGAGCTTCTTACACATTTAAGAATTCTTAAATATTTCCTTAAAATAAATTATCCAAAATAGTAGGGTTGAATATTTTTTGAGCATGAATATTTCTGATACATACCAATTATTTTTCTTAAAGGTATGCAACCGATATTTGAGAATGTCTCTTTTACCTCCTCTTCTTCAGCACTGGATATTCTTATAAAAGCATTTCTGTTAATGTGTAGGCTGAAAAATGGCTTATAATTTTAATTAGCATTTTTTTGTTACTCTCAAGGTAAATGCTTTCACATTTTCTTGTAAGCCATATTTTACTTGTAATTGCTGGTTTAGAAATCATATTGTTTCTTATATATATATATATGTATATATTTGTATGAGCTTTTCATAAGCTATGTAAGTGTAGACATTTTCTCAGCTTATTGTGTTCCTGCTCAGTTTTTTAAATAATGAAGTTTTTATTTTGATATAAATTATCCACATTTTCCTTTGTCATTTCTTCCAGCTTAGAAAGTTCTCCATATATGTAACAAATGTTCACTTCAATATTCTTAATTTTTTTGAAAATCACTTTTTGGCTTAAATTTTAATCATCTGAAATCTACTCAGCTCTTTGGACTTATGTGAAGACCTAACTACACCCCCCTTTCTTCAAACTAGCTCACCACCTCATTATTCTTTGAATAGTCTTCCATTTTTCTTGGGATTTATGATGTCATCTTCATTCTCCATTAATATACTATTGTTTTTCTATCAATCATATTTCTGTTTTAAACAAGGCTACTTAATCCTTCAGATACACCCAAATATTTATAAATAATATTTGAGTTTTAATTCACAGCTTTATTGTAGGATCCTTTTCATTCCACCCACAGACATGGCCAGAATGAAAAACAGCACGTGTATTGTACTGGTAAAGAGAGAGGAGGGTGGGGCTGGGGTGGGGAAGAGAAGAAAAGGAGAGCTTTTTGATAATTTATTTTTCCATAATAGAAGTTCGCTGAGTGCACGCGATCTAATTTCTTTTCTAATCATTTCTTCCTACCCCGGAGTCACTGCTTTCCTTTGATCTGCTTTCAGCTTTGTGGTTAGTCCGATAACGCAGGTCGCTGCCTTGCATCCGATGGGTGGGCACTAGGGGGCAGTGTATATGCACGTTATGGGCGCGAGCCCTGACGCTGCTCAAAGGCAGTTCTGAGGAAAGTTCAAGCTTTGTTGTGACTGATTGCCGCTGTGCCTCTTTTTCTTAACTTAATCCATGATTTGGTTCAGCAGTCCACAGCACAGTAGGAGCCAGGGCTAGGCAGACTATTGCAGACTGCCACAGAGCTTGTACGAGCGAGTCAAACCTCCTTTTGGTCTTAAACGCTGTGAACTTGCTCATTCAATCATTCTTTCGTTTGTACTTTTCAACAAGGAGTATTATAACGGGTATTATATTCAACTATTGAGATCATGAATGGTTTTTACTTTCAATATGTGCTATTTATCAAATTCCCTAGTGGCAACGTGTAAAATTATGATATAAAAGAATACATGCCGTACAAATTAATACTTCTTATTGTCCCCAGGGACTTCCTGGTGGCTCAGAGGGTAAAGAATCTGCCTGCAATGCCAGAGACCCAGTTTTGATCCCTGGGTCAGGAAGATCCTCTGGAGGAGGGCGTGGTGACCCACTCCAGTACTCTTGCCTGGAAAAGCCCATGGACGAAAGAGCCTGGTGGGTTATAGTCCATGGGGTCGTCCAGAGTCACACATCCACTGTTCCTAGCAGTCAAAACTGACTGTAAATTTACTAAAGGACTGTGCTTCAATGATGGAGATAGAGGGGAAGAGAGATTCGTCGAGTTACATTTTCCCATATTGTAAACCAGGGATACTGAAAACGTCGCCATCCAGCACTGCTGGAACAAGGAACGTGTGAGTCACTAGAAACTAGACCTTTGAGGCTGCCTGGGTGGGAAGTTCTGTCTCACTCCCCAAAGCCAAAACCCTTGTTGCTTTTGCCACTTTGTTGCAGACGGTGCTCTGAAGGATTTTCTGCCTGGGCTTTGGAACCACATCAGAGGCTACTCTCTAGGTCAGAGGTCCCCAGTCCTTCTGGCACCGGGGATTGGTTTCGTGGAAGACAGTTTTTCCATTGACCAGGGGAGAGGATGGTTTGGGGGTGATTCAAGTGGATTAAATTTATTGTGCACTTTATTTTGTGGCCATCTCAGATATTCCATCTTGACTTTAGAGTCAGGGTTCTTGCTCCTGTAAGATTCTAATGCAACCGCTGCTCTGATAACAGGCAGAGAGCTCAGGCCGGAATGCGAGTGACAGGGAGCGGCTGTCAATACAGATGAAGGAAGCTTTGGTCACCTCCTGCTGTGCAGCCCCTTGCCTAATGGACAATGAATGGAGCGGCTCCAGTCCAAGGCCTGGGGGTTGGGGACCTCTGCTCTTAGGGGTTTGATCCACCTCGGGAGTTGAGATAGGAGCTGTGTGTGAAGGGCACTGATGGGTTCCAAGCTGAAACTTGGAATACAGTTTCTCACAATTAGCTCTATAGTCCTTTCAAATAGCACTGGTTTTAAGGAAATTATAATCTAAATTGAATTCTATAGATCTATCTTGGCATCTGTTGCTTTTAACATTGTTACAATGAAAAAATGCATCAGGATTTCCAAAGCACCATCTATTTTTTTTTTTTTTAATCTGGGGGATTATCTGTATGAGCAAATGACAGAAAGTAGTTGATCTCCTTCATTCAGGGGTCACTAGCATCCCAGGAACTGGAAATGTGGTATCAGCAGCTACATTTAAGGACAGATTAGAGTTAAAATTAGATCTGTAATTTAAATTAGCCCATGTCTAAGTATTTAAAGCTATCCAGAGATGATAAACCCCTCCCCACACCTCTCAAAAAGCATCTTGGAAGAAGGAAATTGCCTAGGAATTCTAATTATCTTCTGAAGCTGTTTGCCAGTATTTCACTTTGAGTGGAATTCTCATATGTATTTCTGTCAGTGAGTAGGCAGCTTTTTTCTTTGGCCAATTAAAACTCAAGTCTTGGAAACTTTTCATTGTCATTGTTTAATTTTTGCTCAGCCTTTTGCTGTATTTACCTGTCAAAATTATGCTTGGGCCTGTAAATCTGAATAAAAGAAAAGGTGACCCTTCCAAAGATGTCCATGCTCTCATCTCTGGAACCTGGGAAGTTGTTCTGTTAGCAGCAAAAGGAACTTTGCAGTTTGTAGACTTTAAAACGGGAGATTATTTGGGTGGGCCCCGTCTAATCACATGAGCACTTAAAAGTGGAAAACTTCCTCTGGTTGCAAGCAGAAGAGAGTATCAGATCCAAATACAAGGACATACCTGACGTGAGCATATGTGGATCCAGAGAAAACATAGAGCCTGAGCTTCTGGGATGCTGCTGCTGCTGGTTTATAAATGGCACCAGAGGCTTAGCCTGCAGTGGGTGGTGAGATGCTTCAGTACTAGGCCTGCTAAATTTATGTTTGCCCCAGTGCAGGGAGCTGATCCCAAGGACTAAAGAGCCTCTTGATGAAGGTGAAAGAGGAGAGGGGAAAAGCTGGCTTAAAACTCAGTATTCAAAAAACTAAGATCTTGACGTCCAGTCCCATCACTTCATGGCAAATAGATGGGGAAACATTGGAAACAGTGAGAGACTTCTTTTCTTGGGCTCCAAAATCACTGCAGGTGGTGACTGTAGCCGTGAAATTAAAAGATGCTTGCTCCTTGGAAGAAAAGCTAAGTAGAAAGCATTTTCAAAAGCAGAGACATTACTTTGTCAACAAAGGTCTGTCTAGTCAAGGCTATGGTTTTTCCAGTAGTCATGTACGGATGTGAGAGTTGGACTACAAAGAAAGCTGAGTGCTGAAGAATTGATGTTTTTGAACTGTGGTGTTGGAGAAGACTCTTGAGAGTCCCTTGGACTGCAAGGAGATCCAACCAGTCCATCCTAAAGGAAATCAGTCCTGAATATTCATTGGAAGGACTGATGCTGAAATTGAAACTCCAATACTTTGACCACCTGATGTGAAGAACTAACTCATTGATAAAGACCCTGATGGTGGAAAGGATTGAAGGCGAGAGGAGAAGGGGATGACAGAGGATAGATGGCTGGATGGCATCACCAACTGGATGGACATGAGTTTGAGCAAGCTCCAGGAACTGGTGAAGGACAGGGAGGCCTGGCGTGCTGCGATTCATGGGGTCACAAAAAGTTAGACACGACTGAGCAACTGAACAGCAACAATGGTGTTGGCCCAAATGCTGTAGACGTAGTGAGGTGTAGAATAGGAACAGGGATGAGGCAGGACCAGATGCAGATCTGAAGAGACCAAGGCAGAAGCTTATTACACCTGGCTAAATGTTTCACCGAGCTATTGATGAGCAAGGGTTGTTGATTTCAGAACTTTCTTTATTGAGGTCCTCTAGCAGGAGTGAGCTAAGGATGGTAATTTAATGGTAGTTGCTTGTATAAATTGCCTGTTAATCAGAACATAGTCTCTTCCATATTGTAGTTTACATTCCTCAGTGTCTTTTCAAAATTGTCTTTAAAAGTTGAGGGTGAAGTCCTTTGTCAGGTCCCATTAAAACCAAATATCTGATCTAAGGAAAATCGCTGATGATTGAGTCGAGATTGCTGTGCCCACGGGGGAAGGCTAGGCAAACAGCCCCTCTTCCCCTCAGATTAATGTCTCAACAAGGCCTATTTCCATCTACGTGAGCCATATGTTACATTTCCAGTTCCTTTCAAAACACATGTTGCTATGGTTTAAGCAAAACATTCATTACTTAAAAAAAAAAAATCCCTCTGATTCTAATTTTAAAAACATGTGAGTAAATGCATTGCTCATTAGTGCGGGGAAAACACCACTTGAGCTCCAAGTGGGGAAAAGTGCAACAGGCTTGAGAGCTCTTCCATGTGGCCACCATGCTTCTCTCCGGTTCGCTTTGCCTTTCTCTAATTAGCTTTGCCCTGAGCAGGAAACCTCTGTCCGATAGCTTGGTGCTTTTGTTACGTGGACAGATGCCTACTGAAGTCCGGACTGTAACCACTGTTTTCCTTTCACTGGAGTTTTAACTCATGTCCTAGACTCTGGAGGTGAATATCGAAAGCAGTCACCTCCTGATTACAGTGCTTTCTCCAAATCTGAGTCACATGAGTCATTATAATGATTGTAGTTGAAACCAACAATTGTAAAGAGGAAATCAAATTCATAGCTCCTGCTTATACTTGTGGAAGCAGTTAAAGCATGAGTCCAATTTTGTTTTTGACCCCAAATAGCTTAAAAGCACATTAAACTGTGAATTTGCTCTGAGCCATTGGAAAAGACTCGGTGGTATTTTGTGATAAAAATGTTGTGAAGTCAAACATGGAGCTTGATCAAATGTATTAATGGAGGAAAATGTTCAGTTGTTTAAGAGAAATTAACTTGGCAATAGTTTAAATTTCAAATGAAGTAAATATTGATGGGGAAAACATTATTATCCCTCCAGAATTATATAATTTGGGGATCTCATTCAATCATTCAGTTAGTCATTCATTGGTTTATTGTAGGCTTACTATGTGCCAGGAGTCTTCTGGACATTGAGAGTACAGGAATATAGAAATAAGCTTAATGAAATCCTTCCCTCAGGGATCTTACTTTCTAGTAGGGAGAGACTGACAATATAGACATTTAAAAAATACAGACTATGTGAGGTCATGATAAATGCTACAAAGCAAAATAAGTCAGGGTAAGGGCTTGGGAGCAGTGAAAGGGACTGCCATTTCCTACCAGGTGGCCAGGGAAGGTCCCTTCAATGAATGAGGTGACATGGGAGCCAAGACTTGGAAAACAGTGAGGGAGGAATTACAGAGATGTGAGGGAAGCCTGTTCCAGCACGGCTGGGTCAGAGTGAGGCAGTGAACGTGCTGGGAGCTAAGGGCAGAGAAGCAGGGGTGAGGTTGGTGGACAGGGAAGGTAGGGCCCTCTGGACCATCGTGAGGATGCAGCTTTCATTCAGAATGAAATGAGAAGCCGCTGGAGAATCGGGAGGAGAAAGGGGTGATTTGCATTTCAACTCGATCGGTCAGGTTTTCTGTTGAACATAGATTACAGGGACGAACGGTGCAAGCCAGGTGATGGTTAGGATGATATTGCAACAGCTATATGTGGGATGCTGAGATGTGGCAAGATTCTGACGAGGTCCCAAAGGAATAGCCAACAGAAGTTGTTATTGCCTCGGCTGGACTTTATGAGAGAAAAAATAGGGTGATTTTTTGACTTGAGGAAAGGGAAGAACGAAGGTGCCTTGTACCAAGAAGGGGAAGACTGTAAGAGAAAAAGATTTGCAGGAAGACAGGGAAATTAAGAGTTGGTTTGGGGCATGTTTAATAGATACCATACTGGAGATATTAAGTAGGAAATTGGTGTGTGAAACCGAGGTCTCATGGAGAGAGACAGATTGGAGATACAAATTTTGGACTCATCAGGGTATCAGTGTTGGTTAAAACCATAGAAACAATAAAATAATGCACTCAAAGAATTTAGTAAGGGCAGAGGAGGGGTCTGCAGATTATGCCTGGGGCCTTCCAAGTTTAGGGAGACCCTAATCACCAATGAACAGTGGTGAGAATGTCCAAGGAGATCAGGCATCAGTCAGAGCGAGGCATCTGGGATGAAGAGAGTGTTTCAAGGACAAGAGAGAGCTCAACCCTGGGCTGCTGCTGATGAGCGGAAAGGAATAAAAGTGAGCCTGCCCGTTGGCTCCGGGAGTGTAGGGGGCATTCTTGACTTTGATAAAAGTGGACAAAACCAGTAAAAACATCCCTAAAAGTAGAAAAAAAAAAGCCTGGTGGAATGAAGGAATAAAATCCTGGTTGAAACAGATTTAGGAAGACAGGAGAGGATGGGAAGTAGAAAAAGTGAACGTAGGAAATTGGTTGGAGGAGACTTACTTTAAGGAGGAGCAGACAAATAGGACAATAGCTGATGCTCATTTGGAATTAAAGGAGGCATCTGTTGCTGTTGTTTAAATGTGAGAGATGCTGCAACATGATTATATTCCTATAGAAATGTACAGAAGTGATCCAACAGGGAAAGGAGAGATTAGATGTTGCAGGAGAGAAAGAACACTGCCAGCGTGTTGTCCTGAGTAGGTTGGGGGGGAAGCACTCCTGAAGGAGTCACCTGAGTAGGTTGGGGGAAGCACTCCTGAAGGAGTCACCTTGAGACATGGTGTGCTCAGCCCATTCACTGTAATAGGAGCGAAGACTGATTAAAAGGGTCCAGACCTAGACGTGTGTTACCTGGATGATGGATGCGTGTGGAACGTCTCTCCTGATTGCTCCTGTGTTGTTCACTTGTCCCATTGCTGCCTTTTCCTTTTCCTGTAGCTGTTTCTATACTGTCTGTCAATGTCTTGCATGGCCAGGGCTTGGCTGGGCTACGACATGCCTCTTGTGAGCTGGATGCCCAGATAAGACCTCTGGTGAACAATTGCATGTGGACACTTGGAGTGAAATGAACCAGCAGGCTAGGTGGAAGTGAATTGCCTAGCTGGTGGTTGGCGCATAAACTGGTTGAGAGACTATCTCTTATCTCAACAGAAATAGGGTAAACGTTATTGATATGGGCTTCTCTGGTAGCTCAGATGGTAAAGAATCTGCCTGCAATGCAGGAGACTCGGGTTCGATCCCTGGGTTGGGAAGATCCCTGGAGAAGGGAATGGCTCCCCACTCCAGTATTCTTGCCTGGAGAACTCCACGGACAGAAGAGCCTGGCGGGCTACAGTCCATGGGGCTGCAAAAAGCTAGACATGACTGAACTACTAACCCTAGCACACTTTTATTGGTGTAAGATTGTTAGAGATTTAAGCTTTCAGATTTGTCTCACCACATTATATAACAAATTGACCGGATACAATGGGATGCTGGAAGACAGTAACAATAAATGAAAACATTACCTGCTGCATAAAAGAAAAACTGTTGAGACATATCATGACTGGTGAAAATAGCCATAGTTGAAAAGATTCCTGTACTTAAAATGACAACAGTATTTAAGCCTTAAGTTATATGTATGCATAAAATTTCCATCAGAATCTTTAAAAAATACATGTTTTGTGGTTCATTTTGGGCTTCCCAGGTGGCACTAGTGGTAAAGAACCCAAGAACCCACCTGCCAATGCAGGTGGGTAAGAGACACAGGTTCAGTCCCTGGGCTGGGAAGATCCCCTGGAGAAGAGCATGGCAACCCACTCCAGTATTCTTGCCTGGAGAATCCCATGGACGGAGGAGCCTGGCGGGTTATGGTCCATGGGGTCGCCAAGAGTGGGACACGACTCTTTAGGACACCATACACATGGTTCACTTTGTGATTTCTGGGCTTCCCTGGTGGCTCAGACGGTAAGGAATCTGCCTGTATTGCAGGGGACCCAGGTTTGATCCCTAGGCTGGGAAGATCCCCTGGAGAAGGGAATGGCTACCCACTCCAGGCCTGGAGAATTCCATGGACAAAGGCATAGTTCATGGGGTCACAAAGAGTCAGATACCACTGAGCAACTAACACTTTCACTTTCTTTCTTTTTTTTAGATTTAGATTTCTGGAAATCTACTTGGAGTAGAATAAATACATGATGTCTTATTCACAAAGCAATTATCTCTAAGTGCCTACGAAGTGTTAGTCACTCAGTCATGTCTGACTCTTTGTGATCCCCTGGACTGTAGCCTGCCAAGCTCCTCTGCATATAGTTAGGTGCCAGACCCTGGGCTAAACATCTGAGATAAAACCATCAACCCCTCTGATAACTGCCCCACTCTAACAGTTAAGTCATTCCGCTCACCTTTGCTGACTTGCTGAAACATTCAAGTCCCTTCCTTGCTCAAAAAGGTAGGAAAAAGTATAGGAGTCTCTGATAGCCTCCATTTCCCATCCTGACGCCCACAGGCTAACTTACTTATCTTTCAGGTTGCTTATGGGGTTGCTCCCTCGGCTTATCTGTTTAGCGTTTTTGCTGCTTTTTGAGACTCTGCATGCTGCAAGTCACTGTGCCCGTTTTTCTGCTCCCCGTGACGGTGGAAACCTCTTTTTTTCTTTCTCGAGTCATTCCTCTCTTTTGTCTGCTGCTGTGACAGGTAGGGAGGCACTCCCTTCCCCATCTCTAGTCCCTGGTCTCAGCATTTTCTTGTCTCCTACTAACGCCAGTTCTTGGCAGATCCATCATTTTCTTCTTCCCAAGGAGATAAAGATTTTAAAAAACTCGATGAGTCATCTAGTTACTCTCTCACATTAGGGAGCTTCCATTTTACCTGTTTTTACCAGGTCTTCCAACTTCCATCCGTCAGTGAACTTTCAAATAAATCAACAAAACCTTTTTTCTAAACTCGTGCCATTGATGCACATTTGGACTATTACAAATGCATTAAAGAGAATGTGTCTGGCTACAAAAACATGCTATTCACATGGAAGACTGCTTATTAAATAAGGTCAGACAAAAGATATCCAAACTATCTAAAATACAATATCTAAAAATACTACAATATAAATCCAAATCCTAAAAATAGCAAAAGAATACTGAAAGGAAACACACAAATTTATTAATTATAATCCACAAAATGTTCTTACCATTTTGATTCTTTCTTCTGTATGGGTTTTACATTGGGAACAGCATTAATGAATGTTTTTCCTGTGGACCACATCTCTAACTTTATAGTGGAATTATATTTTTTAACAGTGAATTTGTTTAGAACTTGCCTACCCTTTTAAAGCAGAGATGGTAGCTGTGTTCTGTTTGACCCAGAGTTGAAAAGAATTTCAATTTAATTTGGTAGTATTCATTTTGGGCTCTTTTTGAAAAAGTCAGATGATATTCACAACACTGGCCTCACTTTTCCATATGGCAGCACGCAGCTTGATTGTCTCTTTGTGGAAAGGAAGAGCACGTGGGTAAACTCCAGTTCACTTCTGTGTCCCCTCCTCTTGTCTCTTAACATCCTGCCCACTCTTTTGTTTCCATATTCTCTGCTTTATTCATTGGTGTTATTCTCCAGCCTCGTAGTAATCTGAATTTGTCCATCTGCATAATTTTTAAAAAACTTTCAATCAATCCATTAATTATCCTATGTTTTTCTTCACTGTACCAGGTAAGTAACAAGACTCATTTTAAAAAAAAAATCATAATTCTGGTGAAAAAATTATTACAAAATTTGTCTAATTTCCTTAGTTCTAAGGCAAATAAAAAAAGCAGGTAGACACAAGTTCTGTCTGCTCTGGTTTTTTATGGCAACAGGCAACTGATTTGCCTGATAATGAGTGATATTAATCCATGATAAAGACTGAAGTGATTTAAATAGGACCACAAACCATGTCTGTAGGCTTGTACCACTCTCAAGACAACTATGTATGTTCTTAAATTTGTCTTTTGTGTGCTGACTCATGTCTGACTGCCTACCAGTACATCACTCTTGCTGTTTCTGATACTGCTCTGTTCCATCTTCACATGCCACATCTAATTTCTGGCAGCAGTATTTTTGACTTTTAAGAGTAGATAGCACAGATGTAGACTCTAGCAGGTAATATGTCACCAAATAAACATATTTATTTGAAGAAGGAAATGGCAACCCACGTCAGTATTCTTGCCTGGAGAATCCCATGGACAGAGAAGTTTGGACATGACTGAAGCAACCTAGTACACACATACACATTTATTATATGTATATGAATCAGTTCAGTTCAGTCGCTTAGTCCTGTCTGACGCTTTGTGACCACATGGACTGCAGCATGCCAGGCCTCCCCTCCATCACCAACTCCCGGAGTTTACTCACACTCATGTCCATCAAGTCAATGATGCCATCCAACTATCTCATCCTCTGTTGTCCCCTTCTCTTCCCGCCTTCAATCTTACACAGCATCAGGGTCTTTTCAAATGAGTCAGTTCTTTGCATCAGGTGGCCAAAGTATTGGAGTTTCAGCTTTAGCATCAGTTCTTCCAATGAACACCCAGGACTGATCTCCTTTAGAATGGACTGGTTGGATATCCTTGCAGTCCAAGGGACTCTCAAGAGTCTTCTCCAACACCACAGTTCAAAAGCATCAATTCTTCAGTGCTCAGCTTTCTTTACAGTCCAACTCTCACATCCATATGTGACTACTGGAAAAACCATAGCCTTGATTAGATGGACCTTTGCTGGCAAAGTAATGTCTCTGCTTTTGAATATGTTGTCTAGATTGGTCATAACTTTCCTTCCAAGGAGTAAGCGTCTTTCAATTTCATGGCTGCAATCACCATTTGCAGTGATTTTGGAGCCCAGAAAAATACAGTCAACCACTGTTTCCAGTGTTTCCCCATCTATTTGCCATGAAGTGATGGGACCGGATCCCATGATCTTAGTTTTCTGAATGTTGATATGAATAATGTATACATAATAAATGGATATTATATTACATATGTATATATCAGTTCAGTTCAGTTCAGTCACTCAGTTGTGTCCGACTCTCTGCGACCCTATGAATCGCAGCATGCCAGGCCTCCCTGTCCATCACCAACTCCTGGAGTTCACTCAGATTCATGTCCATCGAGTCAGTGATGCCATCCAGCCATCTCATCCTCTGTCGTCCCCTTCTCCTCCTGCCCCCAATCCCTCCCAGCATCAAAGTCTTTTCCAATGAGTCAACTCTTCACATAAGGTGGCCAAAGTACTGGAGCGTCAGCTTTAGCATCATTCCTTCCAAAGTAATCCCAGGGTTGATCTCCTTCAGAATGGACTGGTTGGATCTCCTTGCAGTCCAAGGGACCCTCAAGAGACTTCTCCAACACCACAGTTCAAAAGCATCAATTCTTCGGCACTTAGCCTTCCTCACAGTCCAACTCTCACATCCATACACGACTACTGGAAAAACCATAGCCTTGACTAGACGGATCTTAGTCAGCAAAGTAATGTCTCTGCTTTTGAATATACTATCTAGGTTGATCATAACTTTTCTTCCAAGGAGTAAGCATCTTTTAATTTCATGGCTGCAGTCACCATCTGCAGTGATTTTGGAGCCCCCCAAAATAAAGTTTGACACTGTTTCCACTGTTTCCCCATCTATTTCCCATGAAGTGATGGGACCGGATGCCATGATCTTCGTTTTCTGAATGTTGAGCCTTAAGCCAACTTTTTCACTCTCCTCTTTCACTTTCATCAAGAGGCTTTTCAGTTCCTCTTCGCTTTCTGCCATAAGGGTGGTGTCATCTGCATATCTGAGGTTATTGATATTTCTCCCGGCAATCTTGATTCCAGCTTGTGCTTCTTCCAGCCCAGCGTTTCTCATGATGTACTCTGTATATAAGTTAAATAAGCAGGGTGACAATATACAGCCTTGACGTACTCCTTTTCCTATTTGGAACCAGTCTGTTGTTCCATGTCCAGTTCTAACTGTTGCTTCCTGACCTGCATACAGATTTCTCAATATATATACTAATAATTATTATTTTATTTGAGGTCAAGATGGAGTTTTAAATTGAACCATATTGAGGGTCAGAATTACTGTTTTACTTCTGGGATTACATGATATAATGGTTTTACTCTATGCTAGTTAATTACCTGATGGCTCTGTGGTAACAAATTCACCTGCCAAGCAGATGTTGGTTGGATCCCTGAGTCAGGAAGATCCACTGGAGAAGGAAATGGCAACCCACTCCACTAGAGTTGCCAGGATAATCTCATAGACAGGGAAGCCTGGTGGTCATAAAATAGCTGGACATGATTTAGCAACTAAATAACAACTTCTAGAGTGTGTCTCTGTGTGTTTGTTGCTCAGCTGTATTCAACTCTTTGTGATCTTTTGGACTATTGTCCTCTGGGCTCCTCTGTCCCTGGGATATTTCCGGCAAGAATACTGGATTGGTTTTCCATTTCCTTCTCCAGGAGATCTTCCTGACCCAGGGATGAAACTTGTGTCTCCTGTGTCTCCTGCATGGAAGGTTGATTCTCTATCATCTGATCCATTGGGGATAGTGTCTTTATTATTCTGCAAGTTTGGTGTGTGATATTTTCATTGTTTTTCCTTTCTACATATTTTCTAGTTTCACTCATGATTTATTTGTTGACCCAAGGGTCACTTAAAAGTGTGTTTTAAATTTCTTTTATTATGTGACACTTTTTCAAAATTTTAGTTTCTTAAAAATTAACTTCTAGAATTTTGTTGAGGATTTTTGCCTCTATGTTCATCAGTGATATTGGCCTGTAGTTTTTTTTTTTTTTTTTTTTTTTGTGGCATCTTTGTCAGGTTTTGGTATTAGGGTGATGGTGGCATCATAGAATGAGTTTGGAAGTTTACCTTCCTCTGCAATTTTCTGGAAGAGTTTGAGTAGGATAGGTGTTAGCTCTTCTCGAAAATTTTGGTAGAATTCAGCTGTGAAGCCGTCGGGACCTGGGCTTTTGTTTGCTGGAAGATTTCTGATTACAGTTTCAATTTCCATGCTTGTGATGGGTCTGTTAAGATTTTCTATTTCTTCCTGGTTCAGTTTTGGAAAGTTGTACTTTTCTAAGAATTTGTCCGTTTCTTCCACGTTGTCCATTTTATTGGCATTTAGTTGCTGATAGTAGTCTCTTATGATCCTTTGTATTTCTGTGTTGTCTGTCGTGATCTCTCCATTTTCATTTCTAATTTTATTGATTTTATTCTTCTCCCTTTGTTTCTTGATGAGTCTAGCTAATGGTTTGTCAATTTTATTTATCCTCTCAAAGAACCAACTTGTTGCTTTGTTGATTTTTGCTATGGTCTCTTTTGTTTCTTTTGCATTTATTTCTGCCCTAATTTTTAAGATTTCTTTCCTTCTACTAACTCTGGGGTTCTCCATTTCTTCCTTTTCTAGTTGTTTTAGGTGTAGAGTTAGGTTATTTATTTGACTTTTTTCTTGTTTCTTGAGGTATGCCTGTATTGCTATGAACTTTCCTCTAAGCACTGCTTTTATAGTGTCCAACAGATTTTGGGTTGTTGTGTTTTCATCTTCATTCGTTTCTATGCATAATTTGATTTCTTTTTTGATTTCTTCTGTGATTTGTTGGTTATTCAGAAGCGTGTTGTTCAGCCTCCATATGTTGGAATTTTTAATAGTCTTCCTCCTGTAATTGAGATCTAATCTTAGTGCATTATGGTCAGAAAAGATGCTTGGAATGATTTCGATTTTTTTTTGAATTTGATATGGGGTGGGAAGTGGGAGGGGGATTCAGGATTGGGAGCTTGTATACACCCGTGGTGGATTCATGTCAATGTATGGCAAAATCAATACAGTATTGTAAAGTAAAATAAAGTAAAAATAAAATTAAAAAAATAAATAAAAAATAAAAATAAAAATTAACTTCTAACTTTACTGCATAGTAGTTAGAAATATATTCAATGTGAAATCGTTAAAATTGATTAAGACTCACGTTAAGTCTCAACTTGAGAAATGGTCACTCCTAGTGAAATGGTTCTTTGCCCTGGATGGATGGTGGAATTACCTGAGGAGGTTTTTAGACATGTTAAAGACCCACTCCAGACCAGTAAAATCAGTATCATTGGGAGTAGCACACAGATATTTGTATTTTTAAGGAGCTCCTGGGAGATTTTATGGTGTACCTCGGCAGTATATTGTGAATTTTTGTAATGTTCTATTTAAGCTTGAATTGAGTATTTATCCTTCAGTTACTGGATATAAGGTTTCTCTAAATTTCTTTTATATTTAATTTGTGAGTTGTGTCATTCAAATATACTATATACCTAATGAATTAAAAAAAAACTATTAATAAACAATAAATCATATTTTAAACTCAGCCATCAAGGAGCTGAAATCATCAATTTCATTTGTAATTGACATAATTAGTGTTCTCTCTGTCTCTTGTCTATCATCTTATAATATAAAAATCATATAGATTTAGTGTATGTTTTAATTAAATTAGCGTTTTTCAAATATATTTTAACATGTGTGTTTCATTAGGAAGTTCTAAAATTGATCGAATTCTTAATTCTTTGTATGTAATCACCTTACTCTAGAGGGAATAGTTCAGTTCTATCTCATTTTTTACCTTCAGCCTACCAGGCTCCTCTGTCCGTGGGATTTTCCAGGCAAGAGTACTGGAGTGGGTTGCCATTGCCTTCTCCTTCAGTTTAGACATTATTATAATTATTTTGCTGGTGGCTCAGATGGTCAAGAATCTGCCTGCAGTGCAGGAGACCCAGGTTCAATCCCTGGGTTGGGAAGATCCCCTGAGAAGGGCATGGCAACCCACTCCGGTATTCTTGCCTGGAGAATCCCATGGATGGAGGAGCCTGGCGGGCTACAGTCCATGTGGTTGCAAAGCATTGAACACGGCTGAGCAACTAACATTTCACTTTCATGATTATTTCATGGTGTCAGTGTCTGCTCCTGTTTGTCCACCTGTTTTCCTTCATTCATTTTTTACTGAATCTCTGTGCTGAATTGTCTATTTGCAATCAGTCACATTTCTGCTCCTTATACACTCTTCCATGTCATTGCAGTGTCTGAAGGCCTGGGAACCTTATTTTTAAGACTCCTCTGCCAGAAGGGTTCTGATTTAAATTCTACCAATGAGAGACTTTTGTAGGCAATTTGAAAGTTAAAAGGAAGTTGTCGTCTGGCAGAAGACCAGAACATATTTCCTCAGAATCAGCAGATCTTAAGCCTTCTTCAGAATCTATATTCTACTGCCAGTCTCCACCTTTGAAATTAAGGGGCAGCTGTGGCATTGGCAGCTAATTTCTGCACTTTTCTAATTTCTGGATTGCAATTTCCACCCTTGAACTTACAGGCAGCTCTCCTACCTCTTACAACAATTCTTAAACTGCAGAATTCTTTGTATAATATTTAGAATAATAATGTAGAATTAAGTATAATAAATTAATTTTAAATTAACTATTTATTAATTAAATGAATAATTGGTATTTTTATTGAAATATTTACAATAAATTCTTTTTCTTGTCTGATCTCTGACTATCCCAGTGTGAGTATTTCTTCCCCAGATAGTTTTTTTTTTTTCCCCTAAAGTATACATTAAAACATTTCTAAGCTCTCTTCTTTTTGCTTGACTGAAAGTATCTCAGTTTTATGATCATTTTTGAATAATAATTTCACCAGGTAGACAACTCTAGACTATTACTTTTAGAAACATGATAATGTTATTCTTTTTGTACAGTTCTTCTGTGTATTCTTGCCAGCTCTTTTTAATATCTTCTGCTTCTGTTAGGTCCAGACCATTTCTGTCCTTTATCGAGCCCATCTTTGCATGAAATGTTCCCTTGCTATCTCTAATTTTCTTGAAGAGATCTCTAGTCTTTCCCATTCTGTTGTTTTCCTCTATTTCTTTGCATTGATTGCTGAAGAAGGCTTTCTTATCTCTTCTTGCTATTCTTTGGAACTCTGCATTGAGATGCTTATATCTTTCCTTTTCTCCTTTGCTTTTCACCTCTCTTCTTTTCACAGCTATTTGTAAAGCCTCCCCAGACAGCCATTTTGCTTTTTTGCATTTCTTTTCCATGGGGATGGTCTTGATCCCTGTCTCCTGTACAATGTCACGAACCTCATTCCATCGTTCATCAGGCACTCTATCTATCAGATCTAGGCCCTGAAATCTATTTCTCACTCCCACTGTATAATCATAAGGGATTTGATTTAGGTCATACCTGAATGGTCTAGCAGTTTTCCCTACTTTCTTCAATTTGAGTCTCAATTTGGTAATAAGGAGTTCATGATCTGAGCCACAGTTAGCTCCCAGTCTTGTTTTTGTTGACTGTATAGAGCTTCTCCATCTTTGGCTGCAAAGAATAGAATCAATCTGATTTCAGTGTTGACCATCTGGTGATGTCCATGTGTAGAGTCTTCTCTTGTGTTGTTGGAAGAGGGTGTTTGCTATGACCAGTGCATTTTCTTGGCAAAACTCTATTAGTCTTTGCCCTGCTTCATTCCGCATTCCAAGGCCAAATTTGCCTGTTACTCCAGGTGTTTCTTGACTTCCTACTTTTGCATTCCAGTCCTCTATAATGAAAAGGACATCTTTTTTGGGTGTTAGTTCTAAAAGGTCTTGTAGGTCTTCATAAAACCGTTCAACTTCAGCATTTTCAGCATTACTGGTTGGGGCATAGACTTGGATAACTGTGATATTGAATGGTTTGCCTTGGAGACGAACAGAGATCAGTCTGTCGTTTTTGAGATTGCATCCAAGTACTGCATTTCGGACTCTTTTGTTGACCATGATAGCTACTCCATTTCTTCTGAAGGATTCCTGCCCGCAATAGTAGATATAATGGTCATCTGAGCTAAATTCACCCATTCCAGTCCATTTTAGTTCGCTGATTCCTAGAATGTCGACGTTCACCCTTGCCATCTCTTGTCTGACCACTTCCAATTCTCCTGTCTACTAGTTTCCACTGTTACAGTTAAGTCAGATATTAGGTTATTTTTCCTATTTTATGTGGCCTGTATTTTTTTAATTAAAAATTTTTTTTTGTCTTTTGTACTTTTAAGTTTTACTAGAATATATTTAGGATTTGTTGCTGTTCAGTATCTGAGTCATGTCTGACTCTTTGTGAGTCCATGAACTGCAGCCTGCCAGGATCCTTGAGCTTCACTATACCTTGAGTTTGCTCAGTCTCATGTTCTTTGAGTCAGTGATGCCATCCAACCATCTCATCCTCTGTTGTCCCCTTCTCCTCCTGCCCTCAGTCTTTCCCAGCATCAGGGTCTTTTCCAATGAGTTGGCTCTTGGCATCAGGTGGCCAGAGTATTGGAACTTTAGATTCAGCATCAGTCCTTCCAGTGAATATTCAGGACTGATTTCCTTTAGGATGGACTGGTTTGATCTCCTTGCTGTCCAAGGGACTCTCAACAGTCTTCTCCAGAACCACAGTTTAAAAGCGTCAATTCTTCAGTGCTCAGCCTTCTTTATAGTCCAACTCTCACAACTGTACCTGACCACTGGAAAAATGATAGCTTATATGGATCTTTGTTGGCAAAGTGATGTCTCTGCTTTTTAATATGTTGTCTAGGTTTTTTATAGCTTTTCTTCCAAGGGAGCAAGTGTCTTTTAATTTCATAACTGCAGTCGCCATCCACAATGACTTTGGAAGCCAAAAAGATAAAATCTGTAACTGCTTCCACTTTTTCTGCATCTATTTGCCATGAAGTGATGGGACCAGACGCCATAATCTTTGCTTTTTGAATGGTGAGTTCTAAGCCAGCTTTTCTACTCTTCTCTTTCACCTTCATCAAGAGGCTCTTTAGTTCCTCCTCACTTTCTACCATTAAAGTGGTATCATCTGCATAGCTGAGGTTGTTGATATTACTTCCGGGAATCTTGATTCTAGCTCGTGAGTCATCAAGCACGGCATTTCACATAATGTACTCTGTATGTACATTCTGACTTCCCTGGTGGTGCAGACAGTAAAGAATCTGCCTGCAATGCAGGAGACTGGGATTTGATATCTGGGTCTGGAAGATCCCCTGGAGAAGGGAATGGCAACCCATTCCAGTACTCTTAACTTGGAGAATGCTATGGACAAAGGAGGGTGACAATATACATCCTTGTTATACTCCATTACCGATTGGGAACTAGTCACTTCCATATCCAGTGCTATGGATAGAACTTAACCCACATATAGGTTTCTCAGAAGACAGGTAAGGTGGTCTCGTATTTCCATATCTTTAAGAATTTTCCACATTTGTTGTGATTCATACAGTCAAAGGCTAGCATAGTCAGAGAAGCAGAGGTAGAATTTTTTTGGAATTCCCTTGTTTTTTTCTGTGATCCAGTGGATGTTGGCAATTTGATCTGGTTCCTCTGCCTTTTCTAAATCCAGCTTGTACATCTGAAAGTTGTTCATGTATACTGAAGCCTAGCTTGAAGGATTTTGAACATCATGTTGTTAGAATGTGAAATGAGTGCAATTGTATGGTAATTTGAACATTCTTTGGCATTGCCTTTCTGTGGGATTGGAATAAAAACTCTTTGAATATCTCTTTGAATGTTTATTCTCCAGCATTCTATTTATTATCTTTTTTTCTGGAATTCTGATTATATGCATTTTCTATCTTTTCATGCTTGCCTCCACACTTCTTAATTTTAATCTATTGCTCATAGCTTTTATCCTTTTCCTTTCTGGTGGAAGTTTGGGTGATTTCTTCCAATTTGTCATCCACTTTGCTAGCTCTTCAACTTTCTAATCTGTGGTCTAGCTCACTAACTTTCTAATTTTAGAGGTTATATTTTTTGTTTCTAGATGTTTTTCTCAGTTAATTTGCAAAAATACCTTGTCAGTTCTGACAAATTCTTGTTTGATGTTTCTTGTCTTATTTTCAATCTTTTCTAGCTCCCTGTCCTAGGGATTCTTCAGGCAAGAACACTGGAGTGGGTTGCCATTTCCTTCTCCAATGCATGAAAGTGAAAAGTGAAAGTGAAGTCGCTCAGTCGTGTCCGACCCTCAGCGACCCCATGGACTGCAGCCTACCAGGCTCCTCCATCCATAGGATTTTCCAGGCAAGAGTACTGGAGTAGGTTACCATTTCCTTCTCCATTTAATATATATAGCATACTTATTTTATGCAATATACTATTTTGGATAATTTCATCCTCTGTAGGTTTTTAAGAGTCTGATTCTGCAGTTTGTTGCTTCTGCAATGTTGTTCATAGTTATTTATTTCCTCATATGTTTAGTAATTTTTGAATAAATTGGACTAAAATTGGACTTTTATCAATAGGGATATTTTGAGATGTGGTTTTAAGGTTTACTATCATCCAAATTTTGTTGGATTTTTGAAGATATCTGGGCTTTCAAACTTAATTATTTTAAATATTTTTTAGCTCCAATTTTTTTTTTTTTTTTTTAGGATACAGATAGTATAAGAATCTTGGTTCCAGGCTTATATGAATACTGACTTGTGGCTAATAATTTTTTTCTCCCTTTTCCTTTTGTTCCTTTCCCTTTCATCTCCTCCCTTTTCTTTCCTCTTTTCTTCCCCATCACCTGCCTCCATCCCCAATTTTAAATTTCTTCCATTTTTCCCCACTCAAAATCAGGACAAAGGCCAAGTATTACTCAAGCTTTTTCTCTCTGAGAAATAGTTTACTCTTCAGTGGGTTACCTGGTGGAATTCTAGTTTTATGAAAGAATTTCCAATCTGTTTTTGCCTCCAGTTTAATCCCAGGTTTTATTTCACTAGTGATATATTTCAACTCAGATCTAGATTGTAGAGTTTCAAAAAATCCTCAAGGCAAACACCCAGTTTCTAAAACTTTCTATCAAAAGAATTTATTTTTCACTAGCTGGGGAATGCTTTCAAATGTAGGTTTTGCATTTTACCTAGTAGATTTAATTACATTCTCCTCAAAGAGTTTTCTATTAATATAAATATTTAGTCTGCCATATTGCTAGAAATATAGTTAGCAATCAGTATTAATATGAGTTACCAATCTGTTGTTAAAAGTGTTTGCAATGCCTAATTATAAAAGTATTGCTTACCGTAGAGGCAAATTTTAATAGGGGTTAAAATGGCAACCCACTTCAGTGTTCTTGCCTGGAGAATCCCAGGGATGGTGGAACCTGGTCGGCTGCCGTCTATGGGGTCGCACAGAGTTGGACATGACTGAAGCGACTTAGCAGCAGCAGCAAGTGTAATGGTGCATCATTCTTTATTATTCTCTCATAAAATCAGCAAATGGGTAGCTGATTTTATGGTTTCTACAATCTTATAAATTTTTACAGTATCAGTTGTATTTTATTTTGTAAACTTGATAGCTGACATTCTTTTTCTACTTCAATTATAAAGTCACATATGGATTTTTAAGTGTCTTTCTGTCAGTGATTCTTGCCTCTTCTAGCTACAAGACAATAAACATCAGTGTTTATGAGTGCTGATAAGACTCTGAATGCTATTCTGTTCTCGTTGTCCCTGCTGTGAAGTACTGCCTATTTGAAAACCACCCAAATAGAGACTGATTGCTATTACGAACAAAGATGACTATTCAAAGAAATAACCTTCCTTCTTGGCAGGATGGGTAGCAGCGGCGATGAAAAGCCATATACTAGATGGTAAAAGCCAGTCTTGCAGTGCACCCTGCCACGGGCATTGAACTTTTCACTCACTTGCTTGTTCGTCATTCAACCACTTAACCTATCAGGCATTCAACATTGTCTCCTTTTCAGACATAGCTATTTGACATTTCCAGGCAAAACACATCTTCTTTTGCTTGCTATTCATTAGCGTCCATCAAAATACAGTTTTTTATATTAAAAAATAAGACTGTGCTAAGATGGAATGCCAGAAACAGGCTGTTTTTCTTAGTAATGGACAAACAGCATCACTGGGACTTTCCAGGGGTGAACCCCATGTCTTTTAGAAGCTAAATGATTCATCTGACGAGATAATGAGTTGGTTGCTTTTTTTTCTGGGAATATTTGCAAAGAACATTTTCCCCTTGATTAAACAGTTTACAAAAATTCTGAAATGATATAAAAAATAATGAATATAAAAAGAAATAAACTAGTTTACCACAAATGGATTCAGAATGGAGTCAGAAAGGTAGACATGTAATACTTGGATATCTTGAAAAGAAATGTCCTCCTGGGCTGACATGTATCTGAGATAAGTTCTATTACTATGGCTAGAAAATTAATTTTAGGCTATATTTAGAAACTTCTTGGCAGTTAGATGAAAGAAAATCACAGGATCACAGTAGTGATTTTATTTTATGAATTCACATCTTTATAATAATAATATAAACTTTACTCACCTTTTTGTGTTTGTATAAAGAGCTAATAGACATAAATAATACGTCAGTTTGGCTTCAGCATATATTCATACTCCTCTATCCTCACAAAACTATATTTGAGAAATGATAATATTTTTTAAACATGTGGCCTAACTGTAAATAGTTAACATTAGAATTTCTCTTCTGTGGCATATTGAGGAAGGTCATTGTTGTGTATGTCTAAGCATACTGAGGCTATAAGTTAAAGAGTTGGGTGATGTCTTACTCAGTTTAGATTGCTATAACAAAAACAATGGACTGGTAGCATGTAAACAACCGAAATTCATTTCTCACAGTTCTGGAGGTTGGAAGTCTGAGATCACTGTGCCAGCATAGTTGGGTCCTGGTGAGAGCTCTCTTCTGTTTTATAGGATTCTTGTGTTCTCTCACGGTGGAAAGAGGACAAGAGGGCTCTCAAGGGCCTCTTTATAAGGGCAAGAATTTCATTTATGATGGAGTCCACCTCCTAAAGACCCAGTCTTCTAACACTATCACATTGGGGGTTAGAGTTTGAGCACGTGAATTTTGAAGGAGCACAAACATTCAGTCCATTGCAGGTAAGAGGAGAGGGCTGTGAAATGGTGAGAAAAGACCATATTTTAGAATCAGAAAAACAAGGACTTGTATAGTTTCAACTGCTTTATGTGAGTAATGGAGATAGTGTGATAATTAATAGTATTTGTCACCTACCCTGGGCCACAGGGTCCCAGGTATTTGTGCATGCGAGCCAGGTCATGACAGTTAACACCATCTCTTTGCAATCCTATAGACCATGTCCTGCCAGGCTCCTCTGTCCATGAGATTCTCCAGGCAAGAATATTGGAGTGGATTGCCAAGCCCTCCTCCAGAGGATCTTCTCAGGGATCGAATCCGCACCTCTTACGTCTCCTGCATTGGGAGGTGGGTTCTTGACCACTAGGACCACCTAGAGACCCAGGAGAGCCAATGACATAGTTCAGATCTAAATCTGAAAGTCTCAGGATTGACGGCATAATTCCAGTTTGAAAGCTGGCAAGCTCAAGACCCCAGGAGGCACAGAGTCTGAAGGCAGGAAGAGCTCCTGTCCCTGCCAGGAGGAGCTCCTGTCCCTGCCAGGAGGAGTCTCTCATTCACAGGAGGGTCAGCCGTTTTGTTCTACTTATGCAGGCCCTCAACTGATCTGATGAGGGCCACTTACATTACAGAGGGCACTCTGCTTTACTTAGTCTACATAGTCAAATGTTAAAGTCATTCAAAGCACCCTCACAGCCACAGCCAGAGTACACAGCTGTGTGTCCAATCAGCTGAGGGCCTGCATGACCAGAACAAACAGGTGGACCCTCCTATGAGTGAGAGGGGCTCCTCCTGGCAGGGACAAGAGCTCTTCCTGCATTCAGACTCTTTGTGCCTTCTGGAGTCTTGAGCTTGCCAGCTTTCGAACTGGAATTGTACCATCAATCCTGAGACTTTCAGATTTAGACCTGAACTATGTCATTGGCTCTCCTGGGTCTCTAGCTCACTGATTGGTGATGTTGGGACTTGCCAGCCTCCATTATCATGGGAGACAATTCCTTATAATAAATCTCTTTATATACGTAAAATCTAGTTTATACACAAGACTGGAAAAGCTCTGTTTTCATTCTAATCCCAAAGAAGGGCAATGCTAAAGAATGTTCAAACTACCACATTATTGCACTCATTTCACATGCTAGCAAAGTAATGCTCAAAATTCTGCATGTCAGGCTTCAACAGTATGTGAACATGAACTTCCAGATGAACAAGCTGAATTTAGAAAGGGCAGAGGAACCAGAAATCAAATTGCCAGCATCCATTGGATCATAGACAAAGCAAGAGAATTCCAGAAAACATCTACTTCTGCTTCATAGGCTACACTAAAGCCTTTGTGATCCACTAAAGTCTTTGTGGATCACAACAAACTGGACGATTCTTAAAGAGACAGTAATACCAGACCACCTTAACTGCTTCCTGTGAAACCTGTATGCAGGTTAAGAAGCAACAGTTAGAACTAGACATGGAACAACAGACTAGTTCCAAATTGGCAAAGGAGTATGTCAAGGCTGTATATTGTCACCCTGCTTATTTAACTTCTATGCAGAGTACATCATGCAAAATGCTGGGCTGGATGAAGCACAAACTGGAATCAAGATTGCTGGGAGAAATATCAATAACCTCAGATATGCAGATGACACCACCCTTATGGCAGAAAACAAAGAGGAACTAAAGAGCTTTTTGATGAAGGTAAAAGAGGAGAGTGAAAAAGTTGGCTTAAAACTCAATATTCAGAAAACGAAGATCATGGCATCTAGGCCCATCACTTCATGACAAATAGATGGGGAAACAATCACTGACTTTCTTTTCTTTGACTCCAAAATCACTGCAGATGGTGACTGCAGTCATGAGATTAAAAGACACTTGCTTCTTGGAAGAAAAGCTATGACAAAACTGGACAGCATATTAAAAAGCAGAGACATTATTTTGCCAACAAAGATGCATCTAGTCAAAGCTATGGTTTTTCCAGTAGTCATGTATGGATGTGAGAGTTGGACTATAAGGCGGAGCATTGAAGAACTGATTCTTTTTAACTGTGGTGTTGGAGAAAATTCTTCAGTGTCCCTTGGACTGCAAGGAGTTCAAACCTATCAATGCTAAAGGAAATCAAACCTGAATATACCTTGGAAGGACTGATACTGAAGCTGAAGCTCCAATACGGCCTCCTGATGTGAAGAACTAACTGGCTCACTGGAAAAGACCCTGATGCTGGGAAAGATTGAAGGCAGGAGGAGAAGGGGATGACAGAGAATGAGATGGTTGGATGGCATCACCGACTCGATGGACATGGGTTTGAGCAAGCTCCAGGAGATGGTGAAGGACAGGGAAGCCTGGCATGCTGCAGTCCATGGGGTCACAAAGAGATGGGCATGATTGATTGACTGAACAACAACAATCTTGTTGTTAAAAATATATTTATATCTATATCCTATTGGTTCTCTTGTTATCTGCCTCTGGCATATCTTTTGCTAAGTGTGACAGAAACTAAAGGCATAATCAATACTATCACAGTGCACTTTATACAGAAAGTCAGAAAAATCTACAACAAGCATTCTCCCCAATACTAATCAATCAGCTTAGACACATAATTCCTATTCAACCCATGGCTTAGGTCAGAGGATAAAATAGATGCACTTAGAGTAAAAAACCTGGCTTTAAGTTTTATTAATAATCTAACTTTTTTAAGTTCAAAGGTGAGAATGTCATTCACACAGCTTCTATATTTAGCACCTGCAATCAATCAAATCCTTAATGTTTTTCAAGGAGAAGAAGCTTTTTAAAACCTGACCTTGCCCAGGTTTAAAGTTGTTGAATTTTTTAAATATAAATTTATTTATTTTAATTGGAGGTTAATTACTTTACAATATTGTATTGATTTTGCCATACATCAACATGAATCCACCACGGGTGTACACGTGTTCCCCATCCTGAACCCCCCTCCCACCTCCCTCCCCATACCATCTCTCTGGGTCGTCCCAGTGTACCAGCCCCAAGCATCCAGTATCATGCATCAAACCTGGACTGGCGATTCATTTCATATATGATATTATACATATTTCAATGCCATTCTCCCAAGTCATCCCACCCTTTCCCTCTCCCACAGAGTCCAAAAGCCTGTTCTATACATCTGTGTCTCTTTTGCTGTCTCGCATACAGGGTTATCGTTACCATCTTTCTAAATTCCGTATATATGCGTTAGTATACCTAATTAAACTTAAAAGCTTCTGCACAACAAAGGAAACTATAAGCAAGGTGAAAAGACAGCCTTCAGAATGGAAGAAAATAATAACAAATGAAGCAACTGACAAATAACTAATCTCAAAAATATACAAGCAACTCCTGCAGCTCAATTCCAGAAAAATAAACGACCCAATCAAAAAATGGGCCAAAGAACTAAATAGACATTTCTCCAAAGAAGACATACAGATGGCTAACAAACACATGAAAAGATGCTCAACATCACTCATTATCAGAGAAATGCAAACCAAGACCACAATGAGGTACCAATCACACCAGTCAGAATGGCTGCAATCCAAAAGTCTACAAGCAGTAAATGCTGGAGAAGGTGTGGAGAAAAGGGAACCCTCTTACACTGTTGGTGGGAATGCAACTAGTACAGCCATTATGGAGAAGAGTGTGGAGATTCCTTGAAAAACTGGAAATAAAACTGCCTTATGACCCAGCAATCCCACTCCTGGGCATACACACTGAGGAAACCGGAATTGAAAGAGACACGTGTACCCCGATGTTCATCGCAGCACTGTTTATAATAGCCAGGACATGGAAGCAACCTAGATGTCCATCAGCAGATGAATGGATAAGAAAGCCGTGGTCCATATACACAATGGAGCATTACTCAGCCATTAAAAAGAATACATTTGAATCAGTTCTAATGAGGTGGATGAAACTGGAGCCTATTATACAGAGTGAAGTAAAGTTGTTGATTTTTAATAACTGAAGATATCAAAATCATTTTTACTCATTGAGAGTGTTGTGAAGTAATACTTTTAATAGAAATTTACTTTACCATTGATATTTTCTAGTTATGTACAAAACCTCTGCTCTCTAGGACTCAAGATGTGGTACCATTGAAGCCTGTGAAATCAAAAGAGGAAGGCTTTGGTAAGTCCTCCGTGGGATTTAAAATTAGGATTTCTAGTTATATTAGTCAAAAGTGACACTGGAATTTCCAGGCACCCTTTTAAGCTGCTCCTTCAATGTAACTGGTCCTCCCGCAATCCTGAGGAAAAGTGTGTTTGGCTATAAAGCCAGAGCTTTAAACTAACATGGGTCTACTCAGTTTGTCAGTAATTCTCAAGAGATTTTGCTGCTTATATTGCAAAGTGAAAGTGTGAGTCATTCAGTTGTGTCTGACTCCTTGTGACCCCGTGGGATGTCACCTGCCAGGGTCCTCTGCCCATGGGATTCTTCAGGCAAGAAAACTGGAGTGGGTTGCCCTTCCCTTCTCCAGGGCCTCTTCCTGACCCAGGGATTGAACCCAGGTTTTCAGCATTGCAGGTAAATTGTTTACTGTCTGAGTCACCCGGGAAGCCCATATTACCAAATGAACAATCGAACATTCCAGAGAATAATCAGTTCCTGAGTACAAGAGTCTGAAATGGGACTGGTGCAGAGAGATAGGAAGAAGGGGGAGGAACTATTCACTGGGGTAACAGACAAAGCCGTGTCCAGGAGCTTTGTGTGTTTAAGATATGACCCATTTTCTGAGTAACTGAAATGTCTGCATTTTCATACTTCAGAAAAGTGAAAGTACTCTATTAGGTGAAGAAGAATGCATCCCTAAAAATGTTAGTGATGGCTTTCACTTCAGTCCTTGGGAAAAACTACCTATCATCCTGGTTGTTACCAAAAATAAAATATACTAAAATAAATGCTAGAAAGAGAGATCAGTTCAAAAAGTTAAGCTGTTGCTTAACAGCGCGTGTACTGGTGGGAGGCAGGGAGAGTTCCACTCCGGGATCTGACTCTTCCGCTGTCAGGTCTTGGCGGAGCTGACCCTACGGCTAGAGGCAAACTAATTAACCTCTTTGTGCCTTGGCTGCTTGTCTTTGCAGTAAAGACAACAGTGACTCACCAAAAGGACTGTAAACCATCTTATAAATGCCAACCGTTACAGGTATAATATAAATACTTATCCCAGTTTTGAGAGTCTAATATTTACTTCAGAGTTTAAGTATCTTCTCTCTGCCTAAATAAAATGTCATGTTTAATTTTTGTCAAGCTATTTTTTGTACGTGTGGTAGAGTAAGCTTGAATTTATTTTCTTATACAGTCAAATCTACACTTATTGAAAATGCACTCTTTCTGATGCCTGTTGTTCAACCCAATACACTGGGTCCCAGATTATCATTGGAACACCTCTTGGCAGCTCACAGTTTAATCCAGTAGGGCTGCTGGGAGAGAAGTGGGAATAAGAGGTGGAGGAGAAGCAAAGGTACTTTTCACTTTTTTATAAATGACAGACAGCTCTTCTTGCCTCTTAAATAAGAAGGGTACGCTTATTTCATTATATTGACTATAGTCAAGCAATTCAAATTGGATCAGCAGACACATAATGACATGTCAAGCGGTGGCCAAGTGAAGGAGCTTCAGATTGGGTTATATTGTGGATTCGCTGATTCACATGGAAATTGCCATTTCCTTTGTGATATTTCCAGTAATTTTGTGGGAAGTATTTATAAAACTGTATTCCTTCAGTGGCATAAAGATTATCTCTTTCTGTAATTATTCTTGGTTATCATATCACACTTTCTTTAGCAGATGAAAGGAAATAATGATCTTCTGGAACAATAAAATGTTTGCAGTATTGAAGTAGCTATTTCTTTGTGAATTCAGAGAAGAATCATACATTCTATTTAAGTCCTTTAAAAAAATTCAAGTCTCGTAAATATGTAGGCTGTTGGCAAGATGATATTAATGACTCAGACATGTGACTACAATGTTTTTGTTGGTGTGCTATGGACTATGGCCAACTGGCTGCCTAAAGATCCTGGTTCACGGCCTTGGCGGGCTGCTAAGGAACAGTGAGCTGGACAGACAGAAACCACGCTGTAGCTCCGGCCCGGGTCCCCTGCGCCGTGTGACTGCTGTAGTTC
The DNA here is from genome assembly GCF_014754425.2 of Oryx dammah. Taxonomy (NCBI): domain Eukaryota; kingdom Metazoa; phylum Chordata; class Mammalia; order Artiodactyla; family Bovidae; genus Oryx; species Oryx dammah. The sequence continues at coordinate 87,610,671 of NW_024070203.1, read as the reverse complement.
TCCAGGCCTGTGCTCAGCTAGAGTGAGGACCGGGCAAGTGTGAAAGTCGCTCAGGCATTTCCGTGAGGACTAGCTGTTCGAACTTCAGAGTGCAGAGTTAGGTGTTTTATTGAGTTCTTACCTGACCGGGCCTTCTTTCCCTGTCCCCATTTCCTTCTGCTCTGGTTTTGCTCCAGTTGATGCTGCTGGATTTTGAGAGTCAGGGTTTGCGGTCTTATCTTCATGTGTATTTTTCTCAGAGACTTTATCTGTGGAAAAGAAACAACATATAAAGAGAAGAATATATGCCACTCTTAATACAGCTGTGCTGGACAGCAGATGATGCTTGTTTTGTTTTTTCAGAATGGTCTTCTCCAGAACACCTCCTCTCAGATTCCTCTGAACAAAGTAGGATCTTATTCAGGAGATGTTAATAACATGTAGGACCTTCAGAATGATTAAAAAATACACTTAAATATGGTGCATTATGCAACAAAAATTTCACATGGTATAATTTCTTTTTGATATTAGCAAAGCTGAGATTAATAAGGATTAATATTCAAAATAATTAACATTCAAAAGGCATTTTCAGTTTGCTAAAGTATTCATAATTTATGGCTGAAATTGATTCATCAGAAATTCAGAAAAATAAAATAGGCAGAAAGGATGTCATTGGTATTTAGAATTTTGCATACTAATTTTGCTTTTTGATAAAAATGATTTTTGATTTGATCATTTTAGCTATGACCTCTTTTCTGAAGAAGCAATGCAAGCTAACATGTGTTTGATTCATTTTTAATTTTTTCATTCAAACCTACAAATACAATTTCCAATTAATATAGTTTAAATTGTAATTTACGCAGAGAATAATCAATTCATGGGTAAATATTTGAATTTTAGAGAAGATTTTAATGAAAGTAAATTGCTTAATATAAAAAGAAAATATAGAGGGAGCAAAGAAATACAATGAATACAATTTAATTCATTATTCACAGTTTCTAATTTATTTTTAATTGGATGTACTATGTTTAGGAAATGAAATCAAAGCACAAATAATGATTCTTATTTTATTATAGTACATTATAATTTTAAAAACTTAAGCCAACACAGTATTGAAAATTTGGGTTTGCAAAACTGATAAATCAGGAGATGATCACTTACTTTACAAAAGTTTTCACCATACAAGTCCTTTAATATCAAAATTGCTATGATCCATCTAAAAGTTTTCAATATACTAAGCTTTTCAAGAACATGTTTCAAGAATAAAGTCATTACTTGCAATTAAAAAAAAAAATATCTTCTGACTCAGTAAAAAATCTGCCTGCGATGCGGCCAGATCAGGATTTGATTCCTGGGTTGGGAAGATCCCCTGGAGAAGAGAATAGCAACCCACCCCAGTATTCATGCCTGGAGAATTCCATGGACAGAGGATCCTAGCGAGTTATAGTCCATGGGATTGCAAAGAGTCAGACATGGCTGAGTGACTAACACAATATACAGCAAACTCCTGGATTTTCCCAGATGATTTTTTTTTTCATTTCGCATCTATTTACCTTTGTTTTGAAATTAAAGTAATTTTGGCTGGAAGATAGGAAACACACACTTTCCACATGTCATTTTGTACTAAAAAACTTGAATAGAAATAAAAAGAAAAATTTTCTTTATGTATTTGGCTCAAGTCATATCTATTTTTTATCCACCTCCCACAATCATTTTCCAGATCTTTGACACTGTGCCATGTACTGCTGCCTAGGAAAGTGGATGGCCAACTCTTTTTCCTATGTCTACAGATATTGGGGGCAATCACTGTATGGTATTTTAAAGCAGAGTTCTTAACCTCTGGCTGTGGATGTCCAGTACATTCCTGGACTGGAACTCTTGAGACTATATGTTGTGTATGCATTTTTTTCCATGGGGAAGATTTAGAGTTAACGTGAGCTCATTAAAGGAGTCTGGACCGAAAAAGGGCTATGAGCTATTTTGTGCACATATGAATTTCTAGGAATACCTGTCCCCCAAAGAATATTAGGATTGAAGTAGAGCATGAAAAATGAATAAAAGAATTCAGATAAAGCCCTCCTGAATATAAAAGAGGCAGAATCTGTAAAACAGAATATTCCTTAGGAGACTTTTAGTGACTACTTCTTATAGAGGCACACGGGTATAAGTTATGTTATCCTCTTCCTCCTCTTCCATCGCTAACTCAATCCACAGCATATGTGTTTTTGCTGTGTTACTTCTCTGCTAGTACCAATTACATGACCAATCATCTTGCAGCAGTTATTTTCTTCCATTCTAATACAGAATATTTCTTTATTCCACAACATTTGGATTAAACTAAGTAAGCAGATCTTCGCATCTTACCAGGTCTCCTCTAGACATTACCAAGCCTTTCTAAAACGATGCTCCATTATGACAAATCTGGGCTATTTAGAAATTAATTATAGCCTAATTTGCTTTGTGGATAAGCATTTCAATTATAAAATAAATCCTCAATCACAGCTTATTGATGAAGATGAGAAACCAGTTATTTTCCATTCTTGGATTCAAAGCAGAACAACTAAAAAAAAAAATACCTCTGAGAACTGAAAACAAAAGGATCTCCGTCAGCCACAGTCCGTGTGGGTGTCCCTTCATCTCTGCCGCATGTTATTTGTTTGTGGGAACAGATGGTCACATTGTTTGCATCATCTTCGTCGTGAAAGAGAAATCCAAAATACATGGCAAGCCTTGCACTGGCATCTGGGTACAGTTTTGTGAGCTGGGCATTGTACTTGTTCCCAGTTTCACACATGGACAGCAGGATTCCCTCTTTTGTAGCTGCACAAATGAACGGAATGAGCCTTCCTGCCAACTGTGCTCTTTGCACATTGTCTAACAATTGCCAGATCTCATCAGGATACTTGGTCAAATTTGGCCCTGGAATGTGTACCCACGGCAGATATCAGAGTGTTCTGATATGGCTGCTTTTACTGAATGTGCAAGGGTGAGAACTGAGTGCTTTCCAAAAACCTGGCTGATTCTGTCTCCAGCCGGGCCTCAGTAATACACCTCCAGACTGTCTGACCCCCTCGTAGCAGGGCTTGGTGATGACCTGTGTAGGTGTGAAACACCTGCTTTCCTCTTCAAGAGAGGAAACGATTGATGAAATTCATCGACCTTCTATATTTTATCAGTGGCACTAAATAACTGCTGCAAAAGGAGGGATTCAAACAAAGAAACTAATTTGGGAATAAGTTTCTTAATTAGGCATTGGTTCAAGTGGGTCTTTTTGGATGAATGTAAAAAGAAGACCTGAAAATGCTTTCATTGGTTGGAATATTTGATGCAGGTGACCTTATTACTTCAATTTCTAACTCTTAAAACAGCAAACACATTATGGGTTCTGTTTCAAAAACCTCTTTTTATTTAGTTCAGTTCAGTCCTTCAGTCATGTCTGATGCTTTCCGACCCCATGGATTGCAGCACGCCAGGCCTCCCTGTCCATCACCAACTCTGGGAGCTTGCTCAAACTCCATTGAGTCTGTGATGCTATCCAACCATCTCATCTTCTGTCATCCCCTACTCCTCTTGCCTTCAATCTTCCCCAGCATCAGGGTCTTTTGCAATGAGTCAGTTCTTCCCATCAGGTGGCCAAAGTATTGGAGTTTCAGCTTCAACATCAGTCCTTCCAATGTATATTCAGGACTGATTTCCTTTAGGATGGACTAGTTGGATCTCCTTGAAGTCCAAGGAACTCTCAGGAATCTTCTCCAACACCACAGTTCAAAAGCATCAATTCTTCAGCACTCAGCTTTCTTTATACTCCAACTCTCACACCCATACCTGACTACTGGAAAAACCATAGCTCTGAGTAGATGGACCTTTGTCAGCAAAGTAATATCTCTGCTTTTTAATATTCTGTCTAGGTTGATAATAGCTTTTCTTCCAAGGAGCAGGCATCTTTTAATTTCATGGCTGCAGTCACCATCTGCAGTGACTTGGGAGTCCAAGAAAATAAAGTCAGTCACTGTTTCCATTGTTTCCCCATCTATTTGCCATGAAGTGATGGGACCAGATGCCATGATCTTTGTTTTTTGAACGTTGAGTTTTAAGCCAATTTTTTCACTCTCCTCTTTTGCTTTCATCAAGAAGCTCTTCAGTTCCTCTTCACTTTCTGCCATAAGGGTGGTGTCATCTGCATATCTGAGGTTATTGATGTTTCTCCCAGCAATCTTGATTCCAGCTTGTGCTTCATCCAGCCTGACATTTTGCATGATGTACTCTGCATAGAAGTTAAATAAGCAGGGTGACAATATACAGCCTTGACGTGCTCCTTTCCAAATTTGGAACCAGTCTGTTGTTTCATGTCTGGGTTCTACTGTTGCTTCTTGATCTACATAGAGATTTCTCAGGGGGCAGGTCATGTGGTCTGGTATTCCCATCTCTTTAAGAATTTTCCAGAGTTTGTGGTGATCCACATAGTCAAAGGCTTTGGTGTAATCAATAAAGCAGAAGTAGATGTCTTTCTGGAATTCTCTTGCTTTTTTGATGATATAACAGATGTTGGCAATTTGATCTCTGGCTCCTCTGGCTTTTCTAAATCCAGCTTGAACATCTGGAAGTTCTCTTTTCATGTACTGTTGAAGCCTGGCTTGGAGAATTTTGAACATTACTTTGCTAGAATGTGAGATGAGTGCAATTGTGCAGTAGTTTGAACATTCTTTGGCATTGCCCTTCTTTGGGACTGGAATAAACACTGACCTTTTCCAGTCCTGTGGCCACTGCTGAGTTTTCCAAATTTGCTGGCATATTGAGTGCAGCACTTTCACAGCATCTCTTTTAGGATTTGAAATAGCTCAGTTGAATTCCATCAACTCCATTAACTTTGTTCATAGTGATGCTTCCTAAGACCCACTTGATTTCACATTCCAGGATGTCTGGCTCTAGGTGAGTGATCACATCTTCAATGGGTTTCTGGGTCATGAAGATATTTTTTGTAAAGTTCTTCTGTGTATTGTTGCCACCTCTTAATATCTTCTGCTTCTGCTCTTTTTATTAGATACCAACAATACCTGAGTGCTAGTTGCTGGATGAATTAATAAAGACTAAATCTGAGTACTCTGATTAGATGCATGAATGATACTGTTATATTCCTCTTAATGAATGAACATTTGGCATTAAAAAGTGAATAACACAGTTTATGAAGCATATGATTAATGGGCACCCAAGATTATATTTATGACTCAGCTTGTGATTAATTTTATAGTTGCTAGACTATAAGTGTCCTTAGAATAATTTTAATTATAACATAACACTTTGATCACACTTGAAATTTTATTACATCTTTGCAGATTGTCAAATGACACGGAGGAAGCTGACAAACATTATAGCAATGCATATACAATGGAATCTGATGGAGTGCCCTAAAATGTCACAGAATAGAAAAAGGGAGTACTTTACATTAAGTGTGCATGCAATTTTTCAAAACCTAACGGAGAAGGAATCAGAGTAGGTGAGAGTTCTGGAAACCTTCTTATTAGAGGAATGGTTGAGGAACTTAAGTTCTTTAGCTAAGGTACTGAAGATTAACTAGCAACCTAGCCATTATTTCCAATTCTTTGAAGGGCCATTAAACAGACAAGAAAATAAAATTATTTCACACAGTCCAGAAGGCACAGGAGGAATCCATCCATGGAATTTATAAAACACACATACAAACCTCAAACATTCTTAAACTTGTCTAACAGTGAAACGCACATTTTTGTGAGGCAGTGACGGCCCCATTGCTGGAGGTGTGCAGGCAGAAGCCTGTGCCAAGAGTGTCAGAGGAAGTCCTTGATTCTGGTCAGAGGTTGGAGTTCCTCCAGGCAGCCATAACATGCTAAAAAGTCCTGAAGGGGTTTTTACGTTTAGGCAGGTTTTGCTTTAACATGCATCTCCATAAGTAAAAAAAGGAATAATAGCAAACAAAAAAGAATACAGATCCATAGAAGGTAGCTTTGGTACTGTGTCAGAATCAGCCCTGGTACTTTCTCAACGTCATGCTTGATTTCCAGGACATTTTGTTGGGAATAATTCATCTAGAAAATACATTTTATGTATAGGTATTAAGGAAAGTGGTGATTTACTCATGCTAGGTACCGAATAGAGAGCTCTAATCCTTACATCACTAATTCTCTGGGTGACTCTAGATAAGTCGCTTTTCTATAATAGTTTCCTCATCCATAAAATGAGAAATACTTTTGTCATGGGGATTTCTGTGAGGATTAGATAAAAACTGCATTTGAGAAAAATGCAATATAAATACAAAGTGTTCCACCAGCCAGACTACAATAAATTAGAATTATCTTAAAAAAAAAAAACTATATTAACTCCTTCATGTCTGCACAGCATTAATGTGTGTGTGGTATACAGGAACTTTTTTTTTTTACTAGAAAGGATTTCAGGGATTTGGAAAGCAGAATGCGATTTCCTATATTTTTTTTTTTTAGTAGAAAGAAGCCTAAAAACATAGAGTTCGATGTAACTGAATTATGCAAATATATTTAAATCATTCAAGCTACAAAAAATGGCATTTTGTCCAAAAACTAGTAAAGGAGGAAAAAATAATAAAGGAGGAAATAATCTAATTCACATTGGTTACAGTCTCAGGTTTTTAGTTAAAAAAAAGAAAGATGGAAATAGGTATTTGATCCTAGTCTGTTCTTCTGTTTGATATTTAAAACAGAGTATGATTTCTCTGCCTAACTTCTGCTTTTAGCCAACACAGCCCCGCACTTCCGCTACGTCACGTGCAGGAACAGCCCCTGAGGGCGCCCAGAGCTCTGCGGGAGAGAAGGTGGCCGCCCGCAGCTGCCGGGTGACCGCCGTGCTGTAATGGAGGCTGCGCACTGAGAACAGGGGCTGTTATCTGACTCAGGCAGGCCACTCTCTCTGGACTGTGGACCAGGAAATGAATAGATGGTGGGAGAGCAGTCCAGAGGAGATACGCAGACAGTAAAACAGCCGTCTGGAGAACTGAAGCCATGTTGACCGTGAACAAGAGGCAGAGAAGGCAATTAGCCCCTGAGACAGCTTCTGTCCCCAGAGTGCTTTTCCAGTTCCAGTTATCCACATGTTTTCTTACAGTGAGCCCTTGCCACCCAAGGTGCCCTGATTACGCCTCTGTCTCTTGCCAACCCAGCATGGTTGGGACTTTTCTTCCTCATTTCAAACCATAAAAGACACTGTATTTTTTTTTTTTCTAGACTACATTTTCAGAAATTTCACATGCCAAGTTTTTTCATTTCTCATTTCTTTTGTCCATCACTACATTAGGTATCATTTTTGAAAGAATATTCCTTAATGAGCTCTATAATTCTAGTTGTATACTATATAAGACTATTTCTTTTCAGATGAAGCAGAGAAATATGCTTGGAGCAATTTTGATAAAAATTTCATTCATATGTTGCTGTTGTTGTTTCTATATTCCCACCTTACCTTTAGCTGGTGAATAGGACTGATAGTCACAGAGAATGGACTATAATGCTAAACTTAACCACAGTAGTTCCTCTTCTGGATGCCAGTCAAGCTGTTGGCTCTTACATGGGGAATTTACTGATATTTATAAATTAGATTTCAGTAGATAGTCTGTCTATTTTTCTATCCCACATAAGGCAAGTTAAATTGTACAAGTTAATTGTTACTGCCAAGGACTAAAGAGTGGTGTAGTTGCTCAGTGGTATCTGACTCTTTGCAACCCCATGGACCATAGGCGGCAGGCTTCTCTGTCCATGGAATTCTCCAGGCAAGAATATTGGCAAGGATAACCATTCTATTCTCCAGAGGATCTTCTGGATCCAGGTATCGAATCCAGGGCTCCTGCATTGCAGGTAGATTCTTTTCTGTCTGGGCCACCCAGAAAGCCCAAAGAAGGCTCTCTTGTTTAAATAAGTTAGGATTGTCCCCCTTTTTTTTTGGTTTATATTTTAAAAAATTAACATGTTTTATTTTTTACAATAGTTTTAGCTCTAGAGCTGTTTTTGTCTCTCTGGATCTCTGTTCAAACTGTTAAGAATCAGCTGAGATGCAGGCTACGTCAGTTTGGATAGACGGAGGGAGCTGGCAAGGCCTGAGATGCTCTGCAGACCTGCACCGTGCTGGACCTGGAGCGTGGGGGTCTTGCTTGTGGAGAGCTGTTTGGCCCAGAGGGTTTGGGGGGATCCCACAGCGATAGTCTGTTCGCAGCACAAAGTCTGGGCTGAAAGGCACGAGTGGAGAGGAAGGGAAGGGTAAGAGGAGAACTAAAAACATCTTGTTGAGGGCTGTCAATGTCCACAGGTTTGAGCAACATGGAGAACCTACACGTGGTGGGTTAGAGGCCACGGGATGGTAATATGGGTTAAATTTGACAAGAATTCAGTTTTTTCTTCAGTGTTTTAAAAAAGGGGAATCCATGAACATTTACAAAGTCAACATTTGAAAACTGGGATACTTCAAGCTAAGATTTGTCTTTGCAGTCTCTCGAGACTGGAGATGGAATGTCTGGAACCATGTGACCCATATCCCCAAGTGGCAGCAGCTGGTAGGAGCCGCGTGGCCTCGGGGCTCTTTGGATCAGGCATGCGCAATCCTTACTTACATGCCCTGACTTCTGTCAGCACTGGAATTTACAAACCTCAATGCTCAATGCTTTACCTATATTACTTAAATTCATACCCACAACCTAGTCGTGACAGTATTATCCTTATTTCACATATGAGCAAGCTCTGAGTCAGATATTTAATATCTGGACTAAGGTCACAGAAAAACTAGTAAGTAGTGGAATTATAATTTGAATTCAGGAGTGTCAAACTCTAAAATCAATGCCCTTTCTAGTATAAAACACTGCCTTTGGTATTAATTGCATGGTTGTCTGGACAGAAAAAAATCTTTTTAATTGTGACTTTTAAAAGTATGGAGTGTTTTGAAACCATATTCGTCAGTTTTCTATTGCTATAGCAAATTATCACAAATGTAGCAGCTTAAAACAACAGAAATTTTGTAAGTCAGAAATTTTAGGACAGACTGTGTCCTTTCTGGAGGTTTTAGGAGAGAATCTGCTTCCTCATCGTCCCCAGCTGGTAGAGGCTGCCTGTATACCTTGGCTCAGGGTCCCTTCCCCCATGTTCAGAATACATCAATGCTTCCCTCATCCCAGCCCCTTCTTCAGCCTTTGGCCCTCTTGCTTTCTACTTGTAAAGACCCTTTGACCATACTGACATCCCCTGGATAACCCAGATTAATATTCTGATTCTCAAGATCCTTAATGTAATCACATCAGCAATTTTTTTCCATGTTAAGGTAAGAAATTCATAGGTTTTGGGGGTTGGGGTGTGGACATCTTTGAGGGGAGCCTTATTCAACCTACCACATCATACTGGCAATGGGCACCTAATTTTGATCCACTTTCACACAACAGAATCACTTTACAGCATCAGGAATCACGAGGTAAGTTATTTACATATTCCCTCCTGGTACCAAAACATTTATTTAAAGAAGCATTTAATGTAACATAAATGAAGTGTAATCCTAAGAAAGATGATTGTAATCAAAAGAGGACCTTAGTAAGTTATCTTTATTTGAATCCAAAATATATTGCATTCTTCATTTCCATGGCAGATATAAATTAAAGCATGCTCGGCAGAAGATAAGACTTCTATAATCAGAAATCAACATCTGCAGATATTATGACATTGCACCTGCATGTTTTAAAGTGAAGAACACAAAAATACCAACCATGTGTAAGATGCTATCTTTAAGCAGTAATAATTTTGCTTTTACTTTTTCAAAACAAAGTATCTGTTATTCCTATTAAAAATGTTGAAGACATGCTTAGTTTACAAATTTAAATGATGCTGTTTTTCTCCTTCCTACTCAAATAGCTCCTCTGTTAAAAGAAGCTTCCACAAAGAGTTTTTATTACCAATCATGAAAATTAAGCTTACAAATACACTTTGAATAAAATATATAAGAATAAACTTATAATCCTGAAGATGTGATCCTTGGTTTCATGCCATTAAGTTTATATTTTTATGTGAGAACCACAGATTTGAGACCATTACTATTATAAAATAACTCATACTATTAAAATCTCATCAAAAAACAAAGTACTTAGAAATGAACCTGACCAAGGAGGTGAAAAACTTATATGCTGAAAACTATAAAACAGTGATAAAGGAAACAGTAATTTAAAGAAATGGAAAGATATCTCATACTGTTTGATTTGAAGAATTAACATTATTAAAATGGCCATGCTACCCAAAGCTATCTATAAATTTAATGTGATTCCTATCAAATTACTCATCAATTTTTCACAGAACTAGAATGAATAATCCTAAAATTTATATGGAATCATATAAATATAAGAGATGCAGAATTGCCAAGGCAATCATGAGGAAAAAAACAAAGCAAGAGGCATAACTCTCCCAGGTTTTAGACAATATTACAAAACTACAGTAATCAAAATAGCATGATATTGGCAGAAGAAGAGTCATGCAGATCAACAGAACAGAAGAGAGCCCAGAAATAAACCCACATACCTATGGTCAATTAGTCCTTCCACAAAGGAGGCAGGAATATACAATGAAAAAAGACAATCTCTTTAGCAAGTGGTGCTGGGAAAGTTGTACAGAGGTGTGTAAATCAATGAAGTCAGAATACCTCTTCACATCATACTCAAAACTAAACTCAAAGTGGCTTAAAGACTCAAACATACAGCATGACAATATAAAACTCCTAGAAGAGAACCTAGGAAAAACATTCTCTGACATAAATCATGCCAGTGTTTTCTTAGGGCTCCCAAGGAAATAGAAATAAAAGCAAAAAGAAACAAATGAGACTAAATCAAATTTATAAACTTTTCCATAGCAAAGGAAACCATAAAAAATGAAAAGATAGCCCGTAGACCAGGAGAAAATACTTGCAAATGATGTGACTGACAAGGACTTAATTTCTGAAATATACAAATAACTCATAGAACTCATAAGAAAAAATGAGCAACCCAGACAAAAAAATAGACAGAAGGCCTAAATAAACATATCTTCAAAGAAGACATACAGATAGCCAGTGAAAGTGAAAGTCTCTCAGTCATGTCCGACTCTGTGATCCCATAGACTATACAGTTCATGCAATTCTCCAGGCCAGAATACTGAAGTGGATAGCCTTTCCCTTCTGCAGGTCCAAACAGAAATAGACTTACAGACATGGAAAACAAACTCAAGTTTTCGAAAGGGGTAAGGAGGTGGAGGAGGGATAAATCAGGAGTTCGGGATTAGTAGATACAAGGTACAATACATAAAATAGATAACAAAGTCCTACGGTATAGAATAGGGAACTATCTTCAATATCCTGTGATAAATCATAATTGAAAAGAATATGAAAAAGAATGTGTATATGTATATGTATATATATATATGTGTATATATATATATATACACAATCTATGTATAACTGAATCACTTTTCTGCAAACCAGAAACACATCATTGTATATCAAGTATACTTCAATAAAAACTAAAAAAGGTGATAATAAAACAGAATTATAGTTGAATCATCTTGAATTAATTGAACCATGTTGATAATTTTGTGGGTTTTTTCTTCCTTTGGCTTATGTAGATTTGATTTCTCCTGTAGGGTGTTTCTTCCTCAATACCTCCCTTTGTTGACCACAGTTCATTGTATGCAGTGAAAATTCTTATATGATCTACAGAAAAACCTTCTATTCCTTTTGAAAAAAATTGAAGATTAAATAATGGTCTTAAATCATTGCTAAGAAGATGTCAAGAGATGTAGTGGGTGTGGAGAAAGGGGAGCCCTCCTACATTGTGGGTGGGGATGTAAGTTGATGTAGCCACTGTGGAGAACAGAATGGAGGTTACTCAGAAAGCTAAAAATAGAATTAATCAATTAAGCAATCCCTCTCCTGGGCATATATCCAGACATAACTATAATTCAAAAAGATACACGCACGTCCGTGTTCACAGCAGCATTATTCACAATAGCCAAGACATGGAAAAATCCTAAATGCCTACTGACAGATGAATGTGTAAAGAAGATGTGATACATAGATGCAATGGAATACTCTGCAGCTGTGAAAATGAACGATGCCAGTTGGAGTGACACGGATGCAGCTCCGGGAGCTGGTGATGGACAGGGAGGCCTGGCGGGCTGCAGTCCACGGGGTGGCAAAGAGTCGGACACGACTGAGCGCCTGAACTGCACTGAACTGGATGCAACTACAGATTATCATACTAAGTGAGATACGTGAGAAAGAGAAAGACAAACCCCATATGGTATCGCTTACAACCAGTCCATTCTGAAGGAGATCAACCCTGGGATTTCTTTGGAAGGAATGATGCTAAAGCTGAAACTCCAGTACTTTGGCCACCTCACGAGAAGAGTTGACTCATTGGAGAAGACTCTGATGCTGGGAGGGATTGGGGGCAGGAGGAGAAGGGCACGGCCGAGGATGAGATGGCTGGATGGCATCACTGACTCGATGGACGCGACTCTGAGTGAACTCCGGGTGTTGGTGATGGACAGGAAGGCCTGGCGTGCTGCGATTCACGGGGTCACAAAGAGTCGGACATGACTGAGCGACTGAACTGAACTGAACTGAACTGATATGTGGAATCTAAATTACGGCACAAATAAATCTATCTATGAAACAGAAACCGAATCAGGGTTGGCTGGTGCTTGCCAAGCGGAAGAGAATGGGAGAGGGCTGGGGAGAGCCCGGGATCAGCAGATGCAGACTAGTCCATGTGGAATGGACAAGCAGTAGGGTCCAGCCGTAGGGTGGCTTTGTAGAAAGGATGTGCAGGGACTTCCCTGGTGATCCAGTGGCTAAGACTCCTTGTTCCCAAAGCAGGGGGCCTTGGTTTGATCTCTGGTCAGGGAAGTAGATCCCACATGCTGCAGATAGACCAGGTGCCATCAAATTAAAAATAATGAATAAATTAAAAAAAAAAAGAGAAAGGTCCAGCTATATAGCGCAGGGAATAATATTCAATATCCTATAATAAACCATAATGTAAAATAATATGGAAAAGAATGTATGTATATATGTAACTGAGTCACTGTTGTACAGCAGTAATTAATAGAACATTAAAGCAACAATATTTCAATAAAAAAGAAAGAGACCACAGGAATCCGAGACTACAAGTATATATAGCTATTTCAAGCAGTCTTACTCTAAAGGAGGACGTGGGAACGAGGCAATAGTCAAAGAGGAATTAGGATCGAGAGAGGTGTCTTTTGGTTGAAGTTTTGTTTTCATTAAGGTGTTAGGGAAATTAAATAAATAGTCTTGTTTAGGCTTCAGAGGCAAAGCCAAGTGGGCCTCTGACCTTGCCTCTAACCTGCCTGGACACTGCCCAGACTGGGAGTGACTGTTTGCTGGGAGTGCAAGACCTGCAGCGCCTTAGATAAGATGGGGGAGTCTTGAGATTGTTGAGACCCGGAGGGGGCCAGGGCAACCAGGTCCCAGCCTTAGCAACAGTCCATGCTAAACTAACATGAATCCAGAGCTGCAAACTGGTCACAGATGGAGGCTGAAATCAGTGTGTCCTGGGATTATAAGCGGGAACCCTGAACTGAAGTCTTTGAAGTCCCACCCAGGGCATGGCCTTGCTGCCTGGGACCCTTTCCCAGCTGGGACTCCAGATGCCGTGACTCGGGACTTCCCAGCGCTGACTGGATGTTGGTCAATATCCAGTTTGGTGATGTATCTTCTGCTCTTTCTGTTTCTCCTTCTGTTTAATGTTAGTTTATTGAAAGTAAGCTAGATAATTCTGTAACAAATGTTTGCATTATTTATTTGTAGATGAGTGGTTTATTTTGTTAACAACTCTGAACCTCAGATGAAAGTGCAAACTTTCAGCAAAACAAAAAATGGGGGGGAAAAATGTCGAGCACATTTTTTGTTTTTTTAAATTATATCCTCTTGGTATAGGAGTCTTACTATCTGTGGAAATTTTATATATGTGAACTTTTATCCGAAATAGAGTCTTATGCTTATTAAATGCTTCTCTTTCAGTGACACATCATAGTAAATATTTTAAATCAAATAATCTAACAATTGAAGAGCCTAGCTTTAGTAATGAGTTAGGAGGTGACATTAAACTACATTCATGTTGAAAAACATTGCCGAACATTCACTTTTTTTTTTCTTTCTTCTTAAGTAAGTTAATGGTAAATGCTGCCTGTTTGATAAACACTGTTTTTTTTTGTTATCTTGGGGGAGATGAAAATGCAAAAGAATGATAGCAGACAAAATAGCTCATTTCTATAGAGAAAAGTAAGTATTCTCTTCATTCTAATAAGAACAATAAAAATCTAGAACTATATTTCAAAATAAATAAAATCAATAAAACTAGAGCAATAATAAAAATAGAAATATGACTTAATTATAAAAATAGATTTTTATTTCCACAATGTTATCTTTCAAACTGGGAACATATTATTTATTTTCCTCCAGTCATTCAAGATTATTCTACATTTTTCTGTTAAATGTTTATTTTCTTCACATAGACCCTTTGTCTTTCTCTTAAGTAAGATCAGTCAGATATAATGGCAATGGGACCATTTCTTCAGCTTTTGAGTGTGTTGCTATTACTTTGGAGTAATTTGTTTACTTACAACCTTTCTTGTGATTGTTTATTTACAATCTTGTTTGTAATTTTCATATTCTTCTTATTTTTCCTCTTTATAGACAGGTATTTTGGCTAGTGAAAACTCAATTGTGCCTCAGCCCCAAGATTTATTCTAGTAAAACTAGAGAATCATTAAAAATTATCCTAGATAGATAGACCTTTGTCTAATATGAAAAGCTAAGACATTTACCCTAGTTGTATAACAATAATTATGCTCTTCTTTAACACTAGCATATTTTGTTCTAGTGATTCCTCTATCATTTTTGTGTTTTCCTGGTGATTTTGTTCCTACTCAGGAGAAATAGGAGAGAAGGGCTAGAAAGAGGGACTGGGAACAGATTTCATTAGATCCTACAATGTCAGGTGAAGTAATTTAGATTTTGTCCTGCAGGCAATATTGAGGCACTCAAAGTTCTTTAGAAGAGACTAGCAGGGATGGGAGATCAAAATACTGATTAATTTTGAAAAAGTAATCTGCTAATACTGTTGAGGATGGACAAAAAGGAGAAAGATTGGGTGAAATAGAGCTCTAATCAGAAGAGATCACTTAGGGCCTGGGAGTCATGCAGGCATGAGTTACTAATAAGGATAGTATTGGTGTTGGGATTGGAAAGGAATGAAGTGGGTTTGAGAGCCCTTATGAAAGAAGATTTGGTGGCTAATTTTCTTTATAGGGCAGCCTAGACAGAGGAATAAAACATCAATTAGGTTTTGAGCCCAGGAGATGAAAAAGAAAAAAAAGATATAAACAGGAATAGAAATAAATCAGGAGAGGGAGCTTATTTGAAGGAGAAGATAAGGAATTCAATTTTAGTCATGCTTTCTTTGAGATGGCAGTAGAACATTCAGGTATATTTGTCAAGTGGTTACTTGGAAAATATTGAACAGGGTCTTAAAAAAGAAATTGGCCTGATATGAAATTAGAATCATCAATATAGAAATGAATGTGTTAGCCTTAGGAATAGATGAGACTTCTGGAGGAAAGAGTTGGCAGAGGAACACAGGACCTTTACACATGCACAAGCCACATCTATTTTATTGTTTTCATAACACTTATCTGAAAAACTATATGCTATATTAACATAAACTTGACCCAAATTGTTCATCATTGTATCTCTAATTCACAGGCCAGTGCCTGGCATGTGATAGGTGAAAAAGACATCTATTGAATAATGACTGAATGAAGAAATAATTTTTGTAAATATCTGTATCTTCACATTGTCTCAAACATCACCCTATGTAATATCTAGTCAAGGAATATTGTGCTTCATCAGACAATACATTTCAGGGAAATAAACTTTTTACTTTTTTTCCTACAAATTTGAGTCTTACCTTGGATTTTCGTCTGTGACTCTTCAGCTGAGACTGGTGGCATCTTGGTTTTGAGAGATTTCTTTTCATTTTTGTTTTCTCCCTTTGATGAAAAAAAAAATAGAGACTGTATATGTGATTTTGAACTGTGATGTTGGAGTACTCTTGAGAATCCCTTGGATTGCAAGAAGATCCAACCAGTTCATCCTAAAGGAAATCAGTCCTGAATATTCATTGGAAGGACTGATGCTAAATCTGAAACTCCAATACTTTGGCACCTGATGCAAAGAACTGACTCATTTGAAAAGACCCTGCTGGTGGAAAAGATTGAAGGTGGGAGAAGGGGACAACAGAGGATGAGATGGTTGGATGGCATCACCAACTTGATGGACATGAGTTTGAGTAAACTCTGGGAGCTGATGGACAGGGAGGCCTGGCGTGCTGCAGTCCATGGGGTCGCAAAGAGTTGGACACGACTGAGCGACTGAACTAAACTGAACATGTGATTTTACATAAGAATGAAGTTGAATGTAAATATAAGAGTTTTTCATTTCATTATCAAGCCAATCATCAAAACTGATCATTTGTTTATGATATACTAAAAATGATAGTTCTTGCACTTAGATGAATATTCCTGACTCTACTATTGGATAATCAGCTTCAACGTCAACAGCTTGTTGGCCACAGTCTGTTTTTGCCAGTGTGGTTGCTGCTTCTCTTTGACACTTGTTTCTCACAATTCTGGTTCTCACTTCCCGTAGCTTGAACACTGGTTCTGAGCTAAGTCTTTAGTGATAGAAGGTAAAGTAATGGAGAGAAGAAAGCCCTTTGGTGTCTTTACTCATAGTTCTCCTCTTTAGTCCCTCCATGATTTCATTTGCCTCTACCTCATCATTTATCTGAACACTTAAGCTTTCCTTGAAATGTAAGTATATCTTGCTGGATGTGGCCAGTGTATACCTGAAGATTCTTCTATGGGGACAGAGTGAATCAAGAGATAAGGTTAAAGCACAGAAAAACTGGCTCCCAAGCTGCTCCCAGTCTTGCACGGGGAATAAACACACTCAAATGTAACTGATATGAAATGTTAGAGGTGATGAGAAAATGTTTGTGGAGACTAGAGTGGGGCTAAAGGTGGAGTGGTCAGTTCTATTGTAGTGGAAGGGAAAGGATGGAGACTGTTAGAGAGAAAGTGACTCTTGAATTTACAAATCAAGATGAGATTTTTGTTTTCCAGATGGACAAGGCATGGAAAATACTCCAGACAGAGGATGGATGTTTAGCAAAAGCCTAAGGTGTGTATAGGAGAAGGGAGACCACAAAAGTGCTCGGAAGGGGAAAAATGTGAGGCTATGAGGGCAATGAAGAAGGAAGGGGTCTTGAGAGTCTTATAAGCCTTGAGATGAATCTTGACATTACTTTTAGACACTGTATGTCAGACACTTTTTAAACTGGAAAGCAAATGAATTAGATGATTTAATTTCAGCCTTGTAACATCATATGTGTTAGGCAAGGCAGCTATTATTATTCTTATATTGTTGAATAAGGAATTGATTAACTGCCTATAAAATGGATCTCTGGATAGATTATGAAATAGTGACAAAGGCTTCTGACTTCAATCAAGTACTTTTAAGTCATATTATTCATTAACATTTTCATCATAATTTTATGTGTACATAAATATAAACTTATGTGAATAATGCCTTACTCTGGAGTATGAGAGAGAGTTTGGACAAGTGTGAATTTTCAATTTTTGATTTAGTGACTATTTACAAATCTGAATTACCTATGATATTTTGGTTTGAGAATTAACTGTTTAAATGACAGTTAAAATACAATGCAACCTGATTTATTCATTCCTAGATCTTTCCTTATAGGACTCAAATAATCTATTTGTATTTCAGAAACGTGTTGTTTAAATGTCATTTTAAAAGGTTATATTCTGTAGAGGAAAATAGCGGTTTAACTTTGTGTCAATTTTAACATTTAGCACCGTTGAAACTGGAGAAAAAACTATTTTCCTTTTACTGACGTATTATTGGAAAGAGTAGAACGAATAATTCCCTAATATGACTTTTAAGATATGTGATGCTGGCAGACTTCCTGATGAGCATCCATAAATTATGGCCGTCAGAATGGCACAGAATGTGTAAGAGCGCTTCTACCGGGGTCTACTCTGACTAGCTCTCCAGTATTAATGTTTCTGAAGGAAAGACAACTCCTGAATTTTTGTGTTTTTTTTGCCTTGTCTCTAGCATCCCCCCACCTTTTTTTTCCCTGTCGGTTAAGCATTTCGAAAAGTTGATTCAACTACTATTTCTCCTGTTCCGTAGCAACATAACCTATATGATTTAGCTCTCATGCACTAAAATCAGACAGAACAGGGTTCCAATTCAGAGTCTGCAATTTGTCAGTTGTGTGTAAATAGCAAATTATAACAGGGCCTGTGGGTACTGTGAGTATTCAATACAACAGTGCTTGAAAAGGGATAACACTTTGTTTGGCACATAGTAATTCCTGTTAGCTATTATGTTCTCCATGAGAATAATGTATTAGCTATTTTTTATGTGCTCTGTGGGAAAATAATCATGATAGTTGGCAAGTTGGCAAACATCTCTGTAATGACTTTCCCAGAGAGAAACACAACAAGGCTAGCGGAAGGGAAGTACCCAGCTCAACATTTGTGACAGTCTATAAGTTTTTAAACATATAAATAACTCTGAGATTTCAGAGTTATTTAAGAGTTATTTATTATTATATATTTAAGAGTTATTTACTTTGACACAAGAATTAGAAAGAAGTCAAGGACACTCTCGTAAAGCCATGCTAAGCACATTCTCTCCAATTCTCTCCACTGCAAAAACAGTCAGTGTTAATCAGAAAAGGAAGGCAAATTTTCCAGGGCTAACATTAGATAATCTTCATATTTTATGTACTCTAGAAATGGCAACCCACTCCAGTGTTCTTGCCTGGAGAATCCCGGAGATGGGGGAGCCTGGTGGGCTGCCGTCTCTGGGGTTGCACAGAGTCGGACATGACTGAAGCAATTTAGCAGCAGCAGCCGCAGGCTCATTTAAACCTGAATCATTAGACCATGTTCTGCCAGTCCCTGAGGTACCTGCTTGTTTGTACTTGACATCTTTCATCCAGTTCTCTTAGATGAGAAAATAATTCTTGTTTTAAAAATCTTATGTTGTGATTTTAGGTAAATCTAGTGAGTAATTCATGAAAATTGTTTTATAGATAGCTGCAAGGGAATGTTGATTATATAATTATCATTTGGACTTAAATCTGTCATAAAGACACAAATGATTAATAATGGTAATAAGAATTGCCCTACTATATGCTTTATCTATACTGTCTCTAGTTTGTATACCAAGGCTACAAAGCAGGTATTATCTTTATTTTAAAGGTGAACAGACTTAAAACTTAAGAAAATATTTTTTCCAGAGCATGGTTTCTCCACTTTGGTAATATTAGTGTTAACCTGGATAATTCTATGTGGTAAAGGGCTCTCCTGCACATTCTAGGATTTATAGCAGCATCTCTGGCCTTTCCCCTTTAGATCGCAGTAACTTCCTACCCTTGAACCGTGACAACAAAAAATATTTTCAAATACTGATAGTTGTCCTCAGTGCTAACTCCTCCTCATTGAGCTTCTGGTCTAGAGAAATCACCGTTAAAATACAGCTTACTAAGACCAGGATGTTTGACCTTCTCTGTTGGAACTAGATCATATAACATGCTTAATACTTGAGAAATGATTTCATTTTGGATGATGGCAGAAGTGAAAATCAACAAGTCTTACTTGGTTTTTCCAAATTGTAAGAGAGTCTTCCATGCATTAGTCCATTTTAAAGCCAATATATGCAGTATATATAAAATGATGGGGATAAACCCCAAAGACAAACAGTCCATGACTTAGTCGGGAGCAGGTAAAACTTCAGAGAAATCACATATCCCACTGTTTATGAAAATCCCTCTCCCAGCCAGGAAATGATGTGAATCAGGAGTGATTTAGGGCCATGGGGCACATACCTGTCCTGTGGCTTGCCACGACTCACTGCTTGGATCAGGATCTTGTATATTCTCATTGCTTCCTTCGCTAGGCTTCACCTTGTTAAATTTTATTGTCAGTGATTTAAACATCTCTGAGGTGGTTCTGAAAACTTCTGTTTTATGACTGTATCTTGAGGTAGAGAAATGCGCTTTGATTTTCTTTTCATTAGCAGACAAGCCAATTAGTTGTTTAATCAGGATTTTGTTCTGGTTAATTCCTAGAGGCAACTCTCTAGCTAGTCAGGGCTTTGGCTTAAAAGCAGCAAATTACTTCTGCTTGGGTGATTTAAATTCTGTTTATGAACTTCAGAGAGTCAAAATACCCTTGTGAATACTTTAGAAGTGAGAATTAAAACTTCATTGTTGATTTAAATTGTTTAAATGGTTATTTAAACGTGGGCACATTGCCCATTGGTTTATTTTTTCTTTCTTTCTTTGTAATTACCCACCTACCTATCTCCATCTATTGAATTTTTGTTAAAATAATACATGCAAATGATTAAAGACTCTTGAGAGTCCTTGGACTTCAAGGAGATCAAACCAGTGAATCCTAAAGGAAACAAACCCTGATTATTTATTGGAAAGACTGATGCTGAAGCTCCAATACTTTGGCCACCTGATGTGAAGAGCTGCCTCACCAGAAAACATCCTGATGGTGGGAAACGTAGAAGGCAGGAGGAGAAGGGGATGACAGAGGACGAGATGATTGGATGGCATCACTGGCACAGTGGAGATGAGTTTGAGCAAGCTCTGGGTGATGGTGAAGGACAGGGAAGCCTGGGGTGCTGCAGTCCATGGAGTCACAAAGAGTCGGATATGACTGAGTGACTGAACAAAAACGAAGTGCTTATGATATAAAGCAACTTCCCCAAAGTCCTCATTTCTAGTTCCGCACTGTGAAAGTGAAAGAAAATGAAAATGAAGTCGCTCAGTCATGTCCGACTCTTTGCGACCCCGTGGACTGTAGCCTATCAGGCTCCTCTGTCCGTGGGATTCTCCAGGCAAGAATACTGGAGTGGGTTGTCATTTCCTTCTCCAGAGGATCTTCCCAACCCAGGGGTTGAACCCGGGTCTCCTGCATCGCAGGCAGATGCTTTATCCTCTGAGCCACCAGGAAAGCCAAGCCACACTGTGAGGTAGCTACTTTTTCTCTTTTTTCCTTCCTGTGATTATTTTCTTTAATTGGTATTTTATTATTTGATTAATGATTTTTGTTTTAGAAAATATGATGGAAAGTGAGATAGTGTTCCCCATTCTCAGGAGCCTAAACATCCATCTCAGATGCACGATAATGGTTACATTAGAATAAAGCAGAGAGACTGTATCAGCTTGCTAGGACTGCCATAACAAAGTGCCACAGGCTGGGTTGACTTAAACAACATAAATGTGTTTTCTCACAGTTCTGGAGGCTAGATGCTTGAGATCAAGATAACAAGGTGGTTCCTTTGAAGGCTGTGGTAAAGGAGCTGTTGCAAGTTTCTCTCCTTGGCTTGTAGACGGTCATCTTCTCCCTGTGTCTTTCCTCTGTTCCTGTTCGTGTCCAAATTCTGTCTTCTCATAAGGACACCAGTTACATTAGATTAAGCCCCACCTCAATGACTTTATTTTAATTGACCTCTTTAAAGACGCTTATCTCCAAATAAAGTCACGTTTTGAGGTATGAGAGATTAGAACTTCATTACCAATTTTTGAGGGGATACTATTGAGCCCATAACACAGAGGCAGTATGTTTGACGAATATCACTTTAGAAGAAATGTAATTTATTGCTAAGAAGCAATCCGCTCCAAAATTTCTTACAAGTTTACTATTTTCTTACAAATTGCTGAAATATTATGAATACTATCATATGGGATTCTTAGTTTTAGAAGTCTAGATAATTCTGTTGGATTATTAGTTTCTTAAATTATTAAAAATAAATCTTTCACTAGTTATTAATTTTTCTCTCTGATTCATCATTGAATCAATAAACCCAAACTCCTTGGAGGAGGACACTATGCCCCCAGAGTGCCTCCATATAAGGTAGAAACTCAACCCCTGCTGAATAGAATTTAACTGAAAGCCCTTGACGTGATCTGACAGCTCTAGGCTTCCCCTATATCTCTGCTTTAATTCAAAACTAATTAAATATATTACACTCACAGAATTTAAATTTATGCATTTCTTAACAACATTTGGCACCACAATATGCCATTTCGTTCACTAATATATTCCTGCATCTCTGCCGTCTCCCTAAATAGCTGGAAAGATGATCACTATCAGAACCTTTGCTGCCTCACTTCAGTATTGCCTTGTCATCAAAAACAGAGTTCTTTCATTGTATGTGTTCTAGTTTAAACATCTATGTGAAATATCTGGATATTTCTTTCACAGTTTGACAGATTAACATTTAGCTGTTAACCAAATTATGAAAGAAATATTGCAGTTTTTAAAAAATATTATCTTTTAACCATTTAGCTTTTTAAAAAAATCAAACATTTTTGTAGAAAAAAAAAGATGAAATGAATATTTCAATTGCAAAACTTTGTTCTGCTCTTGTAAAACAAGAATTGAAGTAATTTAAATAATGGAAAATGCTCTTTTCATAACATGAAAATCCTTTTGAAGTGAGATCTTGCTTACTACATCAAGTTCCAAGGACACCAGAAACATTAAAATACTGATGGATTAATTACATCTCACTTGGTTTTCTGGAGAATAAATATTTTACATAAATGCAAAAAAAAGCTACTTTTATAAAATAAAATCTGGGCCTGTAGTTTGTGAAGCAAAATACTTGCATATTAATAGGTGGAATCTTATTCCTTAACATGCCTTATTTTAAAAAGTATAATTTCCTAGCTTTAATGAGATATGATTGACATATGCCATTATGTAAGTTTCAGGTGTACAATATGATGTTTTGATACACACATATATTGCAAAATGACTTCCACAGTAAAGTTAGACAACACAGCCTTTCCCTGACATATTTACCATTTCATTGTGTTGTATATTGAGAAACATTTAAGCTTGATTCTTCTCGAGACTTACAATCTTGTTAGTTCTGGTTACCTCTGGTGGTTATTTCTGCATTACTAAAAAATCTGCTTATTCTGCTCTTTTTGTGTGTTAATTTGAATCCCAAATCAGTGTGAGGGAGATTCAACACTAATTGTTAAGGAGAACTTTATTTTCCTACCCAGAGCCCAAACAAACATCCTTGATGGTCTGTGCTGTTGGACAGATTTTTTTTTCAGTCCAGCAAGAATGTACTTTTTTAAAGGGTGCTTTGACTTTGTTTTCAATAGAGTTTTTAGTGAATTTCTCTTGTGCACTGCCAATTAAAACCAGAGCCTTTCAGCTCCAATACCACCCTCCACATTATCTACACCCAGGGCAGCCTGAGTTAACACATCTAATACTTCTTCCTTTTGTATTTCTGGAACCTGGGGATTTCCTTGAGATAACAATTATGTATTTTAAGAAAACAATACGAAAAAAATATGCATAACTGAATCATTTAATATATAGCAGAGATTAACACAACATTTTAAATCAATTATACTTCAATAAAACTAAAAAAATAGTTATGCATTTTAAAGTATATTTGTAAGAGGAAAAATATGCAAGAAAGATTTTTAAGGAAGAATTTTAATTTCGTTTTTCATATTATCAACATCATAAGTCTTTTATTGATTTTTTTAAAAAGAAACTATAAGTTTTCATTTTAGGTTCCATCATTTCATCAAAAAGAAACATATAAAAAACATCTTTATTGATTATATAATTTGATTTGTATGTCTTGAAAATACAAAATTATCAATATTTATTTTTATTCAAAAAATGGATGTTCATTGTTTTAAAAGGCAAGCTTTTCTTTTTTATTACATTTTTGCTTCAGAAACAATTATGAATGAATTGTCAGATATGTATGGGGTCATTTTAGGAGCTTCTCAGTTAATCCTCTATGCCTATGGTCAGTTAGATTTTTGAACTTAGGATATAAACATGCAAGGAAATGTTAACAACAGATTTGTGACTGATTCTCCCCCTTCCTGGGACCCTCAGAGGAATAAACAGCTTCATCAGACCTCCTTGTAAATCTGACCATGGTATTTACTGGTGGAAAGATACCAGGAAGACTCTATGTATAGGAAATGTATTTAGTAGGACATTTTTGGTCTGTCTAGGTTGCTTAGGAGATCAGTCTTGGGTGTTCATTGGAAGGACTGATGCTGAAGCTGAAACTCCAATACTTTGGCCACCTCATGTGAAGAGTTGACTCATTTGAAAAGACCCTGATGCTGGGAGGGATTGGGGGCAGGAGGAGAAGGGGATGACAGAGGATGAGATGGCTGGATGGCATCACCGACTCAATGGACATGAGTTTGGGTAAACACCAAATTCCGGGAGTTGGTGATGGACAGGGAGGCCTGGTGTGCTGTGATTCATGGGGTCGCAAAGAGTCGGACACAACTGAGCGACTGAACTGAACTAAGGTTGCTTATTGCAGAAAAGCCTGTAATTTATGGATTTATGTGGCATGGCTGGCTGGAGATGGGGTAACTTTGTAAGGAAGCTTAAAATGGAGATATCCTCAAACCACCTTGCTTTCTCTTTTTTATTGGCCACATCATGGGGTTTCCCAAGAGTCTCAGTGGTAATCTGTCTGCCAGTGCAAGGGCTACGGGTTTGATCCCTGATCCTGGAAGATTCCCTGAAGAAGGACATGGCAACCACTCCAGTATTTTTGCCTGGAAAATCCCATGGACAGAGGAGACTGATGGGCTACAATCCATGGTGTCGTTAAAGAGCCAGACACGATTGAGTGACTAAACAAAAAAATGCAGCATGTGGAATCTTAGTATTCCAACCGGGAATTGAACCCATGCTCTCTGCAGTGAAAATGCTGCATCTTAACCACGGGATTGCCAGGAAAGCCCCAAATATTTTAATTTATTTCTTTGCTGAGTTGGGTTTTCGGTGCATCATGGGACATCTTTTGTTGTGACACACACACTAGCTGTGGCCCACGGGCTCCCGGGTGCCTGGGCTCAGTAGTTGCTCCTCATGGGCTGAGTTGCTCAGCAGCATGTGGGATCTCCCCAGACCAGGGATGGAATCCGTGTTCCCTGCATTGCAAGGCAGATTCTTAACCACCAGACAACCAGGGAAGTCCCTCCCACTGCCTTCCTCTTGTGAGAAATACTTTTGCACACAACACTCAAAACCTCATTGTACATCTGAAACCAAAATGTGTCAAAATGCAGGAAAGAGTGGACAGTTTTAAATGCTGGGTCTGATGGTTATAGCTTTTCCCAAAAAGGATGTTTTATATATGTTTGACAGTGGCCTGTATCCATTGAACCATTAATGCAGTTTGCTGTGGTTTGGGGGAGTCTGCTTTGACAATTCAAACCTTAGGATTTATCACAGATCATAAGAAAATGATACAGATATTAATTCAAGCATCTTTATCAAAACTTAAAATACTTCCAGTATCTTGATCTTTGTCAGTAGCATGCTGTTCACACAGGCATTAAAATTACAGATGAATACTTTCACTCTGTTTAGATCAGTTCAGCCAGTCAGTTCACTCGCTCAGTCGTGTCCAGCTCTTTGCGACCCCATGGACTGCAGCACGCCAGGCCTCCCTGTCCATCGCCAACTCCTGGAGTTTACTCAAACTCATGTCCATTGAGTCGGTGATGCCATCCAACCATCTCATCCTCTGTCATCCCCTTATCCTCCTGCCTTCAACCTTTCCCACCATCAGGGTCTTTTCTAATGAGTCAGCTCTTTGCATCAGGTGGCCAAAGTATTGGAGTTTCAACTTCAGCATCAGTCCTTCCAATGAATATTCAGGACTGATTTCTGGGGATGGACTGGATCTCCTTGCAGTCCAAGGGACTCTCAAGAGTCTTCTCCAACACCACACTTCAAAAGCATCAATTCTTCAGCGCTCAGCTTTCTTTACAGTCCAACTCTCACATCCAAACATAAATAGCCTTGACTAACATCCATTGGATCATCGGAAAAGCAAGAGAGTTCCAGAAAAACATCCACTTCTGTTTTATTGACTATGCCAAAACCTTTGACTGTGTGGACCAAAACAAACTCTGGAAAATTCTGAAAGAGATGGAAATACCAGATCACCTGACCTGCCTCTTGAGAAATCTGTATGCAGGTCAGGAAGCAACAGTTAAAACTGAACATGGAAATGTCTCTGCTTTTTAATATGCTGTTGGTCATAACTGTTCTTCCAAGGAGCAAGCATCTTTTAATTTTATGGCCACAGTCACCATCTGCAGTGATTTTGGAGCCCCCCAAAATAAAGTCTTTCACTGTTTCCACTGTTCCCCAGTCTATTTGCCATGAAGTGATGGGACCGGACGCCATGATCTTAGTTTTCTGAATGTTGAGCTTTAAGCCAACTTTTTCATTCTCCTCTTTCACTTTCAAGAGGCTCTTTAGTTCTTCTTCACTTTCTACCATAAGGGTGGTGTCATCTGCATATCTGAGGTTATTGATATTTCTCCCAGCAATCTTGATTCCAGCTTGTGCTTCATCCAGCCCAGCGTTTCTCGTAATGTACTCTGCATGTAAGTCAAATAAGCAGGGTGACAATATACAGCCTTGACATATGCCTTTTCCAGTCTGTTGTTCCATGTTCAGTTCTAACTGTTGCTTCCTGACCTGCATACAGATTTCTCAAGAGGCAGGTCAGGTGGTCTGGTATTTCCATCTCTTTCAGAATTTTCCCAGAGTTTGTTTTGGTCCACACAGTCAAAGGTTTTGGCATAGTCAATAAAACAGAAGTGGATGTTTTTCTGGAACTCTCCTGCTTTTCCGATGATCCAATGGATGTTAGCAATTTGATCTCTGGTTCCTCTGCCTTTTCTAAATCCAGCTTGAATGTCTGGAATTTCATGGTTCAAGTACTGCTGAAGCCTGACTTGGAGAAATTTGAGCATTACTTTGCTAGCATGTGAGATGAGTGCAATTGTGCGGCAGATTGAGCATTCTTTGGCATTGCCTTTCTTTGGGATTGGAATGAAAACCAACCTTTTCCAGTCCTGTGGCCACTGCTGAGTTTTCCAAATTTGCTGGCATATTGAGTGCAGTGCTTTCACAGCATCATCTTTCAGGATTTGAAACAGCTCAACTGGAATTCCATCACCTCCACTAGCTTTGTTGATAGTAATGCTTCTTAAGGCCCACCTGACTTTCCAGGATGTCTGGCTCTAGGTTGGTGATCATGCCATTGTGATTATTTGGGTCATAAAGATCTTTTTTGTATAGTTCTTCTGTGTATTCTTGCCACCTCTTCCTAATATCTTCTGCTTCTATTAAGTTGATACCATTTCTGTCCTTTATTGTGCTCATCTTTGCATGAAATGTCCCCTTGGTATCTCTAATTTTCTTGAAGAGATCTCTAAACTTTCCCATTGTATTGTTTTCTTCTATTTCTTTGCATTGATCACCGAGGAAGGCTTCCTTATCTCTCCTTGTTATTCTTTGGAACTCTGCATTCAGATGGGTATATGTTTCCTTTTCTCCCTTGCCTTTTGCTTTTCTTCTATTCACAGCTATTTGTAAGCCTTCCTCAGACAACCGTTTTGCCTTTTTGCATTTCTTTTCCTTGTGGATGGTCTTGATTCCTGTCTCCTGTACAATGTTCCAAACCTCTGTCCATAGTACTTCAGGCAGCGTTCTGAAAGTTCGGCAAATGGGAAACTGGAAAGAATTTTAGAATTAGAAATATGAATTTTGGCTCATTCTTTTTCAGTGGGAAGATGTGTGAGCTGGCTTCCCTGTTGGGTCAGTGGTAAGGAACTCACCTTCCAATGCAGAAGATGTGAGTTTGATCCCTGGGTTAAGAAGATCCTCTGGAGAACGAAATGGCAACCCACTCCAGTATTCTTGCCTGGGAAATCCCAAGGACAGAGGAGCCTCGTGGGCTATGGTCCATGGGGTTGCATAAGAGTCAGAAAACCTTAGTGACTAAACAACAACAACAAAGATGTGTGAGTTAAATTGAATCTCTTGCCTTAATCTGGAAATGGCACGATGGGGCAAAATGATATTTAAGTTTCCTTCTAACTCTAAATTCTGTGATTTTGTGTCCCACAAAAGAAGACAAGAGGAAGAAGAGGGTTGCTTTTCTGGGTGAATTGGCTCTTGGAATTTCACCAAGAGCACTCCAGATTTTTTGTGCAAGGTTAATCACTGCAGTACTGACTGCCAGTCCGAGTGAAGACAGTCACGCTCCAATATGAATCTGATCAATATGTCTAGATGAAGGCCCTCAATGACTCCTCCTGCTTTTGCTATCATGTCCAGGCTACCATTCTTACCTTTCTGGCCTTTAAAATCGATCCTTCCCTAACGCTCTCATTTCATGTATACCCCACTCTTAGTCCTCGCTGAATTATTCGTGGTAACTTGAATTGCACTGCTTTCTCTCACCTCTATCCATGTCTTTGCTCACAGGTCCTTCTCCTGCCTAAAATCCTGTTCCACCTCTTATCTATCTATGTCGTGCGTATTTTCTTCTCCCAGCTTTTCTCCCAATAAGTGTCCATATAAATCTTTCTTTGTTGTTCCGATTGTACCTTGTGCCACATGTACACCTTCACTTTATCAATTTTCGTTTTACAACCATTTCCAGATCTCTTTTTCCTGTGAGAGAGTAAGCTTGTTCAGGTTGAGGCTGAACATTTGGGTCCCCTTCAAATCCCTTTTGTCTGGCTCAATGCTAGTATATTCTAAATACAACATGAGTGTTTGTTGAATTAATGATGAGAAAATGATGGTTTAGACCATCTCTTAGCTCAGAATTAATTATAAAGAGGTTCTCTGTGACAGACAGCTTGTAAGAAGTGGAGAAAATGTCTCTGGAGGACAGAGATGTTGTTCAGTCGCTAAGTGGTGTCCAGATCTTTTCAACCCTGTGAACTGCAGTGCGCCCAGCTTCCCTGTCCTTCACTACTTCCTTGAGTTTACCCAAACTCCTGTCCATTGAGTCGGTGATGCCATCCGACCATTTCATCCTCTGTTGGCCCTTCTCCTCTTGCCTTCAACCTTTCCCACCATCAGAGTCTTTTTCAGTGAGGCAGCTCTTCACAGCAGGTGGTCAAAATACTGGAACTTCAGCTTTATATATTATGGTCTTATTAACTTTTATGAGTAGTTATTCATTGTATGCAAGACTTGATTTTAGGCTGGGCATGATGTAGGTTAAGAAAAGTATACATAAAATAATGATGGATTTTACAATGAATCCTGTGTTAGATTTGATGAATATGGTTTATAAATGACATGTAGTAATATTTTATATATAATTCTAACTAAATTCTATAATTTTTGTATTTTTCTGAACATGTATATATCTATACAAATATATGTAGTTACACATATGTACACAGAGGTGGTAACAGAGCCACTAAAATAAAAAGGATCATCAGTGGCAAATAGTACCTATTCTTCCTGTTTAGCGTCAGTAGAGCATTATCCAACATAGCAATGTTGCCTGCATTAATCTTTTTGATTTTTGAGTTTTCTGTTAAGTTTACAAATGGATTTTAGCTTTATAGTTATATAAAAGATACAAGCAAATGGAATTTATATCTAGCTCCATGTTTGAACATATTTATATCTTATTCCTACAAAATTATTCAAATCAATGTTGAAGGATCAATAATCAAGTTTCCATTTTATAGAAATTCAGACTTTCTTTGAGCAAACCTTTATTGACAGAATTTCAACATTCCCACTGAAGTGTGATTAAGAGGAATTCCTAATAGTTTAAAAATCACAGCTTCTGCTTCTGAGAGGGGGATGGGTTGGAACAAACTTTCTTTCTTTCCTTTTGGAAGACTGTTGGACACAACCCTTTCACAGACCTCAACCTTGTCATGGCAAAAGGGGCTTGAAGCTATGAGCCACGGCATATGGTCCCATCACTTCACAGCAAATAGAAGGGAAAAATTGGAAATGGTGACAAATATTATTTTCTTGGGCTCCAAAATCATTGCAGATGGTGACTGCAGTCATGAAATTAAAAGATGCTTGCTCTTTGGAGGAAAAGCTATAACAAACCTAGACAGCATATTAAAAAGCAAAGACATCACTTTGCTGACAAAGGTTTGTATTGTCAAAGCTATAGTTTTCCCAGTAATCATGTACAGATGTGAGAACTGAACCATAAAGAGGCTGAGTGTCAAAGAATTGATACTCTTGAGAGAAGATGCTTGAGAGTCCTTCCGATTACAAGGAGATCCAGCCAGTCAATCCTAAAGGAAATCAACCCTGAATATTCACTGACAGGACTGATGCTGAAGCTGAAGCTCCAGTACTTTGCCCACTTGATATGAAGAGCTGACTCTTTGGGGAAGACCCTAATGCTGGGAAAGATTGAGGGCAGGAGAAGAAGGAAGCCACAGAGGATGAGATTGAATGGCATCACTGACTCAATGGACCTGAGTTTGTGCAAACTCTGGGAGACAGTGAAGGACAGGGAAGCCAGATGTGCTATAGCCCACGGGGTCACAAAGAGTCAGACATGACTTAGTGACTGAACAACAAATTGGAGACAAACTACACAATCAGCTAAGATTACATTTTCCCCTATGTCTACCAAAGATAGTAATAATTAGATGATTTTATGAGATCATTCTGAATTAAATTTAAATAATTTGAATATTATTTCAGTAAAAGAATAGTAGCCACTGAGTTATAAAGGGAATAAAGTGAAAGTGAAGTCGCTTAGTTGTGTCTGACTCTTTGCGACCCCGTGGACTATAGCCCACCAAGCTCCTCCATCCATGGGATTCTCCAGGCAAGAATACTGGAGTGGGTAGCCATTTCCTTCTCCAGGGGAATCTTCCCAACCCAGGGATCGAACCCAGGTCTCCCACATTGGAGGCAGATGCTTTAACCTCTGAGCTACCAGGGAAGACCAAATAGACAGCCTAAAGCAACAGCTTGAATGGAAACAACCACAAGTTTTCCTTTCTAGGTTTTGAGAGCAGTTTTCATTTTAGGAGAAGATCATTAACAAGACTGAAGTGTA
The DNA here is from genome assembly GCF_014754425.2 of Oryx dammah. Taxonomy (NCBI): domain Eukaryota; kingdom Metazoa; phylum Chordata; class Mammalia; order Artiodactyla; family Bovidae; genus Oryx; species Oryx dammah. The sequence goes on along the minus strand of NW_024070203.1, from coordinate 87,579,615 downwards.
ACCAAGTCCTGAAAAACTCACTGCACTGAATACACTATATTTAGTAAGAAGGAAAGCAGATAAAGTATGCATTTTTTTAGTTATAAAAATTCAGAAAAAAGAACTGGATACTCAGGACACCTGAGAAATTGATTTCGGTAGTTATCTACAAAATAGAAGATAAAACAACAATCTCTTAAGGATTTGGGGAAGATTTCTAAAGGTAATGAATAGGATGACTTTAAAAAGTATCTGAATCAAATTCATTCCTTTTGTGTGGTTGAGTAATATTCAAAAGCAGAGACATTACTTTGCCAACAAAGGTCCGTCTAGTCAAGGCTATGGTTTTTCCTGTGGTCATGTATGGATGTGACAGTTGGACTATGAAGAAAGCTGAGTGCTGAAGAATTGATGCTTTTGAACTGTGGTGTTGGAGAAGACTCTTGAGAGTCCCTTGGACTGCAAGGAGATCCAGCCAGTCCATTCTAAAGGAGAACAGTCCTGGGTGTTCTTTGGAAGGAACGATGCTGAAGCTGAAACTCGAGTACTTTGGCCACCTCATGCGAAGAGTTGACTCATTGGAAAAGACTCTGATGCTGGAAGGGATTGGGGGCAGGAGGAGAAGGGGACGACAGAGGATGAGATGGCTGGATGGCATCACTGACTCTATGGACATGAGTTTGGGTGAACTTTGGGAGCTGTGATGGACAGGGAGGCCTGGCTTGCTGCAATTCATGGGGTCACAAAGAGTCAGACATGACTGAGTGACTGAACTGAATTGAAGGTTGGTCATAAGTTTTATTCCAAGGAATAAGTGTCTTTTAATTTCATGGTTGCAGTTATTTTGGAGTGATTTGGAGCCCCCTAAAATAAAGTCTGTCACTGTTTCCATTGTTTCCCCACCTATTTGCCATGAAATGATGGGACTGGAAGCCATGATATTAGTTTTCTTAATGTTGAGTTTTAAGCCACATTTTTCACTCTCCTCTTTCAGCTTTATCAAGAGGCTCTTTGGTTCCTCTTCACTTTCTGTCATAAGGGTAATGTCATCTGCATATCTGAGGTTATTGATATTTTTTCCAGCAATCTTAATTCCAGCTTGTGCTTCATCCAGCCCAGCGTTTCTCACACTGTACTCTGTATATAAGTTAAATATGCAGGGTGACAATATACAGCCTTCACGTACTCCTTTTCCTATTTGGAACCAGTCTGTTGTTCCATGTCCAGTTCTAACTGCTGCTTCCTGACCTGCATACTTATTTCTCAGGAGGCAGGTAAGTTGGTCAGGTATTCCAATCTCTTTCAGAATTTTCCACAGTTTATTGTGATCCACACAGTCAAAGGCTTTGGCATAGTCAATAAAGCAGAAGTAGATGTTTTTCTGGAACTCTCTTCCTTTTTTGATGATCCAGTGGATATTGACAATTTGATCTCTGGTTCCTCTGCCTTTTCTAAATCCAGCTTGAATGTCTGGAAGTTCATGGTTCAAGTACTGCTGAAGCCTGGTTTGGAGAATTTTGAGCATTACTTTGTTAGTGTGTGAAATGAGTGCAATTGTGTGGTAGTTTGAACATTCTTAGGCATTGCCTGTCTTTGGGATTGGAATGAAAACTGACCTTTTCCAGTCCTGTGGCCACTGTTGAGTTTTCCAGATTTGCTGGCATACTGAGTGCAGCACTTTCACAGCATCATCTTTAAGGATTCAAAATAGCTCAACTGGAATTCCATCACCTCCACTAGCTTTGTTTGTAGTGATGCTTTCTAAAGCCCTCTTGACTTGGCATTCCAGGATGTCTGCCTCTAGGTGACTGATCACACCATCGTGGTTATCTGGGTCATGAAGATCTTTTTTGTACAGCTCTTCTCTGTTTTCTTGCCACTTCTTCTTAATGTCTTCTGCTTCTGTAGGTCCATACCATTTCTGTCCTTTATTGAGCCAATCTTTGCATGAAATGTTCCCTTCTTATCTCTAATTTTCTTGAAGAGATCTCTAGTCTTTCTCATTCTATTGTTTCCTGTATTTCTTTGCACTGATCACTGAGGCAGGTTTTCTTATCTCTCCTTACTATTCTTGGAACTCTACATTCAAATGGGCATATCTTTCCTTTTCTCCATTGCCTTTAGCTTCCTCTTTTCTTAGCTATTTGTAAGCCCTCTTCAGAGAGCCACTTTGCCTTTTAGCATTTCTTTTTCTTGGGAATGATCTTGATCACTGCTTCCTGTACAATGTCATAAACCTCCATCCATAGTTCTTTAGGCACTCTGTCTATCAGATCTAATCCATTGAATCTATTTGTCACTTCCACTGTATGATTGTAAGGGATTTGATTTAGGTCATACCTTAATGATATAGTGGTTTTCCCTACTTTCTTCAATTTAAGCCTGAATTTTGCCATAAGGACTTCATGATCTGAGCCACAGTCAGCTTCTGGTCCTGTTTTTGCTGACTGTATAGAGCTTCTCCATCTTTGACTGGAAAGAATGTAATAATCTGATTTCTGTATTGACCATCTGATGATGTCCATGTGTAGAATCTTCTCTTGTGTTGATGGAAGAGGGTGTTTGCTATGACCATTGTGTTCTCTTGGCAAAACTCTATGAGCCTTTGCCCTGCTTCATTTTGTACTCCAAGGCAAAATTTGCCTGTTACTCCAGGTATCTCTTGACTTCCTACTTTTGCATTCCAGTCCCCTGTCATGAAAAGGACATCTTTTTTGAGTGTTAGTTCTAGAAGGTGTTATATGTCTTCAGAGAACCATTCAACTTCAGCTTCTTTAGCATTACTGGTCGGGGCAGAGACTTGGATTACCATGATGTTGAATGGTTTGCCTTGGAAACAAATAGAGATCATTCTGTTGTTTTTGAGATTGCATCCAAGTACTGCATTTCGGACTCTTTTGTTGACTATGAAGGCTACTCCCTTTCTTCTAAGGGATTCTTGCTCACAGTAGTAGATAGAATGGTCATCTGAGTTAAATTCACCCATTCCAGTACATTTTAGTTCGCTGATTCCTAAAATGTCAGTGTTCATTCTTGCTGTTTGACCACTTCCAATTTACCTTGATTCATGGACGTAACATTCCAAGTTCTTCTCAATATTGTTCTTTACAGCATCAGACTTTACTTCCATCACCAGTCACATCCACAACTGAGTGTTGTTTTTGCTTTGGCTCCATCCCTTCATTCTTTCTGGAAATATTTCTCCGCTGATCTCCAGTAGCATATTGGGCACCCACCGACCTGGGGAGTTCATCTTTCAGTGTCCAATCTTTTTGCCTTTTCATACTGTTTATGGGGTTCTCAAGGCAAAAGTACTGAAGTGGTTTGCCACTCCCTTCACCAGTGGACCACATTCTGTCAGACCTTTCCACCGTGATCCATTCATCCTGGGTGGGACTACATGGCATGGCTCATAGTTTCATTGAGTTAGACAAGGCTGTGGTCCATGGTAGCTTTAGTCCTAGTTTCTTAAGCAATCTCCACGCTGTTCTCCATAGTGGCTGTATTAATTTGCATTCCCACAAACAGTGCAAGAGGGTTCTCTTTTCTCCGCATCCTATCCATTATTTATTTTTTGTAGATTTTTTGATGATGCCCATTCTGACCAGTGTGAGGTGATACCTCATTGTAGTTATGAATTTGAATCAGTTGAACTGAGGTAGAAGAACCTAGAACCTGTTATATAGAATGAAGTAAGTCAGAAAGAGAAAAACAAATATCGTATATTAACACATATATGTGGAGTCTAGAAAATGGTACTGATGAACCTATTTGACATAGAGAATGACTTGTAGACACGTTGGAGAAGAACAGGGTGGGACAGATTGAGAATAGCACTGAAATATTTACATTACCACGTGTACAATAGACAGTTACTGGAAAGTTGCTGTACAGAACAGGAAGCCCAACCCGGTGCTCTGTGATGCCCTAGAGGGGTGGGTGAGGGTGTGGGAGGGAGACTCTAGAGGGAGAGGGTATGTATATACTATGGCTGATTCTCTCGTAGCTCAGATGGTGAAGAACTTGCCTGCAGTGCAGGAGATCCAGGTTCGATCTCTGGGTTGGGAGGATCCCCTGGAAAAGGGAACAGCTCTGCACTCCAGTATTCTTGCCTGGAGAATTCCCTGGACAGAGGAGCCTGGTGGGCCACAGGCCATGTGGTCACAAAGAGTCAGTCATGACTGAGTGACTAACACCCATTGTTGTACAGCAAAAGCCAACACAATATAGTAAAGTAATTATCCTCCAATTAAAAATAAAAAATTTAAAAAGATGCGAAATAGTCATATAAAAAAGGTATCTAGTAAAAATGAAAGTGCTCAAGAAATACTTGTTAATTAATTGAGTAAAATAAATTGTATTTCCAGAGACCAATAAGATTTAAAACACTCTGTTTACTAAAGTATGTAACTTTACTGAGCAATAAATATTTGCATTGTCACTGCTAGCTGTTGTAGGGTACATAGAGATAACCCACATGTACCCTGTGATACACTCAGATTCTTCAGAGATGGATAAACAATCACAATTCACCTTCTCTAATGGACAGATGTGAGTAATGTTATATTAATAGTAGCACAGAAGAGCAGGTGATAGAGTCTGCCTAGGTGTGAGTGAAAGTGAAAATGCTGGTCGCTCAGTCGTGTCCAACTCTTTGTGACCCCATGGACTGTAGCCCACCAGGCTCCTCTGTCCATGGGATTCTCCAGGCAAGAGTACTGAGGTGGATTGCCACGCCCTTCTCCAGGGGATCTTCCGAACATGGGTCTTCTGCATTGCCAGCAGATTCTCTGCCTTCTGAGCCTCCAGAGTGGGCCATAAAATGGAGCGAAAATCTTTGCGGAGGAGTTAATGCACACAGTGGGTTTAAAGGAGGAGGAATTCACTGAGTAGATGTGGAAAAATAGGACATTCCAGACACAGAGACATCATGCAATTAATTAAGGTATTACAGGTAAGTGGCAGTTAATGTGGCCAGCCCATTGCCCATAGTAGACATGTAACAAATCTTCATTAAACTAGTGGTGAATATTAACAATAAATATGAATATATACATAATTTTCTTTACATTAAATATTAGTCATAGTCCATATTATTTCCAAAAAGGATGAAAGACACTGATTTTGCATTCTTTTCATTTTATAGGGTTAGCAAAATCATCAAATCAAAAAACAAATATTCAAATAAAATTCCCAAATATATTTTTCTTGAGTTGATGACATTGACTATTTAATGATATTACAAAGTAGATTTATAGCAACTTGGAGAAAATTTTCCATCATATAATATGTATAACACTATTAAGAAATATTTGATAGTATGATTTTATGTGATGATAAATTTAGAGTAGATTTTTTTTAATCACCTGCAGGTGTAATGGGACAAGATGTAAATCAGCTGATATGAAGAATTTCTGAAACTTAAGTGATTTTAAGTATAGTATTTCAGTGAGTAGAAATGCTCTCTGTTTCTCTATAATATTTGCATTGCTTTTAATTTATAATTAAAATGCATGAGCAGCAAATGTAGCAAATATTAAGGGTAAAAATGCCTTCAGGAAATTGTTAATAACTAGTGGCATCTGTGACTAATGAATTCTATATTGGTTTAGACTGTGACTAATAGAATAAATGTTTTGAAAAAATCCTTATGTTAGTATTTTATAAACAGTAATCAGGTCATAATGGATTTGTTATGTAGAATATGGATAGGGTAACTCTGTGAAGTTCCCTTAGTCTTTCACAAAGTTGATTAGCCTGTTTCAGTATTTGATTCCAATTATGGACTATCATTGCTTATTTATTTATTTTTTATCATCAAGTGAGCTAACTGAAAGCACTTCAGTTAATTGAACATCATGATCTACTGTTATGTAAGAAGATTAATAGTGCATTTCATAAAGAAGATTGTCTATATACAATTAGCTCCCTAACTAAGCTGCTTTCCACTGGATTTTTTGGTTTTCTATATTCTAAATTTGTCGGTGACCTAAACCTAATGTTTTAGAAATTTTTGAGTTATGTTAGGATGTTCTTAATCCTAATAATATATCCAGCCCTAGTGAAAGTTGGAGTTGGTTTATGACTAATACTGCTGGTTATCTCAATAATAAAAGCAGATATATCCTTGACCCAACATGAGAATGGTATTAGTTTTCAACATTCAAATTTACCAATAATGAAAACTTTATTGATTGCTTAGGTTTAAAGGATGAATATAATATATAGCAATTTGAAAAATTCTTGAGGAAGATGATCAGTTCTTTATTTAGAAGCCAGAATCGATTTCATGTTTGAGTTTTAGTCCCCTGGTTCTTACAGTCTGCCGGATGTTTAATTTGAAATGTCTTGTGTACTTTATGATCAACCCACTTAAAAAGAACATTTATCTTCCTTACCATCAAACCAGTAGCTTCTTCTGATTTCTTGTTTAGTGAAAGGCGTTATCATTCCTCTAATTTCCTCCCTTACCCTAGTGATATGAATTATTTACCTGTTTCTTTGATTCTTCCCTTACAGTGTCTTCTCTTATCCATCCCCTTTTCAGCACTGTCTCTAAGCACATGGAGATGCTTGACTGCTGCTATAACGTCTGGCTGGCTAGCAGAAGCCGTGAATAACGCTCTGAGGCCAGCTGCTCAGCTTGCGTGCGTGAAGGCTGGAGACGCCCAGCCCTGAAATGTACTGAGGAGTCCCACGGAGCAGTTGGAGCAGTGTTGCTCATATTCTTCTGTAGTTTCAAAGAAATCACTGGTTTCATTAAGTATGAGTTCTAACATTGATCTATAAATATCTCTCATGTTGACTCTCGTGATGCACTCATTAGAAATTTAAAAATAAACTTCTTCTGAAATAATTTAAAATTTAGAGGAAAGTTACAAGGACATGGCAAATAAATCAGTATCTGCTTCATTAAGATTCCCCAACCGGAATACATTTTACTATATTTGTTCCTTCTCTGTCTCACTGTTTCTCTGTATACATACTAATTACCATAGTATTTTCTTGAATCATTTGAGTGCAAGCTGCAAACACGATACCTCATCACTCTTAAGTATTCAGTGTGTGTTTCCCAAAACAAGATTCTCTCCTACATGACCACAGTTCAAACCTCCAAATCAGGGACTCCATATCAATACAACATTGTCCAATCCACAGACTTTGAATTTTGCAAAACTGTCTCAACCATTTCTCCTTTTCTTCCTGGTCCAGAGTCCATTCAGGATCATATGTTGCAATTAATTGCTATAACTCCTCAGTCTCCTTAAATCTGAAACGAGTCCTCTGTCTTTTCCTGACTTTCATGACTTTGACAGTTTTAAAACGCACTAGCCTATCTTTTTATAGGATGGCACCATCTATTTTATACTATTTTGTCCAATATTTCTAAAAATTTTAATCAAACCTCTCAGATAGTACCAGTCCAAATCTCACATTGGCTCTCTTATGTTTACAGTTGAGTTAGGAGGTTAAGGAGTTTTCAAATGTTGCTTTTGTAGTTCATGTCATTTATTAAATTTCACCACAAGTTATACTCATATTCATTCATTTGCTGATTTGTGGATTCATTTATTCAGTCATTGAAGGCCAGTGGCATTTCATGTGTTATTTCACTTAAGGCTTGTAATACCTTATCAGATTAAGTTTTTATTATTGGCCCCAATAATCAGATGAAAAATGAAGCTTACACAAATCAAGCAATTTGTCAAAAGTCAAAATAATAAACAGTATAGCTGGGACTCTAATGCCAAAGCTATAATGCTTTCAAGGGCTTATTTACTGAGCATTGGCGATGCTGAAATTGAGATCCCTGTTCTTAAAAAACTTGCAGCTTAGTGGAGATACAGGCATGCAGATGGAGAGTGTAAATATTTAGATGCAGGGAATATAATTCATTCATTTTGAGTCCTGGCACTGCCTTATAATATGCAATCATCCAATATGCCCTGCCAAATAAATATATGTATTAAGTGGAAGGGGTTAAAAACACCATGCTTAATTAGTTACTTAATTATACCTAAGATTTGCAAATCCGTTTTAACCTGTAGAATAGTTTAATTTGAATAGTCAAAATAGCTTATATTTAAAACTATGTAATTTTAAATCAATTAGTACTTAAATGAGTGGTTACAAGCTGTCTGTACACAGGCAGAGAAATGTAGAGAATTTTGATTGCTACTAGTAAAGTTATATAATAAATTATTAAATGAATCTTGTGGGAATCTATATTGAGTTAAATTATTGCATTTAATTCAAAAGATGCTTTCCAAATTCTACACCTCACTTTATTTCTGTAGGGTATTATCAGTTATGTAATTCCAGATGTAAATTTATGTAAAGTTTCTGTTATGGCCATTTCTTATTTCACAGAATAGTTGTAACTAAAGGGTTTATGAATGTCAACTAGTCTATTTATTTGTTCCTAGGATGTGTCCCCAAAAGAAACTTGTTTGCATTCTAGTGGAAATCTTTACCAATGAACTCACTTTCTCTTAACATTTTGATATTTAGTACATTTATTTTTTGCATAAAGTTGAAATGTCATCATGAATCATTAGAAATGGGCAACTTGACCTAGCAGGAAACATAAGAGTATTTGAAACTAGGTAATGTGGATTGAAGAGCCAGTTCCAGCACTTACTGACTTTGGCAACTCACAACTTTCATGAACTGTAATTTTCTCTTCTGTATAAACAAGATAAGCATACCTCCTTTATAATATTTCCATCCATAATTATTTTTATGTTTAATTAAATGATGTTTGTGACAGTAATCTGTAACATTGAAAATGCTTGATAATAGAAGTTTTAATGGTAATTATAAATAATAGATTAAAAATAAAAATGAGCACAATATTGAGCACATTATATCAGAACGCTAAAAATAGGTTATCCTGGTTCATTGATATATATATAGGTATAGATATATAGTTGGTTAATGGATAACTTTGTTAAACTTTGTTATTGTAATACATCAAGATAATTACTTTAACATCATTTTCTCTAAGATTTCCTCAGTATTTACTGTAGAGGATCAGTAGCTTATTCTACAAGCACATACTGAGACCCCAATGAGTTAACACTATCTAGTCACCAAAATTTGTATGGAGTCCTGAAAGTGAAAGTGAAGTCGCTCAGTCGTGTCCGGACTCTCTGTGACCCCATGGACGGTAGCCTAACAGGCTTCCGTCCATGGGGTTCTAGGCAAGAGTACTGGAGTGGGGTACCGTTTCTTTCTCCAGGAGATCTTCCCGACCCAGGGATTGAACCCGGGTCTCCCGCATTGGAGGCGGACCATCTGAGCCACCAGGGAAGTCCTCATGTATTACTGCGGCTGCTGCTGCTAAGTCACTTCAGTCGTGTCCGACTCCGTGCGACCCCATAGACGGCAGCCCACCAGGCTCCCCTGTCCCTGGGATTCTCCAGGCAAGAACACTGGAGTGGGTTGCCATTTCCTTCTCCAATGCATGAAAGTGAAAAGTGAAAGTGAAGTCGCTCAGTCGTGTCCGACTCCTAGAGACCCCATGGACTGCAGCCTACCGATGGGTGTATAAATGTTATAACCACTTTAAAAAATTGCCAGTTTCTTTTATTTTTCAATTCAGAAATTGTATTACATTATATTTCTCTTACTGACTCTGTTTTATCACAGCATATCTTGTTATACTAATTACAACCCAACATCCACAATTGTCCTGGGCTATTGGAATCTGCATCTCTCCCTTCAGTGCCTGGGAAATGAACAAAAGATCTCTTTCTCTATGTCTATATTTTACTCCCAAAGCTTAGTGAAACTAGAGTGTGTTAGTTCTAAAAAACATTTCTTTTGCATTCTTTGACTAATACATTCACACACACCAGTTTTGGGTTACTGGCCTTTATAGAGACCCCACTGAGAGATGTAAAGATTTTTTAAAATATAAATTTATTTATTTTAATTGGAGGTTAATTACTTTACAATATTGTATTGGTTTTGCCATACATCAACATGAATCCACCACAGGTATACACGTGTTCCCCATCCTGAACCCCCCCTCCCTCCTCCCTCCCCGTATCATCCCTCTGGGTCGTCCCAGGGCACCAGCCCCAAGCATCCAATATCCTGCATCGAACCTGGACTGGTGATTCGTTTCATATATGATATTATACATGTTTCAATGCCATTCTCCCAAATCATCCCACCCTCTCCCTTTCCCACAGAGTCCAAAAGACTGTTCTATACATCTGTGTCTCACATTTTAGGCAATGGAAATGGTAGTTTTCATAGCTGAACAAAAAGCATCACTGTTTACTTGCCAATACAGATAAACATGAATGGCATTATTCTGCAAAGAGTCTAGTGACAACTAGCCCACGAAGTGTCACACAGTTGCTGAATCCTGAGGTTCCTTAGCATGTGACCTATTTCTCTTTCATTCTTGCAGTTTGAAGCATGTGTTGTGTTGCGTTTCTCAGTTTCTAATGTGGTTAAACTGCGTATTTACTCTATGACTCCTCAATTCTCCTCCTAGAAACTCACCCAACAGAAGTGAGTGCTTCTGTCCACATAAAGACTGGTATGGCAACATTCATTGTTAGCTCAAAACTGAAAATAACTCAAATGTCCAGTTTTGAGAGAATAGTTAAAACTGGGGCCTATTCATACAGAAAAATATTTCAAAGCAGTCCAAAGGACCAGACAAGTGATGTATACAATAACACTAGTGTATCTTAAAACCATTGTGTTGAAAGAAACCAGACACAAAATAATGCATAATTAATAATTTAATTTATATGAAGGGAAAGAACAGATTAAGCTCATCTGCACTAATACAAATTCGAATAGCAGTTGCCTCTAGGTGGTGGGTGGGATTGTGAGTATAGGGGGGAAGCTGACCGGAAAGAAGCAGGAGGAAACTTTCTGGGGCGATGGAAATATGCTAAATCTTGATGTGGATGATGCTTACCTGGAATTACTATATTTGTTAAAATTTAGTGGTCTATATTTCATATTTACACATTTTATTGTATATTAATTATAGATCAATAAAGTGCTATGAGCGACATTACCACGTTTATGAGCTCTAGTGTGTGCTTTTTACTTTGAGGGAACAGTCGATGTCTGGCTTAATCGGGTAAAGCCCTGGAATCCGCTCATGTCGCAGTGCAGGTGGAGAGTGAGGGAGCAGCTCTCGATACACAGTGGCAGTAATCCTCCAGTGGAGGGATACGCACAGGCACAGCACAGTGGATGGAACAGTTTACTTCGCTGCGTGATATTTTCAGAAGGCTTCTCAGAAGCTAATTCTAGACTGCTGCATGCAAACCTGTGAAGTCAAGCAGGGGCAAGGAAGAGATATAAAGGTCTCTGGGCTTTTGCATACATCTGTGGTCAGCAGGCAGGTCAGCTGGCCCTGGCAGCTGGTGGATTTAGTCTGATAGTTGGTATGATGTGGATCTGGCTTCCTTGATTCTCTTTCATGTGGCTTGTCATTCTTCATTTCACTCGGGCCCTTTTACATGGTAGGGTCAGAGTACCAAGAGAATCAAGAAATAAAACCTTTTTATGTAAGTTCTTTTCATGTCTTTCACAGCCCTTTGGGTAATATTCTGTTGTCCCAAAGCACATCATATGTTCAACTCAGTTTGAATAGTTAGCAAAGTTAAATTCCATCTTTCAATGGGAAGGAAATAATTTAATAACATTTTTGGGTAATCTATATAAAAATCTCCACTCAAGATTTGCTTTATATATTTACTTTCCTTTTTTTTTTTTTTTTTCAGAAAACACCTTTTCTTAGAAGTTTCTAGGCAAGGTAATTTGTAATAGGTAGTTAAATAAGCATCAAGTCATATTACAGAATTTAATCACAGTTTCAACTTTAAAAGCCTAGGGGCAAAAGAGAAGGCTGGCTGGAATAAGATTTGGGAAAACTTTTACAAACTAGAAATAAATTTGTTATGGCTATATTATGAGTGTTATGGGCCTCCCAGGTGGTGTTAGTGGTGAAAAACCTGTCTGCCAGTGTAGGGGACGTAAGAGATGCGGAGATGATCCCTGGGTTGGGAAGATCTCCTGGAGGAGGGCATGGCAACCCACTCTAGTGTTCTTGTCTGGAGAATCCCATGGACAAAGGAGCCTGGTGGGCTACAGTCCATGTGGTCACAAACAGTCGGATGTAACTGAAGCAATTTAGCATGAACGCATGGGTATTATGGGTATGGGTATATTTTATCATTTTTATTATTTCTTTTGGTTTTATATAAGAGAATGTCAACTCAACTAGTTTAAGCATAAAAGAGAATTTATTAAAGGGATATGGAAATGACTCATGGATTCCAGGGAGAATGCTGTCTTGCCCTCAGGGTACTGAAAAACCTCTATCTTCTCCAATTATCATCACTTCACATCTCATAATTTTTTTCTTTGGCTCCTCACTCTGACAGAAAATGACTTTTAACAACACCTGGCAGCCAATATGCTACAATGTAGAATCTTAGAGAATGAACTCTGACACAGGTCCAAAATTTGGGATACTGATGGGCCTACTTGTTCTTGACTAACGCTCATTCCTTGAAGTCGGGTGAAGTTTCTCAATCATGTCCAACTCTTTGCAACCCCATGGAATGTAAGCTACCATGCTCCTCTGTCCATGGGATTTTCCAGGCAAGAGTACTGGAGTGGGTTGCCATTTCCTTCTCCAGAGGATCTTCCCGACCCAGGGATTGAACCCAGGTCTCCCGCATTGTAAGCAGATGCTTTACTGTCTGAGCCACCATGGAAGTGAAAAGTGACTGTTCCCATGGCTATGATGTATATGGAAAAGCAATGATTTCAAGAAATTTTGGGAGAATATACTAGGAGGAAATGTGTTGAGAACATTCTATGTAGCCTTTATGCTTTACATACAAATAGTTTTTCTTTTTATATGTGCCTCTGCACCAAAGTTGTTGAGCTATTTTTTTTAATCACCACTTCAGTTCAGTTCAGTTCAGTCACTCAGTCGTGCCTGACTCTTTGAGACCCCATGAATCGCAGCACGCCAGGCCTCCCTGTCCATCACCAACTCCCGGAGTTCACTCAAACTCATGTCCATCGAGTCAGGGCCATCTAACCATCTCATCCTCTGTCGTCCCCTTCTTCTCCTGCCCTCAATCCCTCCCAGCATCAGGGTCTTTTCCAATGAGTCAACTCTTTGCATGAGGTGGCCAAAGTATTGGAGTTTCAGCCTCAGCATCAGTCCTTCCAATGAACATTCAAGACTGGTCTCCTTTAGGATGGACTGGTTGGATCTCCTTGTAGTCCAAGGGACTCTCAAGAGTCTTCTCTAACACCACTGTTCAAAAGCATCAATTCTTTGGCGCTCAGCTTTCTTTATAGTCCAACTCTCACATCTGTACATGACTACTGGAAAAACCATAGCTTTGAATAGATGGACCTTTTTTGGCAAAGTAATGTCTCTGCTTTTTAATATGCTGTCTAGGTTGGTCATAGCTTTTCTTCCAAGGAGTAAGCGTCTTTTAATTTCATGGCTGTAATCACCATCTGCAGTGATTTTGGAGCCCAAGAAAATAAAGTCTGTCACTGTTTCCCCATCTATTTCCCATGAAGTGATGGGACTGGATGCCATGATCTTAGTTTTCTGAATGTTGAGTTTTAAGCCAACTTTTTCACTCTCCTCTTTCATTTCATCAAGAGGCTCTTTAGTTTTTCTTTGCTTTCTGCCATCAGGGTGGTGTCATCTGCATATCTGAGGTTGTTGATATTTCTCCCAGCAATCTTGATTCCAGCTTGTGCTTCATCCAGCCTGGCAATTTCCTATGCTATAGAGTAAATCTTTGTTTCTTGTTGCATATGTATGTTTTAATTAGAAATCTAGCATTCTAATTCATAATAAGTCAAACAAGTGGAAGCAAAGTGTCATAATTTTTTTAGTTAGGCAAAAATTCATGTTTTCTAAAATATATATTGTACATATTTGTATATCTGTAACAAAAGCTTTTCTACTCCACTTGAAAAAGACTTGAGAAAGAACATCAAAAAAAAAAAAAAAGGAAGAGATGGAGAAACTGGAGAACATAAACTAAATGAAATGGAAGCTCAGAATATAAAATAGAAAAATTGACACAAAATAGATAAAAGATCACCATAGCTCAACTATAAAGAAAGCTGAGCACCAAAGAATTGATGCTTTTGAATCATGGTGTTGGAGAAGATTCTTGAGAGTCCTTTGGACTGCAAGAAGATCCAACTAGTCAATTCTAAAGAAAATCAGTCCTGAATATTCATTGGAAGGACAGATGTTGAAGCTGAAACTCCAATACTTTGGCCACTTGCTGTGAAGAAATGACTCATTGGAAAAGACCCTGATGCTGGGGAAGATTGAAGGCAGGAAGAGAAGGGGACGACAGAGGATGAGATGGTTGGATGGCACCACCAACTCAATGGACATGAGTTTGAGCAAGCTCCGGGAGTTGGTGATGGACAGGGAAGCCTGGCGTGCTGCAGTCCATGGGGTCACAAAGAGTCAGACACTATTGAGTGACTGAACAGAACTGAAAATATCATCATATAGTCCAGTTATTTTTAAACATTACTGCGCATTAGAAACACACCTGGAACTAATATTGAGCATTTGTATTTTTCAAAAAATTTTAAGTTAATTCTGATATGCACTTGGATTTTACCATGTGATTACAGACTTTTCTATTAGATCTTAGTTTTGGTGATACACAGTTCTATTATTTTTCTGTTGACCAATCATGATACAATGGTGTTCAGTGAGTAATAGTTACATAATTACAATAATAAAAAATGTTTATCAGCTTTCACAATCAATAGGGCTGCCGTCTCTGAGGTCGCACAGAGTCGGACATGACTGAAGCGACTTAGCAGCAGCAGCTGCAGCCAGACAAAAAATAAAAAGTAGTCACAATTGTAAGCCATAATGGGAATATGATTAACCTAACAATATAAAGTAATAAGTACAACTTGGGGGGGAGGTCAAGCAGAGTGATGTAAGTGAAAGTGCATGAATGCACATGTTTTCATCTACCCAGCCAGTCTATGTCCTTTAGTCAGGGCATTTTATCCATTTACATTTAAGGTAATAATCGATATGTGTGAACCTATTACCATTTTCTTAATTGTTTAGGGTTTATTTTCTATAGGTGTTTTCCTTCTCTTGTGTTCCCTGCCTAGATAAGTAGTGGCAGCAGTCTGCTCTAGGGATGATGGATTTTTTTATTGTGGATTATTACTTAGTATTATCAGTATATGATAACAGTAAAATTATTATTTTTTAATTATCTAAGGGTAATACAGCCCTCTTGTTATCTATAAGGGACTGTCAACTTGCATTACCCCTTCTTCCTTGATAAAGCCATTTACCTTCTAATATTTTTTAGTAGTATTTTTAAATTAATGTTTCTGCCTCTTTATTTTTTCCACTAATGGCTTGGATGATATCTGTTCAGTTTCTATTTGCTTTATGGTTACCCTGATAATGCCTACATTTATCCTCAACCTATCAAATTCTGTTATACAATGCCTTCACTACTCTCTAGGACAATACAATGACTTTAGAATATTTAACTACAATTACTCTCTTCATGACATAAATATTACTTATGTTTTATCTCTCATAATCTTACTAAAAATTGCATAAAACATTATTAATATTATCATTTTTTATAGTCAAAGGTCTTTCTGACTTACATGCAATATTTATCATGTTTAGCCCTTCAAGTCTTCCTGCATCTTAGACTTTTCATCTGACATAATTTTCTCTTTTCCTGAAGTATATTTATTGACATTTCTCTCATGAGAGTTTGCTAAAGACAGATTCCTTCATTTCTTTATTTGAAAATGTCTTTATTTCATCTTTATTTCTGAGAAAATTTCTTTCAAGATATATTCTTTTAGCACATTGACAGATTATTATTTCCTGGCTTCCAGCATTGCACTGGAGAAGTCAACTTTAAAACTTGACCTTTGAAGAATCTGTAAAGATCTTCTATCTCATGTTGTTATTCTGCAGATTCACCATGCGTTTCTTAGGTGTACCTTTTTATTTATTTCTATAAGATCGTTGGGCATCTTTAATCTATGGATGCGTGTCTGTAACTGACAGCCTTTAAAATGTCTCCCAGTGGCCCCTGCCCCCTTGCATCCATGCCCTTATTTAGTCCTCTACAGCATTTATCCGGTTGGCTTGGGTTGGCCAGTAGAATGTTGCAAGAGCGATGGCATGTTACATCTGAGATTATTCCTCAGATCTCTCTCCCACCCTTTCTCTCTCTCGGATAATTTTCTCTGGGAAGTCAGCTGCCATGTTGTTACATATGGTTAGTCGCATTTCTGATAGACCCCTGTGGTGAGGAATTGAAGCCTTCCACCAACAGCCATGCTGGTGATGTTGCAATCAGTGCCCTCATCCCAGTCAAGCTTTCAGACAACTGATTATAACCTCATGGCATGCTTTAAGCCAGACCCATCTAAGTCACTTCTGAATTCCTGATCTTGTCTTTGTAAAATAATACGTTTGTTGTCTAAGCCACCAAGATTTGGTAATTTGTTACATAGCAATAAATAACTAGTAAATTGGTTTTCATCATTTCTGGAAAATTCCCAGCCATATCTCTTCTACTGTTGTTCCTGCTTTACTCTGTTCTCTCTGGTTCTTTTGATCCTCTCATGTAAAAATCTGCTTCATTCCCACTTTATTTTCCATTTTGTTTTGTCACATTGTGTTGCATTCTATGTAATTTATCCTGACTTACTCTGCCTCATGAAATCTGATATAATTGAGAAATAAAGTCTGTCAAACATTTTCTTATCACATTGATGAAAAGTATATACAATTTTAACTTTGAAGGGGAAAGCATTTGTTTTAAAATTAATTAGCCTGCAGTTATCTTTTTTTATGAATATAGATGCAAAATTATCAGCAAAATATTAGCAAATCAGATCCAACAACAATAAAAAAATCATATATCATGATCAAATGGGATTCATTCCAAGTTCACATGATGTTTCAACATATGCAAATAAATCAATGTGATATATGACATCAAAAAAGAAAAACCCACTTGATCATCCCAATAAATGTAAAAAAAGCATCTGAGAAAATTCAACATCCATTCATGGTAAAAACTTTTACCAAAATGAGTACAAAGGGAATATATCACAATATAATAAAAGCAATAAAAAACTCATAGTCAATATTATTCTAAATGGTGAAAAGCTGGAAACATTCCTGCTACAATCTAAAGCAAGACAAAGATGCCCACTCTTACCACTTCTACTCAACATAGTACTGGAAGTCTGAGTCACAGCAATCAGACAAGAAAGAGAAATTAAAGATATGCAGATTGGGAGAGAAATGGTAAAACTGTCATTATATTCAGATGATATGATACTGTATATAAAAAACCCTAAAGAGTCCACCTGAAAACTACTAGAACTGATAAATGAATTCAGCAAGGTAACAGGATATAGTATTAACATATGGAAATTGGTTGCATTTCTTTACATTAACTATGAAATATTAGAAAGGAAATGTAAAAAGAAAATCTTTTAAAATCACACTAAAAATCAAAAACAAACCAACACTTTAGAAATAAATGTGACCAAGGAGGTGAAAGAACCTAGTTTTAGCAAGAATCTTTCTAAGTTTAACCAGAATTCTCCACCATCAATACCTGATTATCTTTCATATTTGATCTTCTTTCTCACCTCTCACTGTCCTCCAGGTAGTATCTCATCACACTGGCCTTCCTTCAGCAAGAATCTTGTTAGATCAGTGAGCAAGAATTATTCTACCTTTTAGTAATTTTCCACCACTGACTCCCCAGCTTGTTCCTTAGCTATAAAATTCTGACTTTGCTTTGTTATACCTGGAACTGAGGCCAATCTTTCCCCTATTGCAAAACAGCCTATCATGAGCGTTCCTTTGAATAAAGTCTGTTTTAAAATTTTAACAGTTTCATGAGTAATTTTTTCTCTAGCAGGTTCATGAGTGATTTTTTCTCTAACTGTTCACCACCACACCAAGGCATGGTCTCTGTCCCAGTTAACTGCAGCTTCTGCCTCACCAGATCCTATGCGGTTCCTGGGTTCTGACCTTGACCCCCAGATAAGCCATCCAAGTGAAACTTCAAAATTTCTTGTGTAGACAAATGCCTTCAAAGTAAACATATCTCTGAGTTTGTTTTCCCTTCTAGATTCCCATTTTCTCCTCAGCCTTGGCCTAGAATTTCCTACCATTTGTCAGCTATTTTTCAGTATTTCCAAGAGAGTACTTTTTACATTCCTGGTCAAATTCATTTGGTAGAGTTTGTTTGCATACCTTCAGCTTTCTCTCATATAGAATGAGAACTATAACATCACTTTTACAATCTGGTAACAGTTATTAGATGAGGATGAGATGGTTGAATGGCATCACCATCTCAATGGACATGAGTTTGAGTGAACTCTGGGAGTTGATGATGGACAGGGAGGCCTGGTGTGCTGCAGTCCATGGGGTCACAAAGAGTCAGACATGACTGAGCGACTGAACAGAACTGAACTCAACAGAACAATTATTAGATAACATGTTAACACAAGAGAATAGTTTGCAAGCTCTTGGACTAATTCTTCCTAGCGGTGGTGGTGGTGGTTTTGTCACTAAGTTATATCTGACTTGTGACTTCATGCCCCGTAGCCTGCTAGGCTCCTTCTCTGTGGGATTTCCCGGGCAAGAATACTGGAGTGGGTTGCCATTTTCTTTTCCAACTGTAACCCCTGCCATTTGTTAAATTAGCGTTTGCTCAGCTGCATAAGAAGGTTCTTGACAGGCTTTATATCTTAGCTGAATAAGGAGAGGAGAGATTCTGATTGAGAGAAAGCTCTCCTCCTACCTCCACTCCCTAATTAGAAAAGGGAAAGAAAAAGTAGGAAAATGGGGAAGGTGTGAAAATGCCTCTTGGTCTGGCCATTTGAAGCAGAAATGATCATCCGTAGTTGACTGTGAGGGACGGAATCTGCTCTGGGCAGGAGTCTGTGTGAGACCAACACAAGGAGAGCTGCGTTGGGGCCCAGGAACGAGGCCTGCATGACTCCACGTACGCATTCCCTCACTTTGGAAACCCAGAACCCCTCCACGTTTGAGGCACGGACAGTGCAGTTGGCATGAACTGCAATGGCAGAGTGAGGAGAAAGAAGACATAGGCAGTTTTTGTTATATATGTAGAATGGGTAAATGACAAGCTTCTATGTGTAGCACAGGGAGTTATATTCAATATCCTGAGATAAAGCATAAAAGAATATGAAAAAAATGTATATACAACTGAACCACTTTGCTGTATAGCTGAAATAAACACAACATTGTAAATCAACTATACTTCAAAAAAAACAAAAAGTAGAAGAAATAGGCAGTTTTTGTGGGCAGTGTACATGGATAAGGTAGAGCCAGACCAGGGGATAAGTTATAAGGAATAGGCTGAATTTTCCTTCTGCTAACAGTCTTGATTCTGATGTACTACTCTGGGGACAATCAGGGATCAAGGGAAGGCTTTCGAGAAGAGCTGAGAGACCGCGGTGCACTTGAGTGTTACACCATTGAGATGATACTAATAGCAAATGTTTATATGACATTTACCACATGCCAGGGACTGTCCTAGATGCTGTACATGCACCTGAAGAAAAAGTGAAGGTGAAGTTGCTCAGTCGTGTCTGACTCTGCGACCCCTTGGACTGTAGCCAACCAGGCTCCTTGATCTGTGGGATTTTCCAGGCAAGAACACTGGAGTGGGGTGCCATTTCCTTCTGCAGAGGATCTTCCTAACCCAGGGATCGAACCCAGTTCTCCCACATTGCAGGCAGACGCTTTAACCTCTGAGCCACTAGGGGAGACCCTTTACGTGTACATGAATCCATTTAATCTCCACACCGCTTTGTGAGGTGGGTGTTATTATTTTACAGACAAAGCGCCTATGAAGCCAAGAGACGTTGAAGTGGGGTCTGAATCCAGGCAGTGTGGCTCCAGCATCTGTGCTGCAGCGAGATTCACAAGTCCACGTGAAGCACTCAGAAACCTCAAGGTCATTTATCAATGCAGCATCCAATGAGGGACTATGTGTAGATACTGAGTAAGGCCCATCACTTTTGGCCAAACTCTGCAAACTGAGCTTTTATTAAAAAAAAAAAATTTAAGAAGTATGAAAGATAGGCCTCCACCTCTCAGAAATCATGCTTTAATTAGTGTCAGATACTTCCCAGGAAATCTAGTTTTCAAAATTTCCCCAGATGATTTCATCATGCAGTCCAGTGTTAACAAACATTGGCTTAACAAGACTTTTTCCATTAAGTTAAGCATCCCTTGAATGATTAAGCCACCTGTTCTCAAAGTACGGACCATTCTCTTCCCCCAGCTTCATCAACAGCACCTGGAAACTTGCTGTGCTTGGTTGCTCAGTCATGTTCTACTCTTTGCGACCCCATGGGCTCTAGTCCACCAGGCTCCTCTGTCCATGGGGATTCTCCAGGCAAGAATACTGGAGTGGGTTGCCATGCCCTCCTCCAGGGGATCTTCCCAACCCAGGGATCAAAACCAGGTCTCCCTCATTGCAGGCAGATTCTTTACCATTCTGAGCCACCAGGGAAACTTGCTAGAAATGGAAATCGTTTGGCCCTACCCAGACCTATTAAATAAGAAACACGTTTATGGGGCCTAGGAATGTGTGTTTTAACTGGTAATTTTCTTGGTAATCTGATGCATGTTAAAGTTTGAGAACCACTGATCTTAAGTAATTACCACAGCTCACTTGTATATATCTGTTTCACTTTGAAGTCATCAGTGTTAAATGTTAGGTTGCTTAAATGTTTTTCCTCTGTTTTGAATACTAGATTGTTATGTTACAGTTTGTATGTATTCTGTATTTTACCCATCTAATTTTCAACATTATTAGATAAGCTCTCAGTCTGTCCCTTGTAAATCCACATTAAGAGATCTGGTTTGGATAAGGCTGCATTGTCTTAAGCTTTATGCTGCATTTTTCCTCGATGAGACACACATGGGAATTATGGATAATTCATCATCTACCAATAGCCTGATAGTGTTTTGGTTAATTAACCTAAAAATGTAGGAAAACAGAATAGCTTTTATTAAGAAAATATCTCTGGGGCATAAGTCAGGAGATAAAAAGTAGTATATAAAATCTGGTCTCCTGTCACTTTTCTAACTTTTTTTGTTACGTGAATTATAGTAATTGTTGCAGCAGGGAAGTAAACACTCGGGAAATCAGCTGGTGGCTTAGACAAGGTTGGGATCATTATTCGGTACGGTCACCGTGTTAGCGCGTCTGGTTCTTGGCTCTGCAGGCTGAGAAATTAATTTCTCAAGCTTGCCCTTAGGTGACATCCTCAGGGCATTCTTACCACCCCAAACCCCTAAGAGACTAGTGTGTTGCCCAGAGTTCTAACTTATTAACTTGTTAT
The DNA here is from genome assembly GCF_014754425.2 of Oryx dammah. Classification (NCBI taxonomy): domain Eukaryota; kingdom Metazoa; phylum Chordata; class Mammalia; order Artiodactyla; family Bovidae; genus Oryx; species Oryx dammah. The sequence goes on along the minus strand of NW_024070203.1, from coordinate 87,558,180 downwards.
TTTAAATATTTAACTTTCAGGTAGGGTAGAGGGAATTCTCTTTCCTTTTAGCAAAGCTATAAGAAAAGACAAATTGTAATTAAAAGGATGCTTGGTGAGCATAGAGCCAGTCCAGAGGGAATGAATTGAAGGACAGATGTCTACTGCATCTGTCTTTCACTTGAGGTTGTTTATGATGGGGAGAGGTAGTTATTGCTAAAATCAGAATATGCTGTTCTCTGGGTCCTCCTGGATGCTTTCTTTTTAGAGAATCCTTCCTATCCTTCCTGTCTGATCATTCACTTTTTCTTGATATATATTCTCTCTTCATTATGGAAACAATGCAATTTATTTGATTATATGTTCTAATTATCCTTCATGACGACTTTTAAAAAGAACTATTCTAGTTTATTGAATGTTGATTTTTCTATACTTTCATTTTATGTTCAAAGTATGCTTTGAATATGCATGTGCGTGCATCTACTTGCTTGTGGAAGTGGAGGTGAATAAGTTGACTGCAATTATATTGTGTTTTATTAAATCTAGGACACTATTATTGAGAAAAAATAATTTGTAGTACTAAGGAATAAAACTCTGCTAATCAATGGCACCTCACTCCGGTACTCTTGTCTGGAGAGTCCCAGGGACGGGGGAGCCTGGCGGGCTGCCGTCTCTGGGGTCGCACAGAGTCGGACACGACGGAAGCGACTTAGCAGCAGCAGCAGCGGTCATGCCACAATGCTTTCGCCCGTAGACGCTTTATTTTATATTTATAAAAGGAACGCTTTTAAGGACACGCACCCATCTCCTCCTGGGAGAGCACGAAAATCACAGCCAACAGTTGAACAACCATTGAATGGAGGACACTGGAACCTACAAAAAAAAGATACCCCATGTCCAAAGACAAAGAAGAAGCTGCAGCGAGATGGTAGGAGGAGTACAATCTGATAAAATCGAATCCCATGCCTGCTGGGTGGGTGACCCCCGAACTGGAGAACAATAGTACCAAAGAAGTTCTTGCACTGCTGTGAAGGTTCAGAACCCAAAGTCGGGCTATCCAGCCTGGGGACCCGACAAAGGGACTGGGAATCCCAGGGAATCTGACCTTGAAGGCCAGAGGGATTTGACTACAAGACTTCCACCGGGGGAAACAGGGACTCCAGGCTTGGAGGGCACACACAAAACCTTGCACGCACCAAGACTCAGAGGAAAGGGGCAGAGACCCTACAGGAGACTGAGACAAAACTACCTGCACGTGTTGGAGGGTCCCCTGTGCAGGCGTGGGTCAGCAGGGGCTCACCGCAGGGACGGGGGCATGGCAGCAGCTGTCTGGGAAGGTCCCCTTTGGAGTAAATCCTCTTAGAGGTCACCGTTAACTGGACCATACAGCCGGTGGACCAGACGGCTGGGTCACCTCAGGCCAAAAAAACTACCAGGGAGGGAGCACAACCCTGCCCCTCAGCAGATAATTGGATGAAAGCTTTACTGAGCAGGCCCTGCCCACAGAGCAAGACTCAGTTTTTCCCACCAGCAGTCCCTACACAAGTCTCTTAGCCTCTTCCATCAGAGGGCAGACAAAAGAAGCAAGAGAACAACAATCCCACAGCGACTAAGATAGGAAATATTTGAAGAGATAAGAGCTGAAAACTTCCCTAACATGGGAAAAGAAATAATCAGTCAAGTCCAGGAAGCACAAAGAGTCCCAGGCAGAATAAACCCAGGAGGAACACACTGAGACACACAGTAATCAAACTGACAAAAATCAAAGACAGATAAAATATTAAAAGCAACAAGGGAAAAATGACAGCATACAAGTGAACTCCTATCAGGCTATCAGCTGATTTCTCAACAGAAACTCTACAAGCCAGAAGAGAACGGCATGATATCTTTAAAATGATGAAAGGGGAGAACCTGGAACCAAGAATACTCTACCCAGCCAGACTCTTATTTGATGGAGAACTCAAAAGCTTTCTGGACAAGCAAAAGTGAAGAGAATTTAGCACCACCAAACCAGCTTTACAAGAACTACTATGGGAACTTCTCTAGGCAGAAAACAAGAGATGGAAAAGCCTTAACTACAGAAAATGAACCCAAAATAATTAAAAAAAACAATAACAGGATCATGCGTATTGATTAAATGCACCAAAAGACAAAGGCTGGCTGAGCAGATGAAAACACATGCATGTAGGCACTTCCACTTACCACGTCACTCTGCTTGACTCCCCTCCCCCGCCAATTGAATGTAATTATTTTATATTGTTAGGTTAATCATGTTCCCATTACGGCTTGCAATAGTAATTATCTTTTACTTTTGTCTGGCTATTGATTGTGAAAACTGATAAACATCTTTAACTATTATGATTATATAACTATCACTCACTTAATACCATTGTATCATGATTAGTCAACAGAAAACTAATAGATTTCTATTCTCACCAAAACTATCACTTAATAGAAAAACATGTAATAACTTTAAAAAATCCACATGCATATCAGAATTATCTTGAAATTTCTTGAAAAATACAAAATGCCCAGGTATTTTTTTTTTTTTTTTGGCCAGAGCTTCAGATATGTTTCTAATGAGCAACCATGTTTAAAAACAACTTGACTATATGAGGATCTTTTACTTTTATCTAGTTTATTTCACTTTTTATATTTCATATTCAGTCCTTTCATTTCATTAAGTTTGTCTTTTCCAATTTTTCCATTTCTTCTTTTTTCTTTTTTTTGATGTTCTTTCTCAAGCCTTTATCAAGCAGAGTAGAAAATCTTGTGTATATGTATATATAATATTTATAATATATGCATTTCAGAAAAGTTATGTTTTGCCTAACTAAAAAATTTATGACATTTTGATTCTACTAGTTTGACTTCATATGAATAAAATGCTATATTTCTAATTTAAAAAGATAGATATGCAACAAGCAACAAAGGTTTATTGTATAACACAGGGAACAGGGAATTATAGTCAAAATCTTATAATAATCTATAGTGGTAAATAATTTCAAAAATAGCATATATGTATATATATAACTGAATAACACACACAAAAAAGAATTCTACTTTTTGAAATGTAGGTCAAGAAGCAACAGTTAGAACTGGACATGGAACAACAGACTGGTTCCAAATATGAAAAGGAGTACTTCAAGGCTGTATATTGTCACCCTGCTTATTTAACTTATATGCAGAGTACATCATGAGAAACGTTGGGCTGGAAGAAACACAAGCTGGAATCAAGATTGCCGGGAGAAATATCAGTAACCTCAGATATGTGGATGACACCACGCTTATGGCAGAAAGTGAAGAGGAACTAAAAAGCCTCCTGATGAAAGTGAAAGAGGAGAGTGAAAATGTTGGCTTAAAGCTCAACATTCATAAAATGAAGATCATGGAATCTGGTCCCACCACTTCACGGCAAATAGATAGGAAACAGTGGAAACAGTGTCAGACTTTATGTTTTTGGGCTCCAAAATCACTGCAGATGGTGATTGCAGCCATGAAATTGAAAGACGCCTACTCCTTGGAAGAAAAGTTATGACCAACCTAGATAGCATATTCAAAAGCAGAGACATTACTTTGCCAACAAAGGTCTGTCTAGTCAAGGCTATGGTTTTTCCAGGGGTCATGTATGGATGTGAGAGTTGGACTGTGAAGGCTGAGCACTGAAGAATTGATGCTTTTGAACTGTGGTGTTGGAGAAGACTCTTGAGAGTCCCCTGGACTGCAGGGAGATCCAACCAGTTCATCCTAAAGGAGATCAACCCTGGGATTTCTTTAGAAGGAATGATGCTGAAGCTGAAACTCCAGTACTTAGGCCACCTCATTTGAAGAGTTGACTCATTGGAAAAGACTTTGATGCTGGGAGGGATTGGGGGCAGGATGCAAAGGGGATGATAGAGGATGAGATGGCTGGATGGCATCACCAACTCAATGGACATGAATTTCAGAGAACTCCGAGAGTTGGTCATGGACAGGGAGGCCTGGCGTGCTGCATTCCATGAGGTCACAAAGAGTTGGACATGACTGAGTGACTGAACTGAGCTAGTTGATTCAAGTTAGCCAGGTGTCCCAATGCATCACAATTTTATCCATTTGTAGGACTCTTCCTTTCTTAATTAGTGTAATATTTTGACTGCTCCTTTGTAAGAAAATAAGGATTTGAGGTAATTTCTCCAACAGTGATTATTATTTACTTAATTATTTCCCCACTCCTCTTTTTCTATGTCTTTCTGTGTGCTTAATAAGTTAGTTTTAGTAATAAGTCATGGTCTAGTTTTTTGAAGGCATTTTAAATCATAATTCCACTCCTAATAGCAAGAGTGCGTATAATCCGATTGAAACAAAAACAGTATGCACAATTATGTCTATGATCCCTGGTATAGAGTGGTTGCGAAGTGATGTAGCTCACTTTTAGAATGTTAAAATATAAACAAAATATGTGTGTTTTAGGGTTAATGACATATGGTAATTATTGAGTTTAATATTAGGCTTTTTCTACCCTTTGCTTCTTCACTCTTTTATCCTGAAAGAAAGGAGATGGCAATGGAGTTGAGATTTTAACTTTAGTCATATGTTTAAGGATGAGAGTTCCTGGATTTTCCAGACATAGGAATAGGGAATAAAACTGGGCTATTCAGTGGTTCCCTTGTGGCTGCTGCTGCTGCTGCTAAATTGCTTCAGTCATGTCCGACTCTGTGCGACCCCATAGACGGCAGCCCACCAGGCTCCCCTCTCCCTGGGATTCTCCAGGCAAGAACACTGGAGTGGGTTGCCATTTCCTTCTCCAGTGCATGAGAATGAAAAGTGAAAGTTAAGTCGCCCAGTCATGTCCGACTCTGTGTGACCCCATAGACGGCAGCCCACCAGGCTCCCCTGTCCCTGGGATTCTCCAGGCAGGAGTACTGGAGTGGGGTGCCTCCCTTGAGGCTCAGATGGTAAAGAATCTGCCTGCAGTGCCAGAGATCTGGGTTCCATCCCTGGGTCGGGAAGATCCCCTGGAAAAGAATGGCAACCTACTCTAGTATTCTTGCCTGGAGATTTCTATGAATAGAGGAGCCTGGAGGATTACAGTCCACGGGTGGTAAAAAGTGAGTCACGACTGAACGACTGACACTTAAAGAGTTGGACACAACTGACGAGGCTAAGTGTGCAGGCACACCGGGAGAAGACTTTAGGATGGGAAATCAAGTCTGTGTCTTCGGAGCCAGTTTGTGAAAATACTTTCCTTTTAATATTCACCTTCAACAAGCAATAACAATTTCTCCTCCTATGTTGTGGTCACAGGCCTTACTTCTCCAGGATTTCCAAGGCCCTTTGGATGAGGGTCTTACATTTGATATTTGCACAGCCACGAATTCCATCAGGTAAGGTCAGTTGCTAGTCCAACAGAATGACTTAGGGTCTAAGGCCGGAGGTTAAAAACCTGGTTGGATTAATTTGGCTGGGACTTGCCTGCTGGTCCAGTGGTTAAGAATGCAGGGGACACGGCCGGGGAATATTCCACAATCCGCAGGAAAACCTGTGTGCTGCAGCTCCGGAAGTCAGGCACCCCAGAGCCTGTGCTCTGCGACAAGAGAAGCCTCTGCAATGAGAAGCCCGCACACTGCAACTAAAGAGAGCCTTTTTGCAGCCATGAAGACCAGCACAGGCAAAATAAATAAATAAAAATTAAAAAAATTAGTTTGGTTGGAGTAATATAGCGATATGGATTCAGTTTAGTATAGAACTGTTGGATTGCTCACTTCTGATCTTTTTCTTGGTAGATTCTCAAGTGGCTAGGGCCTATGGAATATTCAAAACATGAAATAGTTGGAATATTGAGCATAGACAATCCAAGTTCATCCACCTGAAAGCTTCTAGGTCTTAAATGTCTCTTTAATTTTTAGGTACTCAGTTTTTTTATCCTCTGGGTTACCAAATGCCTTGCTCATTGAAATTCTATAACATTTCTGGGCAAATTTGACCTGTAGGTCATGCATTGATGAAAAATATATCTTTCTGAACTTTAGTATGTCTTTCCAAATCTCTAGAGAAAATATATGCTGAAAGGTAGCCCATATAATATCTACTAGATTTAATTTTCTTAAATTGATTGTATAAACCTTGTTAATTTATTTTTCACTTCAGATATTTTTATATTAAGAATAAGTGATTATTGGGGGAAAATACACTCCATTTTGTGGACAAGGTCCTGTAAGCCTCAGGGCTCTTACACATCAAAGAAAGTTGTTTTTTTTTTTTCAGTAGAGGATGAAAATAGGAGACCCATTGCTTGCATTGACCTTTAGTAACCTGAAGCTCCTTGGGAAGCTAAAATGTGCCATGATATCAAAGAGATGTATTCCTTAAAGTTCTCTTGTTCTTCGCTTCACCAATACTTCTTTATTCTGCATTGACACTGAGATTCCTGCTCTTTTATCATTAATATTTAAAGCTTGTCACTATAAAAATCATACTAGCTAGTTACAGCAGGAACTTGGATATCAAAGGGTGGAACTGAGATAGTCATAAGTGAAAAAACAAAACAAAACCATCAGTTGGTCATTTACACATGAAATACAAAATTTGAAAGCCATGTGGATTAATTGTACTTACATTATTAAAGTGTTAGGCAGCTTTGCTTTAGCCCAAATCATTATCCTTTTGAAACATTTGGATGGAAACTTACCAATGCATCAACTGGGGCCCTACTTGGATGTTGTTTGCTTACCTTAATGTGTAATGTTATGCTACTGCAGCCACCTGGTTCTCTTGAAGCTTGTTTATTGCATAATTACAAGGTAACAGGACACCAGGTCTTTTGAGATTTTGGCACAAAGCCAATAATATACTTTTACTTCTCTTTTCTTGCTGTATTTTAGAACTAAATTCACACAAAAATTGATAGCTACTTACCAGATATGAAGCAAGCAGCTTTGCAATATGGCTTATGAAGTAAACAGCATTTAAAGTGAATTCAAAAGCATGTTTAGTGCATTATTACATGTGAATATTAGAAATACAGGCAATTAGAAAGGGCTTTAGTCAAAGCTATGGTTTTTCCAGTAGTCATGTATTCATGTGAGAGTTGGACCATAAAGAAGGCTGAGTGCCGAAAAACTGATGCTTTTGAACTGTGATGTTGGAGAAGACTCTAGAGAGTCCCTTGGATGCAAGGAGATCCAACCAGTCCATCCTAAAGGAAATCAATCCTGAATATTCATTGGAAGGACTGATGCTGAAGCTGAAACTCCAATATTTTGGCCACCTGATGCAAAGAACTGACTCATTTGAAAAGACCTTGATGCTGGGAAAGATTGAGGGCAGGAGGAGAAAGCAGTGACAGAGGATGAGATGGTTGGATGGCCTCTTCGACTCAATGGACATGAGTCTGAGCAAACTCCAGGAGATGGTGATGGACAGGGAAGCCTGGAGTGTAGCAGTCCATGGGGTCGCAGAGTTGGACACGACTGAGTGACGGAACAACAACATCCTGAATAGCATTGTGTCAGTAAATGTTGGGCTACAACCTTGTTTCTCTTGCTGTGTTAATTGTGTGGATTTAACAAATTAATTCCTTAGTGTTGAATACTTTCTGAGGTGAGGTGAGGTGAAGTCGCTCAGTCTTGTCCGACTCTTTGCGACCTCGTGGACTGTAGCCCACCAGGCTTCTCTGTCCATGGGATCCTCCAGGCAAGAATACTGGAGTGGATTGCCATTTCCTTCTCCAGGGGATCTTCCCGACCCAGGGATTGAACCTGGGTCTCCCGCATTGGAGGCAGACTCTTTAACCTCTAAGCCACCAGGGAAAGTTTACTAAACTGGGTCCTAGTTACTTTGAACTTTGGTCAATAGACTGCATTTACACAAACAGAGTATTAAATAGTGTGGAAAAGGAAAAGGGTTCAGGGCTTAACTGTATGTTGTCTGCACGAAAGATATGCTAGAAAATAAAATGTCCTCAACTTTCAATTTAAGGAATGAAGATGGTAATAGTACAAAATGGAATACAGTTTTCTTCAGCTCTCCTGCAGATTTAAGGAAAAGAACCCAGACTTGCATTTAGGCAAGACTGAAGCACACCCACTGTATTTTCCTGCCTTTTGGGAATCTGGAGCTATTAGTCATTCTAGAGAAATTTAGACTTGAGAAGATTGTGTAAGAACAAAAGAATAAAGATCAAATTTCAAAAGTTGTTTAATCTTGAGACTATGTAATCAGATGGAATTGCTGACAAGTGGCTATTTCATAAAGTTCCTGAGCTAGAACTAGTTCATACAACCATGGTATGGTATAAGTAGATGATAGAATGCTTTTTTTCTTTTTCTTTTTAAAAATTGATTCTGGACTTCTACAGTCATTGAAGGAAATAATTTTTCTCCAAATGATAGTTTCTACTTTTAATAAATATTAATTTTTAATCTTAATACTATGTTTTGAAATGACTATATTTAAATATTCTATGAAAAATTCCTTATTTACAGGTGTATGCCTGCTTCTTTCAAGCTCTTCATGATGATTTTATATATAATTATATATATAATATATTCATATATAGGCTTTCTCATGTAGCATCTTGTAAGAACAAAGCTTTCAGGAAGCTGTTCTTTTCAACTGAACATACCCTCCTACCTATTTATTCCCTACTATCTACAAATTCTTCATCTTGTTGCTTTAATATAAACATGAGCAGAATATAGTTATTTCCCTGCTGGGCCTTATAATTTTTGCATTAAGTTATGCTTATGTAGATGTAACAAATGCTAGTTAAAAAGCAGCTTATGATAGGGAAAAAGTTTAAGAAAGTATTCTGGGGCATTGAGAAGATAAAATAAGTTTAGTTTTAATAAGGAGAGGTTTTGGGGGTAAGTCAAGATTTGAGATAGATCTTAAAGGAGGAGCAAAGTCCAGTAGGCAGATAAGCAGAGTATCAGAAGAAGAGGTCTTATAGCATAAGGTTAAGTGTGAGGATGTTAACTTTAGACAGACTAGGTTCAAATTTGGGTTTTCTCTGTTCTAACCATGGTTTAAGTTCATAAACTCTGTAAATCTCAATTTCCTTTTCTAAGGAATAGAAAAATACTATGAATACTATTTAGGCTTTTGAGGAGAGTTAGTGGGATAATATTTGTGCCAAATAGACATTCAATAAATTTCCATGATAATTATTACTACAATCTAAGCCCCAGCATTTGGGATAAAGATTTGGCATATAAAGAAGGGCTAAATAAATATTTCTTAAGTGAAAAATATTTCAACTTGAGTAAAGATATTGAGAAATGTGTGTATGACAAGGTAGAGGGATGGTGATGAAATTTGGATGATTGTCCATAGGATAAGCATTGATGGTATTGATCTAATGAGTTTGTATGACTGAGTGGCTTTGAGAGAGGTAATGAGGGCATAAACTATGGCTGTCAGTGAAGTCAGATGAGGGAGGTAGATTGAGGCTGTAGAATGTTTAAAGAATCTTATGATGTTTGATGTAATGTGAGTTAGCGAAAGTATGAAAATGACTGTGATATTCATAAGAGAAATATTCCAAAGATAGGCTTGATGCATTCTACTTAGAATAACAGCACAAACACTGGTTTTGAACAGAGAAAACTTATGCTTATTACTTTGTTCTTTTACTTAACATATTTTTTACTTTAGGGAAGTTACTATACCTGTTAAGACTTCAGTTTCTTAATTTTTAAAATAAGAATGAGAATATCCATATATATACATGCTGCTGCTGCTGCTAAGTCGCTTCAGTCATGTCCTACTCTGTGTGACCCCAGAGATGGCAGCCCATGAGGCTCCCCTGTCCCTGGGATTCTCCAGGCAAGAACCCTGGAGTGGGTTGCCATTTCCTTCTCCACTGCATGAAAGTGAAAAGTGACAGTGAAGTTGCTCAGTCGTGTCTGACTCCTAGCGACCCCATGGACTGCAGCCCACCAGGCTCCTCCGTCCATGGGATTTTCCAGGCAAGAGTACTGGAGTGGGGTGCCATTGCCCTATACATACGTGTATATGCATATATAGTAAACAGTGAATTGTTTCACAGAATTATCTGATTTTGCTTGATTTTGGTCCACAGATTTTGAAAAAGGTAAAGACTAGAGGCATATTTGGGAATGGTTTTGCAATGGGTGTTATTAGAAGAAAAAAGGATGAAAGATCCATGTAGTACATTTACATTTAGATGAAGAAGCAAATCCAGAGACAAAATGAAGAAGAGACCAGATAATTGGAAGAATGTAAAGTCCACCAGGCAAGCCAATACTGTTTCCTTTGCTGTTATATTTCTAATATCTAGATTAGTCTAGGCATATAGTAGGCCCTCAGTAAATGTTCACTTAGGGTAAATAAACAATAGCCAGGAGATTGTAGATTTGAAATAGCAAAAACAGAATAGTTACTTTGTATTCTTAAAAAGTTGATATAATTGGAGGTAAATAGAAGATAAGTGATCTTCCAATACAACAATGTTGTTTGGCCTAAGGAGGAAGGAAGCACAGAAAATGAGGCAAAATAAACAAGCACTGACTAGTCATCAATTAGGTTTGTAGAAAATAGAAGGCAAGCACCAAGACTGATGACTCTTGGGGAAGGAGCAAGTGATGGCCCTGTGTGCTTCTCATGTGCACACTTTTCCTGGGAGAAGATATCCACTCACAGGCTTTTAATGAATGTCTATTGGGATGTGATTCCAGAGTCTTTTCCTTCAGCTGAAGTATTTTCCCCGAGGCTAGAGCTATGTATCTAATGACCTACTCTTACATATTTCCATTTGGATTTCAAAAGAAAACACAAACTTATTATTATAAGAACCTGAACTAATTTTCTTTCCCTAAATTACTCTTTGTAACTATTTTATTTTTTAATTAAACTTTTAATTTTGAGATAAGTATAGGTTCAAATGCAGTTGTGAGAAATAGTGCAGAGAGATTCCATGTACCCTTTACCCAATTTTCCCAAAGGTAACATTTTGCAAAACTATAGTACAACCAAGATGTTGAATTGACATATTCCTCCTATATATTTCTTTTATTTGTATTTAAGAATTATTATCAAATTAGATGGAAATACTATATACATAGAGTAGTTAAAAGTTCAAAAGACGTGCGTAAATTATGTAGTCATAACAATTATCATTCAAAATTAAGAGTCATCTCTTAATTTTTCTGATTCACATTTCTTCTTTTTTCAGAGAGTAAAAGATGTTCCAGTAAAAGGGAGTGGTTTGCCCATGATCATTCAGTCATTTAATAACCTTTCTTAAACCACTTTATCATGTCAAAATTGACTTGACTAAGCGCCTTCTATATATTTTCTTTTGGAGGGACCAGCACTCTCCTCTGCCTATTGCCCAAGTGAGAAAATTAACATTTCTCACTCCAATAAAACATTTATTCATTCACTGTGGTTATGAGAGACAGAATCAATGTAGCTTCAAAACATTATGGGGCTTATATGAACAAAAAGCATACTTTTTGAATACAAGAAATTAAAAGATGCTTACTCCTTGGAAGAAAAGTTATGATCAACCTAGATAGCATATTCAAAAGCAGAGACATTACTTTGCCGACTAAGGTCCGTCTAGTCAAGGCTATGGTTTTTTCCAGTAGTCATGTATGGATGTGAGAGTTGGACTGTGAAGAAGGCTGAGCGCCAAAGAATTGATGCTTCTGAACTGTGGTGTTGGAGAAGACTCTTGAGAGTCCCTTGGACTGCAAGGAGATCCAACCAGTCCATTCTGAAGATCAGCCCTGGGATTTCTTTGGAAGGAATGATGCTAAAGCTGAAGCTCCAGTACTTTGGCCACCTCATGCGAAGAGTTGACTCATTGGAAAAGACTCTGATGCTAGGAGGGATTGGGGGCAGGAGGAGAAGGGGACGACCGAGGATGAGATGGCTGGATGGCATCACGGACTCAATGGACATGAGTTTGAGTGAATCCGGGAGTTGGTGATGGACAGGGAGGCCTGGCGTGCTGCGATTCATGGGGTCACAAAGAGTCAGACACTACTGAGCAACTGAACTGAACTCAATTAAAAAGTATTCAAATGTTTTCTTAGAAGTTAAGATAGTTAATGAAAGATAGCTGATGCTCTTGATGAGATGTTATAGATTTAACGCTAGAGAGCAAGGACTCTGCTAACCTTTTACGCTCTTATGTCCCCAGTTCTGAGCACAGGCCTGTTGTATAGTAGTGTGTGTTAGTCGCTCCGTCGTGTCTGACTCTTCAGGACCCCATGGACTGTAGCCTGCCAGGCTTCTCCATCCACAGTATTCTCCAGGCAAGATTACTGGAGTGGGTCGCTATTTCTTTCTCCAGGGGAGCTTCTCCACCTGGGGATCTAACCCAGGTCTCCCATTGCAGGCAGATTCTTTATGGTCTGAGTAAAAGTCTCTACTTCATGTTTCCCTGTGCTTTACTGATATTTGATTGTTGATGATGAAGAGTGTGGAGGCATCCTGCACTTTCAGACCCTAACAGCCACATTCTCTGCCCAGAGGTGAGCACCACATTGGGTCACATTATACCATTCCCCCCGCCCCCATATAAAATGGTTAAAGCAACACTAGGCAATGGGTGATTTACCATCTTACAGATTTTATCAGAAAATGAGAAACATTGAAAGCAAACCAGCTGAGCATTCAACTTGTAAAGTTAGAGCAAGAGAGCAAACCCAAATAAGTAGGAGGGAAAGACATAATAAAGGGCAGAGAGCCGTGAAATACAGTACAAAGATAACACCAGAAAAAACAGAGAAGGTTTCAAAAAGGATCTTTCAAATGATTAATAAGATATGGAGACTTCTGGCAAGACTGATAAAAAAGAAAAGAAATGTCATGCAAATAGACAAAATACAGAGTGAAAAAGGGGGAAGTTATAATAACACAGAGATTAAAACTAAAATAAATCAAAACAACTATACCCTAACCAATTTAAAATTCATTGGAAAATTATGTATACATACTTGAAAAAACATAAAAGGGCACAAAATTGGAAGAAATGGAAATTGAATAGACTAATAAACATATAAATAAATCAAAGTGGTAGTTAAAGACTCCTCTTTATGAAACTTAGGCCAAAATATTACCAATCTTTCAAGGAGCTGTTAATTCCAAACTTATAAAAAATTTTCCAGAATATAAAAAGTGGCAAAAGATGCCAAGCCTATTTTATATACTTAGCTTAAGCCTTATTCTAAAACTGTGTGATGATAGCACAAGAAAAGATGCCCACTTTACTTACTAACACAGATGTGAAATTCCTTAATAAAAAAATCATTAGCCAACTCAACTCAAAAGTATATAAAAGTAATACATTATGAAATAGATTTTATCTAGGAATGCATGGATGTCTGAATATATTAAAACATCTAAGAACTTAATTTATCCATTAATTGACCAAAGTAAAAACATCATAGTTATCTTAAAATTGCAGAAAGATATATTTGATAAATTCTATGTACTATAAAACCCTTAGGAGACAAGGAATAGAAGTCTTTAATTTGGAGAGGCTATATGTAAATTCTTATTGTAAGCAAACTTGATGGAAAAAATAAACATATTATTTTAAAGATCGGGAATAAGACAAGAATTTCTACTGTCACTGTCACTGTTTTACACAACATTGGATATTCTGACCAAGCCCATAAACAAGAAAAACAGAAACAAATTATGAGAATTGGTAAGAGAGAAATGCATGCCAGAATTTACATGTATAGGATTATCTACTTTATCATTTTCCTGGAGCTGGCATAAAAAAATTTAATGCAAGTTAGTTGACTCAAAGGAAGAGAAGCCTATTCCATCACAGATCATCAGGCCAGAAGTTCAAAATCAAGTTCCAAAATTAGCAGAGCTGATTCTCTCTGGACATTTTGAGGCAAATCTGTTCCGCACCTCTCTCCTAGTTTCTTGTGGTTGCCTTGACATCCCGGGGCTTATAGCTTCGTTACTCCAAAACCTGCCCCCATCACCACATGGCCTTTTCTTTATCTATGTGTCTTTACATGGCGTTTATAGAAGGACACCAGTCACTGGATTTTGGGCACATGACCTCATCTTAACTGATTACATATGCACAGATCTTATTTCTAAATGAGGTCAACTTCTGACATTCTAGGTGAATATGAATTTTTTGAGAACACTATTTAATCCAGTACATTTGAATAGAACAAATAAGCCAAGAGAAACAAAAGATGAGTTTAGAATGAATATGACATTTTAGCACAATCATCAGACACAAAATCAATGTTTAATAATCAATGACACTTTTCTACACCATATCTAGAAACTATCATCACAGATAAGATATTCACAATAACAACAAAATCCATAAAGCTTATAGAAATAAATATATCAAAGAATATGCAAGGCATCTACGAAGGAAATTTAAAGTATATTAAAAGATATACTCTTTTTAAAATTATACAAAAAACATCAGAATAAAAAGAAAGACTTCCATATTTTATTTGGATGGCTTAATAGTAAAAAAGATTTATTTTTTATTAAAGTTTAAATTCAATACAATCATAATCAAAATTCATCCAGTTTTTTTGAGGAACATGATAAGCTTATTCTAAAATGTATGTGGAAGAACAGAGATCTAGGGGTAGAAAAATCAATTATCAAAGAGAAAAAAAGGGACATTTTATATTTTACACATACAAATAAAAAGGTATGTATTATTTGAGCATATTAGATTGGATACCTATGTGAAGTTAGGGAAACAGAAATGAACGAAGAGGCACCTTGCTCAGATCAACGTGTAAATGAACTGAGGCTTAAAATAAGTTACTTTGTGAACATGGAGTCAGAATAATGGCATTTTTAAAGGGATTTCAGTCTCTATAGAAGGGATAATACTTTTGCCATCATTTCCATGTATTAGGTAGCTGTACCAAGTCTGTAGGAGTCAGTGAACTAAAATGGATGGGAATGGGCGAATTTAATTCAGATTACCATTATATCTACTACCGTGGGCAAGAATCCTATAGAAGAAACGGAGTAACCCTCCTAACCAACAAAAGAGACCGAAATTCAGTACTTGGGTACAAGGGAGAAAGGAAAGGCATATCTAACGAAATGCAGAGTTCCAAAGAATAGCAAGGAGAGATACGAAGGCCTTCTTCGGTGAACAGTGAGTAAAAATCGAGGAAAACGACAGAAGGGGAAAGACTAGAGATGGCTTCAGGAAAATTGGAGATATCAAGGGAACATTTCACCCAGAGATGGACACAAGAAAGGACAGAAATAGAAGAGTCCCAGTAAATGCAGAAGAGATCAAGAAGAGATGGAAAGAATACACAGAACTGCCCAAAAAAGCTTTTAATGAACCCGATAGCTACGACGGTGTGGTCAGTCACCCAGAGCTAGACATTCTGGAGTGTGAAGTCAAGTGGGCCTTAGGAAGCAATACTGCCAGTAAAGCTAGTGGATGCGGTGGAGAGAAATAGAGCGGATCAGGGGATCGCAGTGAGGGCAGGGCAGAAGGCTGCTGTCTCAGACGGTAAAGTGGCTGCCTGCAATGCCAGAGACCTGGGTTTGAACCCTGGGTTGGGAAGATCGCCTGGAGAAGGCAATGGCAACCCACTCTAGTACTCTTGCCTGGAGAATCCCATGGACGGAGGAGCCTGGTGGGCTACAGTCCATAGCGTTGCAAAGAGTCAGACACGACTGAGCGACTTCACTATCTATCTATCTAGATGGTAGTAGACTCCTCTGAGGGTAACATCTGAACTGAGGCCTGAGTGATGTGAACTTTGAGGCTCTCAACACAAAGGAGGAATAACCAGTGTGGTAGGAGTGTGCTTGGTGTGTCTGAAGATGGAGAAGGAGGCCAGGGTTACTGGAAGAGAGTGGCTGGAGAAGAGTGGTAGAAGATACGTTTGGAGGACTAGCCAGACCAAGCAGTCAGTTGCAGGCCTGGTAAGGGCTTTGAACTCAAGCTTCACAGTGAGGGAAAGGCAAGGAGGCACTCAATGTCAGGTGTCTGCACCCTGACGCCTTGCAGCCTCATCCCAGATCTGGCCCTCCTGGGTAGATTGTGTCTCCGGACTCATCTGCTGTGCCTTTCCCTTCTGTTCACTCGACCGCAGCCGCTCTGGCCCATCTGTGGCTTCTGCAGCGGGCCAGGCACACTCCAGGAAGACTCAATTCTTCCCTTCATTTCAATCTCTGGTCAAATGTCACCTGCTCGGAACAGCCTTCCTGAAGATTCTATCTGAAATATCAGCCTCCATCACTTTTTATCCTCTTCCCACCCTTATACTGTGTTTTATTTTTTCCTCCTAATGCTTTACACTCTTGACGTCACATTACTGTGCATTTGATTTCTGTTTTTTTTCCTGCTACATTTACAGGGTCTTTGTCTCCAATATGATTCATTACCATGTATAGAAGGGTCTGGCATATTGAAGATGTTCAATAAGTATTTGTTAGATGAAAGGGTGCAAGGAAAGATTTAGCAAATTTACTTCTATGAATCCCATAGGAAACATTGATCAAGTACTTACTATGAGACAGTTATTATTCTAAAGACTCTAGGTGTGGGAGCGCTAGGTTGCTTCCATCTTATCCGACTCTTTGTGAGTCTATGGACTGTAGCCCACCAGGCTCCTCTGACCATGGGATTCTTCAGGCAAGGATACTGGAGTGGGTTTCCATGCCCTTCTCTAGGGGATCTTCCCTACCCAGGGATAGAATCTGCCTCTCTTATGTCTCCTGCACTGGCAGGCAGGTTCTTTACCACAAGTGCCACCTGGGAAGCTCCAAAGACTCTCAGTAAATTAATTTATTTCATCCCCTCTGTACTTGCAAGTGAGAAAACTGAGGCAGGGAGAGGCCATGGAACTTGCCAAACTCACACAACTAAGCGGCATTAGAACTGGGACTGAATCTAGACGACAGGGCTCCAGAAGTCGGTACTCATCCATGTTTAATCCCATGTTCTATTTTTATTTTCTTAAGCTTACTGTTGGATGTTAAAAATTAATATATACTCTAGCATGCCATTAACTTTCAAAATTTACTACCGCTCTAAACATGGTAACAACTTGTTTACTTGAACGAACTTTAATATTATTGACAGCTTTATTAGGAGTTTCTGGATAAAATTATGGGTGAGGGAAAAGCGACTGAGCATTTACTAATTTGTTTAGGTCAGGTTGTTAGAGAAGGTAAACCTTCCCATTCTGGTGCATTCATTGGAAATGTATTTTTACCTTGACTACTCTTTTTCCCAATTAATTCTGGAATGAGAGAAAAGAAGGAAGTGACTCGTGGATAAGCTTCATAACGTGGCACAGGGTGAGAAATAGGACAAGGGTCAGTTTTGTAAGTTACTAAAAATATGAACTTGGGAAAATTATTCTTAATAAGCAAAAGTGTTGAAATTTAAGGGATGTGTGCCAGATGGTCTGATGGGAACTCAACACCATTTTCCCCTTCCTAGGCTTTCTCCTAAATTCTCAGTAATAACATTTTTCCGAATCTCTGCCAGCAGGGCTCTGGATTAGACTCCACCCTGTGGATCACCCATTCTGAGGCTGCAGGCAGTTGAGTTCATTGGTGGTAATAAGCCCGCATTTCTTGATTTCCTAAAAACCAGCAGAGGCTTTCCCTGACCTGTGCTGCCCCAACTCGCTTAGCTGTGTTTTATAAGCTCTAACTCATTTCTATTACATTTATTTCTGGATGAACTACTTTAGACTGGCTTCTGCTCTTCTGACCTGATTCCTAATTGCTGTACACACATTTTCTCAGGAAGAGTACTTTATTTGATATGTGTTTTATAATTTGTTTCCTTCCACAAGATACTGAAATATATATATATATATATATATAATTTTTTTTTTTTTGGTTAGAAAGTGAATGAAGATATTAGTGTCAATTACTGCCTTAAAATGTTTCATTTGGGTCATTAAAATGGGTAAGTCAAACCAGTTATTCCATAATTTATATTTATATAATATTTGTAACTTGCTTAGTACTCCTACAGATTTTGGAATGAAATCAATGGAGATTTCCTTGATAGGTAAGAACTGCCAGATTTTCAGTACAAAGAAGTGGAAGAACCTTTCAAATATTGTTAAAAAATATTTGGATGCAACCAATTTCTTCTTCAAAGGAAGATACTTGCACTATCACTTGATTCTTCTGACCACTCCTACTATTTTACCACATTCTATGTCATTAAACTAAGGACAGAACAAAATGACTCGTCTTCATACAGAGCTTTTAGTTTACAAAGCACATTCCATATATTATATCATTGGATCCACACACATTTAAGCTCAGTTCCTGTGTTTCCTGCATTTTCTCTTATTGTAGCACTTATGAATTACATTTACATTTTCATGTCTCTTTCACTACCTTTGTATTTCAAAGTTTTTTTGAGAACAGGAATCATGTCTTAATGATCATTGTCTGCCTGATGATTAGCTGGGGGTCAAGCTCTGAGTAGATACTCAGAAGTGGTATTATTTAATGGATGGATGAAAGAGGCTGAAATTGAGTTGATGCAAGATATTTTAGATTCTGAAATCCATGACCTCTATATGATGTCACTTTACTTCTCATTCAGAGTATATTTATGATACCAATTAAGTTGGTAAAATAATTGAAAAGAAAAAAACCGTTAAACCCCACATCATATTTTAAGGAAAGTACTATAAAGGAAAATGTGATATTTGGCTTTATTGATCTGTAACTTGTATTAACCCCAATTTACCTTTACAGACACATCTCCCTGATCTCACCAACATAAATATTCCAGTCTATCCAATAGCTGAGACAAGGAAATGGTTAACAAAAGTAATTCACTTTAGGTGCCTAGAAATCTTGACAAATGCTTCAATGTCTGAGAAATTCAGGGAAGTAGAGAAAAAGCAGTGACAGATGGGGTGGTTTATTTTGAGCCAAGTTTTAGGCAATCTCTGTGTTGATGAAGAGTTATTCATTCTGGAACACTACTATATGCAAAAAATTACATAAGTGCTGAAGAGAGGAACATGTGTTAGGCATGGTGTCTATCCTCAAGAAGTGCAATGCCTTGTGGAAGAGTCAGATATTCAACAGGTACAATAAGATGTGATAAGTGCTGGATAAATGACAAAGTAAATGGTGGGATTTCATATTAAAGGATGCTCTTTATTCTGGAATTATGCTGGAAGATGTACCCCCTTGATGCTAAGCCATTAGACATAGATCAAGTAGAAAGGACTGATATTACCTGTGCAAATTACCTATTTCCAAATATAAAGTACAGTCTACCTTAGAGGCGTTTGCCCTGGCTTAGAACAATTGATTGGAAACTAAGTGTTTAGAACCCGGGGGGGGGGGGGAGCTCTTTCTAAAGCACACACCCAACTACTTTTTAAGAAAAAAGAAATTAATCTAAGACTTTCTGTCCTTCCTGTTGCATGTTAGAGTGAATGAAGTAAAAGTTGCTCAGTTGTGTCTGACTCTTCGAGACCCCATGGATGATACAGTCCATGGAATTCTCCAGTCCACAGTACTAGAATGGGTTGCCTTTCCCTTCTCCAGGGGATCTTCCCAACCCAGGGATCAAACCTAGGTCTCCTGCATTGCAGGTGGATTCTTTACCAGCTGAGACACAAGGGAAGCCCATGCATGTTAGAGTGAATGAATATAAAAACTGTGAAATTTAATTTAAATGTTTAATTTGCAGGAACAGTGCCCAAGAATAGGCATTTGAGGAAGTGGGAAATGTAGGTAAAGTGGAAGTGGTCTTGGATTGAGTAATGGGGTTCCTTCATGAACACAAGACAATTTCACGCCTCTATTTTCCACTGAATGGAATTCTTGCAGGTGTGTATACTAATGTTACAGAGTTTTGCTTGTATATCCATACTAGGAAATTAAAATTATACGTCATTTTAATTATAGTCAAAAGATTTTGCATGATTTAATCCACTATTTTTTTTCCCCCAAGCAGAGTGACTTTTTATTTTGGTAGACGTTTCTTACCAGATAAAGCACATATTCATCAAGAATTGCTGTGATTGCCTAACAGAGAGGAAAAAAAACCCTACCCTAAATTAAAAATAAAACCCATCTACTTTAATTATAAAATCAGAATGATTACTACTATTACTGATTATTTAAATATTCATGAGAAAAAGGCTCTAAATTTAGACGGCAGTATTTGAAGATAAGGTATGTTCACATTTCTTATAAAGAGATACAGTTAATCCCTTTCCCCATGGTGGAGCTCTGGGAGAACTGTGGAACGTGTCTTTCTTGCTTTCTGTACATTCAAAATGTAGTGAGTGGCACTAAGGGAATTTTTCTACCAAGTCAAATGGAGTGGATCAGGATGCTTTTGCCTTAAATGCACAAAAATAATTTATTTCCTTATTCCTTTAGATTTCACATAATGCTTCAAATACTGACTATCTGAATTTTGAAAATTGACATGTCTATTTTTAAAATATCCACATGAGTGAATGAAATATTGCCTGGTACCTAGGGAAATTCTGTGACTACCTGGAAAATATTGGAAAATCTCATATACCCTGGATAAACTGTTGTTCCAATGCCTAAACATTAGAACTAAAATTGACTCTAAGGAATAATCCAGTTCAAGCCATGATTTTAGTGACAATGAGTTGAAGGCTCAGAGAGTTGAAGTGATAAAAAGTCAGATTTAGTAGCAGAAATGAGAGGGAAATGTAGGCTTCCAGAGTTCCTGGTTAATACCCTTTCTGATATTTTGCCATCCTTGGACTTTTTTAGATCTCAGGGATAAGCATTTCAATCCCCACATCTGGTTTTTCCTTCAAGCAAAATCACTCTGTTCCTTGTGCCTTCTCTTGTTTCTCTTTGCCTTCAGAAAATCTACTACTCTATTAAAGGCTTCTCTTAGAGACTGCCATCTAGTAAATTTGCTGGTAAGGTGGGAGGGGTGAAAGGAGATGGATGAATAAAAAGACATTCCATGTCTTTCCCCTGACATTCTCTGAATGCTCTATTTTGTTTTGATCAATATTTTTTAATGAATATTACTACCACTTTCCCTACTAGATTTTGTGCATCTGGAGGGCAAAAGCCAAGACATTTTCTCACTTTTCTGTTATTTGGCAGGAAAAGAAGTGTGCAACAGATATAGCAAGTGTCAGTACGTTTGTATTTAAGTGGTACTTCAATCAAAGCAGCAGGAGAACACACACCACCCACAAGCTCAGCATCATTTTGCGATGTAACCAAATGTGATGTGAATGACATAAAGCTAAGGACACATTTCCATTAATGTTTTTTGAACTTACAAAATCTGCTAACAAGCTATATGCCATCTCAGAAAAGAGCATATGTTGTCCAAAATTTGGTCAAGAACAAAAAACATCACTCAAGATATCTCAAGCAGAAAAGGTTTCAATAAATCAGATGAAATGAATTAAGCTAGACACATTTAATTCAATAAACTATATAATGAAGGTAATCAGATGCTTACAAAGCCATTAGCAGAGTTGGGCGCGTGAAGGTCAGAATAGGGCCTTTTACTCTCAGGTGTTGTAGTTTTCGGGAAAATCTCTGAAATTACAGGAAACTACTAATTTTGTTCACAGTGGAGGGAAGAGCAACCACTTCACCATTCTTGCCTGAAGACTCCCATGGACAGAGGAACCTGGTGGGCTGCAGTCCATGGGGTTGCAAAGAGCTGGGTGTGACTAAAGTGACTTGGCACACGTGCCCTGATTGTATTCATAGCTGCTTCCAAAGCTGAGCTTGGTGATTCCCAGGAAAGTACCTAAAGGTTTTGCCTGCCTCCAGTGCAGAAACAGTACCCTGGTTTCTGCTTTTCTTTTGCCTCTCAAATTTTATGCAAGTGCTCCTGGCTGGCACATTCTAACCTATAATCCCACTCACAGGAATTGTGAAGAAGGTAGCTTCCAGGCTTTAGCTTTGCAACACAAAGGGGAGCCTGGGGCAGGTGGGGAGGGACGGCATCAGGAGTCTAAGGATAACCGAACACGTAACAATTTCCACAGCTTTTAATTCTTCTGCTTTTACCAATTATTTTAGATTGTATTAATTTAAAAATCCTCCTGGGTGTTTTGTTCATTTAGTCATTTGACGATTTGAGTATGTAACTCATTTACGCATAATACAGTTCTGATTTTGCCAAGAAGAGTAGCTTGATTAATTATTCATTAGAATATCCTGTAAGAGAGAACATGATATTTGGGCCATTGAAATAATTCTTTAAATGAAAAAATCGTGTGGCTATACTCTGATAAAAGCTTACCTCAGGGAAATATTTTGTCTTGAAAGAGTTCTATTTTTGAAAGGAGAAGTATAGTGAATACAAATCATAAATATTTTGTCTTGAAAAAGTTTTATTTTTGAAAGGAAAGTCAGATGAAAGCAAATCATTTATGAAATTATTTCTTTTGCTTTGGGGAGAGACTATATCTTTGGGACTGGAATTTTGAAATAGCTTCCTAGTATAGGGATGAATGATTCTTTGCTTTTACCAATGATAATTATCTAAGTATGACATGCACCTCAAAAACTTTCATGGTAATAAATACACAACTGCTGATACTTGAGGGATAATAAAAGCTCTTTTTATAGAAATGGTACTATTTTCCTGCCACTGATCATCACCTTTCTTTGTGAATATTTAATAATTCATACATTTCAAATCTATCAATATATAGAGGTTAAATATGCTTTATTTCCTGGAGAAAATATTATTTCCTAATGGATTCAGAAAGAGAGTCACACAAAAGAATAAAAACATGCCTGTACAAATAATAGCTATCTATAAATAAGGAAGGTCTTCCCTGGTGGCTCAGTGGTAAAGAATCCACCTGCTAAGCAGGAGACATGGGTTGGATCCCTGGGTCGGGAAGACCCTCTGGAAAAGGAAATGGCAACCCACTCCAGAATTCTTGCCTGGAAAATCCCATAGACAGAGGAGCCTGGTGGGCTACAGTCCATGGGATCACAAAAGAGTTGGACATGAGTTAGCAACTAAACAGCAACATATAAATAGGAAGAGAAATTTTATTTTATTTTATTTTATTATTTTTTTTAATTTATTTATTTATTTTTAATTTTTACTTTACAATTCTGTATTGGTTTTGGCATAGATTGACATGAATCCACCACAGGTGTACATGCGTTCCCAAACATGAGCCCCCCTCCCACCCCCCTCCCCACAACATCTCTCTGGGTCATCCCCACGCGTCAGCCCCAAGCGTGTCATATTCTGCATCAGACATAGACTGGCACTTCGATTCTTACATGATATTATACATGTTTCAATGCCATTCTCCCAAATCATCACACCCTCTCCCTCTCCCTCTGAGTCCAAAAGTCCGCTATACACATCTGTGTCTCTTTTGCTGTCCTGCATACAGGGTCATCATTGCCATCTTCCTAAATTCCATATATATGTGTTAGTATACTGTATTGGTGTTTTTCTTTCTGGCTCACTTCACTCTGTATAATCGGCTCCAGTTTCATCCATCTCAGCAGAACTGATTCAAATGTATTCTTTTTAATGGCTGAGTAATATTCCATTCTGTATATGTACCACAGCTTTCTTATCCATTCGTCTACTGATGGACATCTAGGTTGTTTCCATGTCCTGGCTATTATAAACAGTGCCATGTGTCTCTTTCAATTCTGGTTTCCTCTGTGTGTATGCCCAACAGTGGGATTGCTGGGTCATAAGGCAGTTCTATTTGCAATTTTTTAAGGAATCTCCACACTGTTCTCCATAGTGGCTGTACTAGTTTGCATTCCCACCAACAGTGTAGGAGGGTTCCCTTCTCTCCACATCCTCTCCAGCATTTATTGCTTGCAGATTTTTGGATCGCAGACATTCTGACTGGTGTGAAGTGGTACCTCATTGTGGTTTTGATTTGCATTTCTCTAATAATGAGTGATGTTGAGCATCTTTTCATGTGTTTGTTGGCCATCCGTATGTCTTCTTTGGAGAAATGTCTATTTAGTTCTTTGGCCCATTTTTTGATTGGGTCGTTTATTTTTCTGGAATTGAGCTGCAGGAGTTGCTTGTATATTTTTGAGATTAGTTGTTTGTCAGTTGCTTCATTTGCTATTATTTTCTCCCATTCGGAAGGCTGTCTTTTCACTTTGCTTATGTTTTCCTTTGTTGTGCAGAAGCTTTTAATTTTAATTAGATCCCATTTGTTTATTTTTGCTTTTATTTCCAGAATTCTGGGAGGTGGATCATAGAGGATCCTGCTGTGGTTTATGTCGGAGAGTGTTTTGCCTATGTTCTCCTCTAAGAGTTTTATAGTTTCTGGTCTTACATTTAGATCTTTAATCCATTTTGAGTTTATCTTTGTGTGCGGTGTTAGAAAGTGATCTAGTTTCATTCTTTTACAAGTGGTTGACCAGTTTTCCCAGCACCACTTGTTAAAGAGATTGTCTTTACTCCATTGTATATTCTTGCCTCCTTTGTCAAAGATAAGGTGTCCATATGTATGTGGATTTATCTCTGGGCTTTCTATTTTGTTCCATTGATCTATATGTCTGTCTTTGTGCCAATACCATACTGTCTTGATTACTGTGGCTTTGTAGTAGAGCCTGAAGTCAGGCAAATTGATTCCTCCAGTTCCATTCTTCTTTCTCAAGATTGCTTTGGCTATTCGTGGTTTTTTGTATTTCCATACAAATCTTGAAATTATTTGTTCTAGTTCTGCGAAAAATATCGCCGGTATCTTGATAGGGATTGCGTTGAATTTGTAAATTGCTTTGGGTAATATACTCATTTTCACTATATTGATTCTTCCGATCCATGAGCATGGTATATTTCTCCATCTATTAGTGTCCTCTTTGATTTCTTTCATCAGTGTTTTATAGTTTTCTGTATATAGGTCTTTAGTTTCTTTAGGTAGATATATTCCTAAGTATTTTATTCTTTTTGTTGCAATGGTGAATGGAATTGTTTCCTTAATTTCTTCTTCTACTTTCTCATTATTAGTGTATAGGAATGCAAGGGATTTCTGTGTGTTGATTTTATATCCTGCAACTTTACTATATTCATTAATTAGCTCTAGTAATTTTCTGGTAGAGTCTTTAGTGTTTTCTATGTAGAGGATCATGTCATCTGCAAACAGTGAGAGTTTTACTTCTTCTTTTCCAATTTGGATTCCTTTTATTTCTTTTTCTGCTCTGATTGCTGTGGCTAAAACTTCCAGAACTATGTTGAATAGTAGTGGTGAAAGTGGGCACCCTTGTCTTGTTCCTGACTTAAGGGGAAATGCTTTCAATTTTTCACCATTGAGGATAATGTTTGCTGTGGGTTTGTCATATATAGCTTTTATTATATTGAGGTATGTTCCTTCTATTCCTGCTTTCTGGAGAGTTTTTATCATAAATGGATGTTGAATTTTGTCAAAGGCCTTCTCTGCATCTATTGAGATAATCATATGGTTTTTATTTTTCAATTTGTTAATGTGGTGAATTACATTGATTGATTTGCGGATGTTGAAGAATCCTTGCATCCCTGGGATAAAGCCCACTTGGTCATGGTGTATGATCTTTTTAATGTGTTGTTGGATTCTGATTGCTAGAATTTTGTTGAGGATTTTTGCATCTATGTTCATCAGTGATATTGGCCTGTAGTTTTCCTTTTTTGTAGTATCTTTGTCAGGTTTTGGTATTAGGGTGATGGTGGCCTCATAGAATGAGTTTGGAAGTTTCCCTTCCTCTGCAATTTTCTGGAAGAGTTTGAGTAGGATAGGTGTTAACTCTTCTCAAAATTTTTGGTAGAATTCAGCTGTGAAGCCGTCTGGACCTGGGCTTTTGTTTGCTGGAAGATTTCTGATTACAGTTTCAATTTCCGTGCTTGTGATGGGTCTGTTAAGATTGTCTATTTCTTCCTGGTTTAGTTTTGGAAAATTGTATTTTTCTAAGAATTTGTCCATTTCTTCCAGGTTGTCCATTTTATTGCCATATAATTGCTGATAGTAGTCTCTTATGATCCTTTGTATTTCTGTGTTGTCTGTTGTGATCTCTCCATTTTCATTTCTAATTTTATTGATTTGATTTTTCTCTCTTTGCTTCTTGATGAGTCTGGCTAATGGTCTGTCAATTTTATTTATCCTTTCAAAGAACCAGCTTTTGGCTTTGTTGATTTTTGCTATGGTCTCTTTTGTTTCTTTTGCATTTATTTCTGCCCTAATTTTTAAGATTTCTTTCCTTCTGCTAACTCTGGGGTTCTCTAATTCTTCCTTTTCTAGTTGCTTTAGGTGTAGAGTTAGGTTATTTATTTGTCTTTTTTCTTGTTTCTTGAGGTATGCCTGTATTGCTATGAACTTTCCTCTTAGCACTGCTTTTATAGTGTCCCACAGGTTTTGGGTTGTTGTGTTTTCATTTTCATTAGTTTCTATGCATATTTTGATTTCTTTTTTGATTTCTTCTGTGATTTGTTGGTTATTCAGAAGCGTGTTGTTCAGCCTCCATATGTTGGAATTTTTAATAGGTTTCCTCCTGTAATTGAGATCTAATCTTAGTGCATTATGGTCAGAAAAGATGCTTGGAATGATTTCGATTTTTTTGAATTTATCAAGGTTATATTTATGGCCCAGGATGTGATCTATCCTCGAGAAGGTTCCATGAGCACTTGAGAAAAAGGTGAAATTCATTGTTTTGGGGTGAAATGTCCTATAGATATCAATTAGGTCTAACTGGTCTAATGTATCATTTAAAGTTTGCGTTTCTTTGTTAATTTTCTGTTTAGTTGATCTGTCCATATGTGTGAGTGGGGTATTAAAGTCTCCCACTATTATTGTGTTGTTGTTAATTTCCTCTTTCATACTTGTTAGCATTTGTCCTACATATTGTGGTGCTCCTATATTGGGTGCATATATATTTATAATTGTTATATCTTCTTCTTGGATTGATCCTTTGATCATTATGTAGTGGCCTTCTTTGTCTCTTTTCACCGCCTTTGTTTTAAAGTCTATTTTATCGGATATGAGTATTGCCACTCCTGCTTTCTTTTGGTCTCTATTTGCATGGAATATCTTTTTCCAACCCTTCACTTTCAGTCTGTATGTGTCCCTTGTTTTGAGGTGGGTCTCTTGTAAGCAGCATATAGAGGGTTCTTGTTTTTGTATCCAATCAGCCAGTCTTTGCCTTTTGGTTGGGGCATTCAATCCATTTACGTTTAAGGTAATTATTGATAAGTATGATCCCGTTGCCATTTGTTTTATTATTTTGGGTTCGGGTTTATACTCCCTTTTTGTGTTTCCTGTCTAGAGAGTATCCTTTAGAATTTGTTGGAGAGCTGGTTTGGTGGTGCTGAATTCTCTCAGCTTTTGCTTGTCTGTAAAGCTTTTGATTTCTCCTTCGTATTTGAATGAGATCCTTGCTGGGTATAGTAATCTGGGCTGTAGGTTATTTTCTTTCATCACTTTAAGTATGTCTTGCCATTCCCTCCTGGCCTGAAGAATTTCTATTGAGAGATCAGCTGTTATCCTTATGGGAATCCCCTTGTGTGTTATTTGTTGTTTTTCCCTTGCTGCTTTTAATAATTGTTCTTTGTGTTTGATCTTTGTTAATTTGATTAATATGTGTCTTGGGGTGTTTCGCCTTGGGTTTATCCTATTTGGGACTCTCTGGGTTTCTTGGACTTGGGTGATTATTTCCTTCCCCATTTTAGGGAAGTTTTCAACTATTATCTCCTCAAGGATTTTCTCATGGTCTTTCTTTTTGTCTTCTTCTTCTGGGACTCCTATAATTCGAATGTTGGAGCGTTTCATATTGTCCTGGAGGTCTCTGAGATTGTCCTCATTTCTTTTAATTCGTTTTTCTTTTTTCCTCTCTGATTCATTTATTTCTACCATTCTGTCTTCTATTTCACTAATCCTATCTTCTGCCTCCGTTATTCTATTATTTGTTGCCTCCAGAGTGTTTCTGATCTCATTTATTGCATTATTCATTGTATATTGACTCTTTTTTATTTCTTCTAGGTCCTTGTTGAACCTTTCTTGCATCTTCTCAATCCTTGTCTCTAGGGTATTTATCTGTGATTCCATTTTGACTTCAAGGTTTTGGATCATTTTCACTATCAATATTTGGAATTCTTTCTCAGGTAGATTCCCTATCTCTTCCTCTTTTGTCTGGTTTGGTGGGCATTTCTCCTGCTCCTTTACCTGTTGGGTATTCCTCTGTCTCTTCATCTTGGTTATATTGCTGCGTTTGGAATGGCCTTTTTATATTCTGGTAATTTGTGGAGTTCTCTTTATTGTGGAGCTTCCTCACTGTGGGTGGGGTTGTATCAGTGGCTTGTCCAGGTTTCCTGGTTAGGGAAGCTTGTGTTGGAGGTCTGGTGGGTGGAGCTGGGTTTCTTCTCTCTGGAGTGCAGTGGAGTGACCAGTAATGGGTTATGAGACGTCTAAAGTTTTGGAGTAACTTTGAACTGCCTGTATATTGAAGCTCAGGGGTGTGTTCCTGTGTTGCTGGAGAATTTGTGTGATATGTCTTGCTCTGGAACTTGTTGGCCCTTGGGTGGAGCTTTGTTTCAGTGTAGGTTTGGAGGCATTTGATGAGCTCCTATTGCTTAATGTTCCCTGAATTCAGGAGTTCTCTGATGTTCTCAAGCTTTGGACTTAAGCCTCCTGCTTCTGGTTTTCGGTTTTATTTTTACGGTGGTCTCTAGACTTCTCCTTCTATACAGCACCAATGATATAGCATCTAGGCTAAAGATGAAAGGTTTCTCCACATTGAGGGGCACCCAGAGAGGTTCACTGGGTTACATGGAGAAGAGAAGAGGGAGGAGGTAGTTAGAGGTGACTGGGATGAGATGCGGTGAGATCAAAAGAGGAGAGAGCAAGCTAGTCAATAGTCACTTCTTTATGTGCGCTCGATAGTCTGGACCTCTCAGAGGTATTCACGGAGTTATACAGGGAAGAGGAGAGAGAGGAAGTAGACAGAGGTGGCCAGGAGGGTAAGAGAGAGGAATGAAAAGGAGAGAGACAGGTCCAGCCAGTAATCAGTTCCTTAGGTGCTCTCCACCATCTAGAACACACAGAGAATCACTGAGTTGGATATAGGAGAGATGGGGGGAGGAGGGGGAGAGACAGAGGCCACCTGGTGGAGAAAAAGGAGAGTCCAAAAGGAGGAGAGAGTGGTCACGCCAGTAATCTCGCTGTCAGGTAAGATTGGGTTATGAAATGTACAAGATTGACAACAAAAACCGAAAAGCAAAGATTAAAAACCTAGAGTAGAGGTTAGATTTTCAAAAATACAATGTTAAAGAGATGAAGCAGAAGGAAGAAAGAAAAAAAAAGAGAAAAGATTAAAAAAAATAATAATATTAAGAAAAAGAAATATGGAAAAAAAAA